>NW_027468565.1:34204096-34251596 GCF_046254945.1 Alosa pseudoharengus | reverse complement strand
TTCCTTTCAACGATCCAGAAAGGCTAAAGTTGTGGCTGGAATTTCTGGGGTTGGATGTGAGCACACCTGTTGAGAATCTGCAGAAAGCTGATCACCGTGTCTCTGCGGTCTGCATTTTACTGAACTTCGCTGGAGGTCGAAAGAAATCGACCAAAAAGCTCTTTCGCCTGAGAAATACAGCGGTTCCCACATTACCTCCTGGGACAACAGAGTTGGAAGAACTTGGGGTAAGGTTGACATTTTGTAACGTAACGTTTGTAACAGGCGGAAAATGAACTTATTTGTTATGTCCATAACCTGTCATGTTCACATCATAAGCCTAACACTAACCCTAGCCTACATGAATAATTTGGCTACATGATTTTGTACGTTTACAATTTTTTTGGCTGTGGAACTTTCATGATGAAAACGTAATGATTCACGTAGGCTATCATTCACATCGTGCAAGTTCCAAGACATTTTAGCATTAGCCATGGTTGGATGTGACAATAATTTGGATAGCGTAGTAGCCTACGATACCGCGACTGCATAAGACTACAGAAAGATTACAAACAACCCCATATCCGTTTCCGGCAGCGGAGTAATACCCGTACCTCACAGCACATCCAATACAAGTCAATGGAGTTGGACAAAAACTACAATAAAACCTGTTGGAAAGAATCTTTTGCAGCGATTTTTGTGTGAGCATATCAGTGAACACTCCTGACCACTCGGTGAGTTTCACGTCTTTGTAAACGAAAGTTTAATGCGTTTTAGGAAGGATTGTTCCAGTGCACCTATGCAGCGTTTTGGAGGAGGGGGGGCGCTACCACAGAAACCGAAAATTCTCAGGACAGCAGCATGTGTCCAAATTTCAATCTTAAACGTTCTATTTAATCATAAACTATCTGAAAACAGGGCTTTAAGTGTAAAATACCGAACTTGTCCTTTAATCAAATGTAGGTTTTTCCACCCTATTTTTTAGCACTGTGCATATGAAAAAACATCATTATGCAAGCATATCATCAAAATCACCATATGGCGATATAAATGAAATTCGTATCATGTGGAAGAATTATCACAATATATAATACACTGCACAATATGGCACAGCCCTGGTCAGTGGTGGCACGCAAACAAACACACACACACACACACACACTCACTTTTACATGGGAAAAAAAGCAACTTGCAATTTCAGCTTTGCCCATCCATTTTCCCGACAACAAACAGGAAAGGGTGGGGGGGGGGTACGTCTGTGTGCTTTGCTCTTCTGAGAATTCGCTAAAGTAAACAGATTCTCGGCAAGACGAGGTGGCTAAGACGGCTGACGCTGAAGAGACGAGAGGAGAGGAGAGGCTCAGCTATTTAAAGCCACCTGCTGATTGCCAGTCTCTAATTACAAGAACCACAAAAGTGCAGACTGGTAGAAAGAAGCTTTTCTTTGTCTGTGTGTGTGTGCATAGTGTTTACGTATTATTTTCCAGTCGTACATTCTGAGTAAATGTGGGTTTTATGAGAAAAAAAAATTATGGCACAACTCTGCACTGAATTGTAAGGTGTGTGTGTGTGTGCGCGTGTGTGTTCATGTGTATGTGTGTGTGTGTGTGCGTGTGTGTTCATGTGTATATGTGTGTGTGTGTGTGTGTGTGTGTGTGTGTGTGTGTGTGTGTGTGTGTGTGTGTGTGTGTCTGTGTGTACCTGTGCTGCTGTGAAGATGATTTCCTGCAGCTTTTAACAGGAACAAACAGTTCAGTTTCGAAGGATTTGAGTTCTAGGTAAAAACAAGATGTACCACACACACACACACACACACAAAAGTGCATTCTCATATAATTTGAGGTCTTGAAGGTGGCAATTACTGTGGCTTTTTCTGATAAGAATTTCCTGTGTGAACGCCACATGGGCATGTCATGCCAGTCCTGCAGGGTCAACGCCAGTACATTTCCACTGGGAGCTTGAGAGTGTGTGTGTGTGTGTGTGTGTGTGGGAGTGGGTAGTGGGACGACAATCAGTGGCATGTGGTGGAGAGAGGTTGAACAAAGGAAAGGAGGAGAAAAGCGAGAGAATGAGAAAGGGAAAGAAAACAGAAAGGAGGAAAAGAGAGGAGACGAGACGCGATGAAGAAGAGAGGGAGAAGGAGGCTGGTACAGTAGACAGAGAGAGAGGGAGAGAGGGAGAAGAGAGGGAGTGAGGAGAGAGAGAGAGTGAGGGAAGAGAGGGAGCAAAGGAAAGAGAGAGGGAGCGAGGAGAAAGAGAGGGAGCGAGAAAAGAGAGGGAGCGAGGAAAGAGAGGGAGCGAGGAGAGAGAGTGAGGAAAGAGAGGGAGAAAGGAAAGAGAGAGGGAGCGAGGAGAGAGAGGGTGCGATGGAAGGGAGACAGCGAGGGAAGAGCTGGAATGGATGCCTCCCATGAGTGAGAGTGACAGTAATCGAGTGAGGGATCACAGGCAGAGTTGATGCATTATTCAAACCGGGGCCAGGGCCCCCCTCAGATAACACAGGCCGTTCTGACTCCGCACTACTCCGCACTACCTGTAGCTTCACTGGCCTGGGGGGAAGGGGGCATTTGGTAGTGAATGAGGAAGCTGGGTACTCATAAAAGCTGCACACAGGAGCTGAATGTGTTTATTTTTTTTATTTTTTTTTGGGAGGGGGGGGGAGGGGGAGGGGGGATGGGGTTGTGAATGGGGAAGCTGGGTACTCATAAAAGCTGACTCAATTGAAAAAAATATAATGTCTGCAACACTGCTTTTGACTCCCATATATTTAATGCACAACAGGCAACGTTGCGACCCTGCTGGGTCTTCTTCAGGCAATGTCAGTGTTGCGGACATTATATTTTTTCAATTGAGTAAGTTTTCTTTTGTCCTGCACCTGCCAGAAGGTGGGGTGTGCACACAATAACTGTTTGCTGTACTCATAAAAGCTGCACACAGGAACTGAATGTCCCAGAAAGCTACATGTGACATGAAATAAGGCTTTCACTCTTTGTGCTGAAAAACATGCTGAATAAAGCACAGAGGCTGAACAACCGAATGAACATGATCTCAGCAGCTGGATATTCTGCAACTCTCTGTGGGCATTAAGAATGAACTGAGCCAGTGGAACTCTCTCCTACACTCACTCACTCACAGTGTCTCTTTCTGTGTGTGTGTGTGTGTGTGTGTCGGTCTCTCTCTCTCTGTGTGCATCTCTCTCTCTCTCTCCCTTCTAGCCTCTCTCTCTCTCCCTTCTAGCCTCTCTCTCTCCCCCTTCTAGCCTCTCTCCCCCTTCTAGCCTCTCTCTCTCTCCCTTCTAGCCTCTCTCTCTCTCCCTTCTAGCCTCTCTCTCTCCCCCTTCTAGCCACTCTCTCTCTCCCTTCTAGCCTCTCTCTCTCCCCCTTCTAGCCTCTCTCTCTCTCAGGGCTGAGCGGCTGAATATTCATGGCCGTTGCTGTGGCAAGACACGCGCTCATGCCTACAGCTGCTACCACCACCACCACCTCTCAGGGCCTCTCCCCAAAGATGGCAGCAATACGGAGAGAACACTCCAGTCCTTCTCTGGGGCTTTCACTGGAATGCAGACACTGGTTGATGTGCCGATGGAAACCGCATATACAAACCAAAATGTCATCTAGATACACTTTTATTAAGTTCAGCATTTTAAGTTCAGCATTTTGATGAAGCCTAGGCAACGAGCAGTGCCTTTATTTCTTTTGAAATCTCCATGCAACCACACCAACATCGTACAATAATATACATCAATATATATGTACAGACCATAGCTGTCACTCTACATTTATTCTGTATTCATGAAACTTAAATATCGACTATGACTCAGGAGAGTGGCATCTCTGCTCCTTTAAAATTCCCCTTGATTGTTCTGCTTTGACTACACCTCTCAGCGATTCTTGGCACTATTTTTGCCGTCTGGGTGTCAGCTTCGGAAAGGGACAGCAGTGGTGATGACGGCAGCATACTGATACGAGGCGGCGGCGGAATCTCATTCAGCACGTGTGACACTGAGAGGAGGGCGGAGGGAAACGGCAGATATCATCTCTCTTCTCCAAATCAGGCGAAAGTGGCCCTTTGCAGAAATCACCGCACTGCAGTATGCAAGCAAGCCAGTCCCTATTCGTATGAATAAATGAGCCACCTCCCGTCCCCCCTGACGGTGAGGGGGGGGGGGGGGTGAAGGCGCTTTGTGGCGACAGATCAGAGGGCGATTCTTCCTTAATGCTATGCATGGATTCCTTTTCATGCGGTTAATATCCTTCTTCTGGGTCATTCTATTGGAGGAAAAAAGGGTGCTCTTTCATGCGAGCTTGTTTGGTATAAAAAAAAACGCTTTGGGTCCGTTGGAGTGCAATTATTAGGGGGTAGCGAGACAAAATTGCTCCGGAAATTTTCTGGTAAAAGGCTGTTTTTATTCATTCCCTGCTACAATTTGAGCGCAAACTTTGCAAAAGAGTCAGACTTTTCTGCCAGTCTTCTGACGTTCTGGCCTACATGACGTCAATGCCATGCAGTATTCAATAACAGTATGTGCTTAATATCGACCACTTTGATCAACTCCATGCTCTTATCTGAACTTCCACCTTATGCCTCCTACCTTTTAAGCACTGAACACATTTCTGACTCATATTGACTTCTGAACTTCACTCACAGTTTCATCTCTAAAGCCTCATTGGATCAAACACCATTTCACCTCCTGTAATCGTGTGTGTGTGTGTGTGTGTGTGTGTGTGTGTGTGTGTGTGTGTGTGTGTGTGTGAAACAGAAAAGCCGGGAGGCGGCTAAATCACAATCTCCATACACAAATTATATCATATACGACTCAGCACTTTCGGCCTCCTTACCGGTCTAAAGATTCACCCTCTGAACTATACCAACCTCCTCTCTCTCTCTCTCACACACACAAACACTCTCTCTCTCACACACACACACTCTCACGCTCTCGCTCTCTTTCTCTCTCTCCTCATGATCCACATGCTCCCTTGCTCCTCCATTTCTGCTCTCAGAAGGCCCAAGCTGAGTTGGCGTGGCAGATGAACTCCACCTCACCTCTCTACTGCCTCCTCCCTTCCACCACTGAAGCCCTTTCATATTCACCGGCTGTTGGGCTGGCTGCCCATCACTGACCACTGACACACCAGCAGTCTGCCCTGTCTCTGCCTTTGCTTGCGCACACAGCCTCGCGTTCTCGGTATCCACTCTCCTCGCCTCCGAGCTGCGCCACTCATGGCTGCGTGGGCTGACTTTGACTTCTCCAATTCCGTGTAACAACTGACTAATGATATCAGTGTCTCTCTCTCTCTCTCTCTCTCTCTCTCTCTCTCGTTCTCTTCTCTCTTTCACAGCGGATGGGGTGTCAGCGTTTTTCCCACAGCACGAGTGTTGATGCTCTGTCTTTAATCTCCTGCAGACGTGGAGCTCCACAGTTGACGGTGCACTCTGACCTGCCTCTGACCCCCTCAGCCCGTTTGCTGTGCAAGGTTCTCGGGGTGGCTACGAGGAGATGCAATGAGAGCTGAGGCTTTGTTCTGTCTGGACAGCCGGCCCATAAGCCTGAGGGTGTGTGTGTGTGTATGTGTGCTATGTGTGTGTGTGTGTGTGCTATGTGTGTGTGTGTGTGTGCTATGTGTGTGTGTGTACTGTGTGTATGTGTGCTATGTGTGTGTGTGTGTACTGTGTGTGTATGTGTACTGTGTGTATGTGTGCTGTGTGTATGTGTGCTGTGTGTGTGTGTGTGTGTGTGTGTGTACTGTGTGTATGTGTGCTATGTGTGTGTGTGTGTGTATGTGTGCTATGTGTGTGTGTGCTCCATCCACAAAGAAAAGGGCAGAGCTGCGGGCTAGTTGAAAATACAGTATCTTTCTGTACGTGTGTCTGATGGAATGTGTGTGTGTGTGTGCTGTGTGTATGTGTGCTATGTGTGCGTATGTGTGTGTGTGGTGTGCCAAGGCGGAGGAGGTTGCTTCAGGATAAAGCCATTCTGCTCGAAAGGAAAGATTTAGATTTAGAGAATGGTGTGGATGTGTGTGGGTTATGAGTGTGCATGGGTGTGCAATGCATGTGTGTGTGTGTGTGTGTGTGTGTGTGTGTGTGTAAAACAGAAAAGCCGGAAGGCGGCTAAATCACAATCTGTGACCTGGGGATCTCTGCAGCGCAGGTCTGTCTCATCTTGTATGTTGCTCATGTTTCACCACTCTCTCAGCCAGAAGCACAGAAGCAGAGAACCCCTCTCCTCACACGTCTGCTCTGCTGCCCCGGCCATCTCCATCCAACCACGTACGGCTATCCGCCCTCGACCCCCCACCCCACCCCACCACATTCTCCCCCATAGTCCCAGCGGACCCAGGTTCGTCTGCTCGACATTCCCGACAGCTCTCGGGAGAGTTTTACACAGCAGGTCTGGCTCGTCTGGCCTAGCCCATTGCGATGCAGCTCAACCTGTCAAAGTTCCTCTGCCTCAGAGGAGGAGAGAAAGAGGGGAGAGGAGAGGAGGAGGAGAAAACGAGAGGAGAGGAGGGGGAAGGAAGAGAAACGTTTTCGACCGGCTGGGGAATAATTATGCCTGTAGAGCTGGCATGCTTTCAGGCCATTATTTAGACTGCAAACAGCAACAGAAGCCCTGGCCAAAGCGATGCATTTAAACGAGTGTAAATAGAATGTGCTACGAGGGTAGAGTGGCGTTGTGGCAGTGGTGTTGGTTGTGTTTATTTGTGTGAGTAGGGGTGTGTGTGTGCGTATGTGTACGTTGTACGTGCACGCGTACCTGTCTGTGTGTGTGTGTGTGTCATTGAGGGAGCATTGAGCCTATTTGCTTGTGTTGTGAGGGGGTAGCGTTTTAAAAAGGAGAGTGGTTCGAAATGGAGGTGAGAAAAGGGGAACAGAATGCTAAGATGGGTAAACAGGAGTAGAAGTGTGTGTGTGTGTGTGTGTGTGTGGTTTTAAGGGAGAGATACGAATGGTAGAGGTACAGAGAGAGAAAGAGAGGGAAGCTGAGATGCCATCAAAGGAGCGTTCAAAAGCACCTCTCTCGGCTGGCGCATGTAAAAATGTGACACAAATCTTGCCAAAGCGAGGCCTGCCATATTGCATAATGAAACAGGTCCTCTCGCCAAATCCTTATCCGACGGACAGCGAGAGGCCGAGCCGAGGTACAGCTAATGAAGTGAACGGATGTGTGTGACATTCGGTGTGTGTGTTCTTTGTGTGTGTAAGAAAAGAGAGAGATTTAGAGACAGAGATAGAAAGGCACGGACTCCAGCACTTCCCAATCTAATCAGATGTTTGCAAATAAATGATTGTGCTTGTGTTTAACACTGCGTGTTTGTTTTAGGGTATGGAGTATGACTACGAGAGTGTGAAAGAGTCCGACGGAGTGTATAACTGTGTGTGATGGGATGACTCTCTCTTTCTGTGTGTGTGTGATGGGCTGTGACATTAACAACCACAGCGCTGTATAGATGATTCAGCCTGCCACTTTCGTGCTCAGCTGCCATCACACACACACTACCAAAAGGGAGAGGGATGGCAGGGCTGAGACGTGGCATTTCACCTTCTCTTGTCCACTCTCTCTCACACACACACACACTGCAGTCAAACACACACAGAGTGACAGACTCACACACAGGTTGACAGTGACGTACACGTACACACAACCTTTCTGTAATCAATCCGTGAAGTCCTTGGTGACTAGGGCTGTAACGATACACCAACCTCACGATTCAGTTTGAATCACGATTTTTGACCCACGGTTCGATACGAATCTCGATTTTTCTTTCTTTTTTTTGGGGGGGGGGGGCTAGACATTTTATTAAATAAAATGTTAATTGCCTCCCTTAGAACACCAGAGGATTACAATATAATATATCTATTATTTTATATCCTGATATAAAAATATTTTTCTGAATGATATTTATGACAGCACACTTTATGCAGATTAGCCTATAGCCTAGGCCTACTATTTTTTATTACAACTCTACCTCTTTAATTCAGCTGTCTGGTTGAAGCCTGGAAATATTGTAAACAAAGTAGCATATAGCTTAGCCTATCATGGTCTACTGATTGGACTTCAGTTTCCCCATGTGTGTTTAAGTTTCAAGGTAATAGGCTACTTGTTCTCCTTGGGACAGGCCCTTTTGGGAAACGTTGGTATTGAGATGACCAGTCAACTTCAATGCAAGAGTTTTAAACAAATATGTGCAGCATGCTAATGATGCTAAGCGGATTTAATAGTAATTTAGCTAGTCGTCTATGCGTCCTTGCTTTCACGATTGTGAATGTTTTATTTAAGTCGCGCGTGTTCATTGAGCAGGAGATGGAGGGAGAGTGAGAGGGAGGGAGCGCGAGAGAGAGCGGGGCAAGGAGAGGGGGTTTACTTCTATACTGTTTGGTAAAGTTGCACACATAGTCTACAATGAAAGCAAGGAGAGGTAGGCTTATGAAATTATTATTTATTTATTTATTTGTTTTTGGACAATGTAGGCTACCGATAAGTAAAGCGGGAGTTGTGGGTTGCTTTTGCGGCTGCATAAGCTGCAAAGCACTGCGTGAAACACTAGAAAGGGTGTGTCGCGATTCTGCCTTTTCACACCGCGACACAGTATCGTGGATATGAATGTCGCGATTTCGGTTTCGAATCGTAAATCGTTACAGCCCTATTGGTGACAGTAGTGCTGGACACATAGGGGGCAACTTATTCTCCTCATAAAATGAGTGTGAGTGTGTATGTGTGTGTGTGTGTGTGTGTGTGTGTGTGTGTGTGGGGGGGGGGGGGGGGGTTATCCTGTGGCCTGTGACTGTCACACACTCTGATCAGTTATGGTGCAGGACCACTCTCAAAACTACTGACGCACGAGTCATTGAAGCCCAATAGACTGATATGACTTAAAATGGACCCCAAAAGTCCAGCTACATAACAACAGATAAATGGAATGTGGGTGAAACTGATTTTGGTGATAAGCACAGATATTTCTTCAGTGCTGGTAATTGAATTATAAAAGACCTAATACACATAACACCTGGGGTCTGTGCAAGGAAGCGTGTCAAATAATATAAGAATTTGGCATGGGATAAGACACGATGTGTGCCACACAGTCATCAAAAATGGAGAAGGGCCTCATTCCCTGTTGATGTGTCCTGTTTTCTTGTAAGACTAAGAGACTTGTACGATAACAGTCTCTACTGTATGTATGAAAGTTTATTGGGGAAAAAAAACCTGCATGTAAACAGAACACCTTTGTTGCTCAGGTAAAGGTATTAAGATATTTAGCAGACACTTTTATCCAAAGTGGCATAGACCAGCAACAGCGGGTTCAGAAAATGAACCCAGGCCGACCAATTGTCAGTCTGTGACTCTACCAACGTTGTATTTGTTCATGTAAGTATGGGAACATCTGTGAAATGGAATATACTGTATGTGAGTATGTCATTTGCATTAGTAATGTTTGCACCCCCACCACGCACACGCACGCACACGCACACACACACACAGACACACACTTGCACAGGTATTTGTCACTGGTGAACACCGCTTTGCCTGGTTCGCTCCTGAATGCAGCGCGTATGGACTGGGCACTGGCCACCCAAGCTGCCTCGTGGCACTGGCCCGAGGAGAGATGGGGTGAGAGGGTAGAGTGGGGAGAATGGAATGTGGCTTGGAATGTTCCGGACTCGGAGCAGGTTGCTGCCGCCTCACTGTGAAGCGTGGCAGCAGGCTGTTTGTTTGCCCGTGACTCCTCCTTATGAATCTGAGGCTCGTGCCAAACACACATTTCCCCGCACACTTGAGCATGATGCACAGCACCCTGTGGAGGTATAAACCAACTCTACTGTAAAATAGGCAACACACACACACACACACCCACACAACAATCTCGCTCCGAGACAATCTCGCCCCGAGACCGACACGCATGTAGGGGAGGCTGTTGGTAACGATGACCTGCAATCACCAGCAGAGCACTGTATGGTAGGATATCGTCTCATCTCCGGTTCACTGCTGTGCCCGTTGCCTAGAGAACATATGTGTAGGGTGTAAAGAACATATTCCCTTTTAAGAGCTGTAGGTTGCTCTGAGTCGACCTAAAGATCAAAGGTAATATTTTATACATGGGAACAGGATGCATCCCACGATACACACAAACTCCAACCATGATGGGGCCCACAGATGCATTATGTGTGTGTGCGCGCGTGCGTGTCTGTGTTAGTGTTAGTGTTAGGGTGCAAGTGTGTGAGTAAGACTGAACGTTTGTGTATGTGTGCATAAACAGTTATGTCACTCACTTGCCCGTTCAGATGTTCAAAGAGGGCTGCAGTACAAAACAAACGCTGGAGTAAAAAGGCACTGCAGTATGTTTATTTATTCAGCAGACTACACCACAGTCTACCTCCACTGCTTTTTCTTGCAGGTAGTTTTCAGAGCTGTGCACTTGCTCGTCGACACCTTACCACCCACGCAGGAGCTCTGAAGCCGAACAAAGCCCCGAACACTAGCGAGGGTCGAGATAATACAAGCAGATACGCCTTTATAAAATTTACAAAGGTGATTACAGCTCAAACGTTTTTTTTTTTCCAAAGGCCAAAGTCAACAGTGGGAGTTGTGCGGCAGACAAAAGGCACGCGTAAGATTGCAAATCAGGAGATTGCATTATGGGACTGAGCATTGGCTAGGCCGGGAGGAAAGAAAAAAATCTGTGATTATCTGACAGGACTGCATTACGCAGGCTAATGAATGATGTGAACTAGGTGCGCGAGCCCGCACATGAAAGCCAAACGCTCACTTCTGTGCGTGTCTGAGTGAGGTTAACAAGCTGTCGGGCCAGAGCCAGGCCGCACCGCCGCAAGGTCTCACCCAACGAGAGCCGAGACGAGCCGAGACGAGACCATGCTTTTAAAAAACAACAAACAGACAAACAGTTTAGCATTCATGTCACTCTCCGATCAGGGAGCGTGAAACATCAATATTTGCTTGGCAGAATGTTGGAGGCTTGATCTAAGCCGTTTTAATGTGGTGATCATAATCAATAAGATAAGCACACACAAGTCTTCCCTTGGCTACAGGCTGTTTACCGAAAAGACAACTGGGCGTGATCTGGCTGAATCATTACTCATTCTAAGCGCATGAGGGATCCAACATCTGTGCTAATAAGCCGCATTAATTCCCACTTGGATAACAGCACTGGGTTATTTAAAGCACGTGGCGAGATCCTGTTACACAGAGATCAGTGCAGCGGAGGGGGGGGGGGAAGTGCCCGAGTCCACGTTTGGTCTCCAGGAGGTCCATGGAGTTGGCAGCACACGCTAGTGAAGACATCCCACTTATATACAGTTCACTATTCCCCCATTCAGAGAAGAGAATAGACCTGACATCTATGTGCAGGCCTCCTGGCACTTGGTTAAAAAGAGTCTTCAAGAGCTTGGGGGAAAAATACCCCGACTGCCAGAGAGCCTTGTCTGTCAGCTCTGAGACAGTTCCAAGTGAATACAATTTTATGGTCATTAAAATCCGACTTGGGCATACAAATAAGAGGTTCGTCTGAAAGAGTGGGTCCCTCAGGACTCGAAGGCGAAGCGAGCGAGGTGGGTTTATGATGGATTTCTGCCGACAAACGAAAGGGAGAACAACAAATCCCATGAGGGCATGTGGGTTTCACTTCTGTCGCTGCCTGTGCGCAAAAGCATCCTGAATGCCGCGCGCTAATTCTGCCTTTCAGACTCGCCTTTGTAAGGACTGGCAACGTTAAGAAATGGAGGCAAGAGTGATAAACCAAAACAAACAAAACACCTCCCTATTTCATCCCCATCTGCTACAGAAAGGAGTGTGTCAGTACAAACGCAACAGCAAGCCGCCAGCAGCAGCATCTTACTCATTTGTGAACGGGTCTATTATTAATAGCAAGAGAGAGAGAGATGTCTTTGTGAAACCCACACGTCACTCTCCCACGTTCAGATGGGGAGCAGAACTGTCATGGCGTCACAGAAGACTTCGTCTTGTGGGGTGGGATGCCAAGCCAAGACGACAATATATCTGCAGACAACTTGATTAAATGTTGTCCCTGAAAGCGCTGAAAACCAGCAGTAATACTGTCTAGCTTTTCTCCTCTCCTCTCTTGTTCATCCTCTCCTCTCTTTCTTCCTCTCCTCTCTCTTTCTTTCCACAAACGCACCAATCAGTTATGTTCCGGATGTTTCTCTATTATGAATGCCTCTGGATGTTTTTGTCCCACTATACCGAGCGAATGAGGAGCCGGGCTGCCTTAGAATGCTTCAAATGCACTACAAATGCTACTCCATTCCACGCACAATTCAAGCAAATCCCCCAAGGTTTGTCTCCGAGTCCAAATGCATAATGTAATACTGTTATAACCTTACTAGATGTCTTTGTGAGACAACAAGACACAAAACACTCGTGTGAAGGGCTGAGCTGCTCCTGTAAGGGCTTGGCTGGTCTCGCATCACAGTGTGTGTGTGTGTGGAGTAAATGGAACTGTGCTGAACTCATCATCAGAAGCAGCAGCAGTGCGCAGGCAGGTGCGGGCACGAGGGCAAAGGGCAGTGGCAGGGGCGCGAGCTGTACGTTCTCCGCCAGGCAGCAGGGTTAACCTAACGCTGGGCCCCTAATGCGGAGAGAGCCCAGTCCTGCTGTGCTCGCGCGGACAAACTGACAGCGGAGTCGCTACTCTGCGCTGTAGGTTCTGCAGAAGAGAGGGAAGAAGAGATAGAGAGAGGGAGCGAGCGAGCGAAGAGAAAGACAAGAGAAAGAGAGAGAGAGTGAAGAGTGAGAGACAGTAAAAACAATGAGAAGGAGAGAGAAAGAGAGAGAGAGAAAGAGAGAGAGAGAAAGAGAGAGAGTTAGAGGGAAAGGGAGAAGGATGCTGCCGCAGGCTGCCGAGGCAGGCAGGCTGGCTGCCGTAGTCAGTGTGCTTTAGTGTAGCAGCAGTACTGTGCTGAGCTGGCAGCTACAGACGCAGAGAGAAGCCTGGAATCAACATAGACTGGTGGAGATCATTCACTGGCCACCAGGGACGGGTAAACACCCTGCATTTAATGGCTGCTGGTAAAAGGGAAGACAACACCCACACACACACACACACACACACACACACACACACACACACACACACACACACAAGCAGCCGAAAGCTTTAGAGCTATTGGAAAACCTCTCATCATGGCCACTGAACAGAGAGCGATGCAGGCTGTGATGCTATAGACTAAGTGCTTGACTAGGAACTGTTCCCTAGCCTAGCTAAGGCTGAATAATAAAACTTAAGTACTCACAATCCCACACATTTACCAGCAAAACTTTTCAAAACTTTGTCACCACACATCTCTGTCACAACAACAATGGTGCCTTAATGGAGTCATTTGTCATTTCTTATGTGAGACTCTCGTCATAGTATCTCTCCAGGCACTCATATGCACACATCATTTACCTATTATTAAGCATTCAGTCACGACACCACCAGGCGTCTCTCATTACAAACAGCCCATTTATTAAGTTGATATCCTCCCTTCTGCCCACTACCAAAAACCAGCGCGGCACTGTTGCCACAGCACTCACGTTGCCATGGTTGACGAAGCCGTGTTTCCTGGCGATCCTCTCGGCTTCATGGGCGCCCCCGGCGATGTGCACGGCCCAGGAGTTGGAGTAGGTGCCTGCGGCAGCGGCGGTGGTGGCGGCAGCGACAATGGTCCCGTGGCCCCCCAGGGTCCTCAGGGGAAGGAGGAGCTGGAGGAGGAGGAGGAGGTGGAGGTGGAGGTGTAGGGGGAGCAGAAGAGCCCCAGCGTGCAGCAGGCCCAGCCGGGCATCCATGAACAGGGGGGCTGGGTCTCTGGCAGCCGGAGGGAGGGAGGGGAGGAGGGGCAGAGGCCGCTTGTGCTTGCCCCCTGCAGGCTGCTACGGAGAACTACACGCAGGACCTGCAGGGGACAAGGAGAATGTCTCGTCAGTTTAAACAAACATTTACACTAGCCACCACACACACACACACACACACACACACAACCATGAAAGCCTCCCACAGCGTCTCATCTCGCACTATCATGAAGACATCCCATGTGACTGAAAAACCTCTCTCTCTCTCTCTCGCGCACACACACACTTTGGTCTCGTCTACTTGAGACAAAAGCACAGCTCTGTGACATCCTGTGATCCCACATCGCGGTTGTCAAATTTGTGCTTCCTATCTTTAGAGAAGAAACCAGATCTTGGATCAGACAGGTCTGTTGCAGTCTGCCTTCTAATGGATGATTCGTGCACAAGAGCGCACACACACGCACACACACACACCTCGTCTCTCCAGCCAGACTATCGGTGGGAAGCCTGGCCCACATTGTATCTCAACCTAGCCAAGCACCACAACCAACATGCAAAACAATGAACCTTGGAGCTTTACACCATTTGTAGACCTGAAATACATTAATACCTTCGTTCTTTGCTAAATGAAATTCTCCAAATTCAATGATGGCTTCTTTGTTGCACTAAAAGGAATTTCCAAAATGCAATAACTGTTTCTCTTTTCCAATTGGCAGTCGTCTGTCGTCGTGACTGCTTCAATAAATTTAAGTTTACATCTGCCACATCTATTTATGCCTTTCCTGGATGCACTTACCCCTCTGTTACCCACATCCAAAACAACCATTGTCTGAGCAGCTGGCTGGCACAATTAATCTCCTGCATTTCCAATTTTGTGAACATTTATGCACAAAACAGACTGTTATTCTGAGCACAAGTAGTATGTAGCAAAAACTACACCCCCCCCCCCCCACACACACACACACACAGCCCCAACTCCCGAGAGGCAACCCTCCAGACCCCCCCCACCAAAAAAAAAAAAACACTACTCCAGCTGTGCTGCACCTCCCAAAACTCAAGTTTGTGCACGTTTCCCCACATCCTGCACATACGTAGTGTTCCTGAGTAATACAACCTGCCACCGCCACCACCACCACCCTTCCTGCCTCCCCTCCCTCTCTATCTTTCCAAATTACCTGCTGCCATCTAATGCACTTAACATATGGTGAGGTGATGCTTAACAATCATTCATCAAACGAGTGCTCATGATGGCTATTATGAGCAAGCCCTCTGTGAGCATTTGAGGTGGGACACACTCCTGGTTGACACAGCTGCACACACACAGAGCAGCAAATTTGAGTAAAGTGAGCTCATTAGCCAATCTGTCTGACTCACATATTATACAGATTCATTCAGCTCTGCTGTGCTTATTACCAAGGGGGGGGGGGTTGTATTTCAACTACAAGGAGGCCTAGTTACCACACTCACTTTTCAAAAAGAGCTCTTCCTCTGGTCTACCGCACGACAGAGAACAGAGATGGAGGAGGAGATGAAGAAGGAACCCTGGACGAGAAACGCAAAGCTGGGAAGGAAATCATCATGACAGATAAAGCGTAAGCTCTGCATGGGAACAAGAGGAATAGAATGTCTCCGAACACTCTAATTTAAATTTTGCAGTGCCAGCTTCTTCACAACCATTCATCTCGCTTAGAATAGTCGCTGTGAAACGTCAGCAGAATTGTCTGCGCACAGCAAAGCGTGCGTGCTTCTGGAACATTCAACATACAAAAGCCTGGAACTACAAATCAGGAAATGCGTCGACCGAAGCGCCTATGAATCTGGAGTGCATTATATTTGTCTAGGGATGGCATGTTGAACATCTGGAAGCTATCGGACATCCAAGCGGTCGGGTGGCGACTGCCACAATTCAATTTCTGTTGTGACAAAAATATGAAATAATCAATTGCCTTGAGAGCAACTCTCTCCCAGCATCAAGAGCCAATCTAAATAATTTCCTTGGAAGCCTCAGAGGGTGATGGTGGGGGGGGGGGGGGGATGCCTGTCTGAGTAAGGAGCCTGAAAAGCATCGTGGGACGTCTCTCTCTAACCAGCTGCTGAAAGCAGGTGGCGAACTGCAGGCCTGCACATCATCACTGGCCTCATTAAAAAGCTGGCACAGAGCAGGTACAGGTGGGCAATGAGTGGGTACGTCGATGGCATCACTGCCAACCGGGAGTTTCGTACTTTTGGAAATGGGAGAGCAGGGGGTACGGGGTCATGTACTCCAACGGGGGACGAGATGAAGGACCACAACAGCATCTGATCAAAAAGCATGTGGCTGCCATTTCTGGATTTGCCTGAATTCGTCTTGTAACTTTCAAGCATCAGACATCAGTGCAGTTACCATTTAAAGTGGCAATTACGCAGACATGGGAAAGCTTTCTGACTACAATCTCCCCATTCAGCCTTGTCTGAACAACAGCTGAATAATACGATTTTCCATCTTAAGTGCCAATTAAAATGGAGAAAAGTGGTGGCCTAATTCAAGTGCCATCGCCCCAAGTACAAAGGGAGATTGTTAACGGTTGCTGGAATCCCAATTGAAATCTTTTTAATGAATTGTGATTACATATGTTAGAACCATTACACTCCACAGCTTTGACGCTCGGCCGGCTCGATTCCAATCTGAAGATGTGTTTATCAGAATACGGTGTTTTGTCCCTCTGATAAAAAAATTACTCACAAGAAGATTGACGCTTTCTGATCTTTTCTCGACCTGATTCCACATCATCAGACACCATTCAGACTTGAACTAAAAGACTCCTTTTGTTGTTGCCTTCGGGGGAACAGATTTCAGTGTCTGCCTTCTGCCATCTCCAGTCAGTGTGAGAACGCTGAGAGAGGCCAATACGAATATATTATTATCTAACCCCTAAGTTCAAGGGCACTCAACTCAAATTGTATAAGTGAGCGCTCTGATGCTAGGGTTGCAGTGATATACCGCTACTGTGGTATGGAAATTAAAGTCCATGAATGATTATCATACTGTGTACATCGTGTACATGTGAATATCGGTATGGACATGAAATAACTGCCAAATGGGCTTTAAGAACCATCCCATACCATTTCAAATTGCACTATGAAAACTTTTTCCCACCTCCTGGCTACATCTGTGTTTTAAATCTGGCAACCTCTGACTTACAAACAGACAAATAGACAAATACCATGAAACTATAATATTTTCAGAGAATTATCATGAAATCTCATACATTTTCAACCCTTGATGTGACAACATGCATGCTAATCTCCCTGTTAAATAATACAAAAGTCTTTCACTTCCACGAATCTATTAAAGAATGTGATGAACTGACTACGGCAAGTAAACATGTTAGTTGAGAAATTATTCCTAAAGTGATGTCCTACACCAGGGGTGTCAAAGATTTGGCCGCCGGGACCAAATCTGACCACCCAGCAGGTTTCATAAGGCCCCCCCAAATGTTTTGGGAAAATGTTGGAAGGGAACATTTTGAAAATGAATTAAATAGATACTGACATCCAGATGTCATCGTCTCTGTGTAATAAGCAATATCTCTATGATATGATAAATTGATTAAACCTAGCACTACAAACCATCCTCAGGAGGCAAGATGCAGCAAAGGAAAATGTGGTTTGCTTTGCTGCACTGACAATTATATTATGTTGGTGTAGTCATATACTCTCTATGCAGTTGAAAAAGAGAAAGAGTTATATGGAAAGTAGGGTATTTCAAGAAAGGAAGAAATCTATATGCCTTGTTTGCTCTACCCTAGTGGGTGTAGTAAAGGAGAAAATCACCAAAAAACAGCCTGATACAGGATGCAGAAAAATTATAATAACTATGAGAATGACCATGACAATGATGGCCCCGAAGATGTTTCATTCCAACAAATCCGGTCCACATGAATCTGACACCCCTGTCCTACACAATACATTTTAGTTCAAGCTCATGTGAAAGTCATTGGATGTGCTTGTTGTTTACAGGAAGCCATTGCAAGTGCTGTGTACAGACTGTGCCATGTCTTTTAGACTTCACTTTGATACTGAAAATGTAAAGTCAATGCCACAGTCAATACAACTGTGTGACATAACACCTACATATGGACATTTTTGTGACTTACATCAACGTCTGAGTGTGTTACCAGTATGTATCATACTGTCATGGCAACAAAACAAAACAATCATTTATAAAAGTGCACAAATGCCAGTTGAGACAGAAAACAGATTGACCTTAACAACAGGAAGTGGAGACTGTACCCATTACTGTAATGATAACATATAGATGTGCAGAAAAAAAAAAAAAGGGAAAAAAAAGAGTTGAAGCAGTAAGTCTTTCATATCAAATACAACAGCAAATCTGTTACTGGACAAACCATATTAACTTTGCCACCATAACAAGCAATGACAAAACGAAAAAACAAACAAACAAACGAACAAACAAACAAACAAAAACACATTTGGACTTATCAACCTCATCATGAGAAATAAAGACTAGCCCATGTCTCTACTTTAGAAATTGTATAGTAATCAATTAAAATGAACGATTACCAGCAACAGCAGCAATCAATGTTGGCACATTAAATAGGCCTGCCAAATGGAGAACCAAGGAGTATTTCCGTTTATTTAGTTTGTCATTGTAAAACAAATGACCAAGTCTCTTGTCATTTGTCCGCTCTCCCAATTTCACACTCTGCCAATTATCACAAATCTCACAAGGTTCTGTCGTGAAAAAAACGTCTTCTACCATCCAGAAAGGAATAACTAATTTCCAGTCATCAATACCGGTTCTATGCTTCATCCCACAAACTGAAGAACGGAGAGAGTTTTCTAGTTTTTGCTGAACCCAATCCCTGACATATCATAGAACAGTCTGATACTACTTAACTTCATGTGTATGACCAACATTAACACCAATATTAAAGCTGAGAATATGCATACCGTAATGTACACAGTATAATCCTAACTGCAACCCTTTGCCTAACCTTAAAGGCAGGCTTTTAAAACAAGCATGAAAAATTCACAGTGAAAGGATGTCAACTTCAGCACAATGATTTTAAGTACTTTTACATGTTGTCTTTAAATACATACCAGGCTGTCACAATATCATCACTGCATTTATGGTAATTTAGTAATGTGTACATATATATATAGATAATGTACATGGCTGAACCAAATGACATTGTTTCAAAACAGCTTTGGGGCTGTTCTGGTGCAAACTACACGTAATCACAGCCATGGAACTAAGAAAAATCACATTATACGGGAGTACACGAAATGTCTAGTTTGACTTTGTAAGTTTATGCACTCTGGAGAACCTATTTACCAGCGACCCAGCCATCTGCTGAGAGGCTAGCTGGAGAGAAGACAGACTGGCCGGAGCGGAGCTGAAGAGTGCTGGAGTAGAGGGGCTTGCTAGACTTCAGAGACTGCATGGACGGATGAGGAGGCTAGCAGTCTACAGTGTTTACTTTCTCTCGCTCTCTCTCTTAAGCTCTCTCTTTCCCTACTGGATGCCATCTCGCCATCAGGCGTGACTCTTACAGACTTCATCTGAGCTATGGCTCATTGGCTTTGTGCCAAGTTCGAAGGGGGTGGTGGGGTAATAGATGTGTGCACAATCTCTCGTTATTACTGTGCTAATGAGAACAACTGGAGGGAGGCCATGAATGTGCCTGTAACTTTTCCATGGCTTACGGTAACAACAGATACCCTTCTCCTAATGCCTGGGATAATGAAAATGATCTGTTATCACAGACAGTGCCAGGAAGTCTCGTTGGGAAAAAAAACAAAAAAAAACATTAGCTAAATGTAGTTAGCTCTCCGAGATAACAAATAAGAGTGCTTCATCAGGATATTTCCCTGTGGAGCTTCCTGGCACGTGGCGGGTGCGAGCTTCAACAGGGTGGACGAGCTGCTTTAGCTCCATCCATCTTAATTTCAACAAACTAAACTTGCAGGCTCGCGCGCCCTGGAGTTCCAACAGTATTGCCTCCGATATAACCGTTATTGCATTTCCTGAGTCACATTTAGACTCCGTGAATAATTCAGCAGTCACAATGAAATCTAATTTCCCACCAATTTAAGCGTTCCCGTACCTGGGCACACGAGACACCCCTCTAGGAAGACCTTCCCTTGCCACGCCAGGGAATGCGCAATCTTGGCCACCCAGGCCGCCGCCAGACAGCACGTCTTGGGGCAGCGTGACCTTTGATGACATTAGAAGGATAGTCCACCTGCTGTGCCACAGTGACTCATCTGACTCATTTAATCTGACCACCAGACCAGGTCCTTTGCTCCTCTCTCTCTCTCTCTCTGTGTTCGTGAGAAAGAGAGAGAGAGAGAGAGAGAGAGAGAGAGAGAGAGAGAGAGATGCAACACCGTCTTCTATCTATTCCCTTCACTATATTCCCATAGCATAGTCATTTAATTAGGGCAGACACCACACAGCCCATTTTATTATGCAAAACACACATTCAGAGGCATTTTTTAGTCTAACACATTTTATCTAAGACTTTGCACTTCCAACATCTCTAGTCTGTGATATATTTAGTTGATTTATCTGCAACGGAGGTTTTTAAACTTACCCCAGGCGAACAAAGGTCGTGAAATAGCTTTTCTACACTCCGCCACTGCGCTCTCTTCTCGGTTGACCGAGAGGCATCTCAGGGACGCGTGGCGGTGACAGCTCAAAGCATGGAGCAGATGAATCGCGCGCTGGGAGGAAATAACACGAATCCTGCGTTGAGCGCACTAACTAGGCTAATCTTGTCGTCTTCTGTAAGACTTGATCCGATTGAAAGAGGAGCCACCTTGGCAAGAACGCGTGAAGAAACGTGAACTGAAGTAAGGCAGTGCATCTACAGACAGATTGCCAGGTGACAATGCTCTCTCCTCAATACACATTAATAAACACCAGCGTCTTCTATCTTGCGATTGCTCATAAAACACAGCTCAACAAAACGCCAGTGAGCAAACATGCTGTTGTTAACACCCAGAAAGTTGAAACACAAACGCAACCTCTGAAACCTAGCTGACAAAAATAACGGTAAAGGTTTACCACACACCACATAACCTAGATCTCACCAACTCTTCCGCATATACTTCTTCTTTTTCATTTCTTTCTCCCCTGCAAAGAAGTTGCAAAGTAAGAAAATGTTGATGTTCTCAGTATAGGAGCACAATAGCCTACATTAACGCTAACAGTTAACCTTCCTGGCAAAAGAAAGTTTTATCTAGTAGCCCCGTCGCCTAATATACCTTAAAGCGAGTAGGGGGTCTTGATCTAGCGTGCAACTAACTGCAGACAATTCTGCATCTAAAATGTGATCTAGCTAGACGGCATTTTAGCTGATACCCGATTTCTATAGTTACCTTGATTTTCCTCGTCGCAGAACGTTTGTCCTCCTTGTACACGAGTCGCGACTGCCCCTGGGCTCCCCTACGAGCAGAGGCGTTGACAGTTCAGTAACAAGGATGTCATGTCCAGTTATATCTCGGAAGAATGAATCTTCGGCAAATGTAGGCTATCATGTTTGCTCCAGCCTCTCTTCCAGTGTGGTTCCCAACGTTCACTTGACAGTTCGTGTGAGGCTAGGAATGATGATGAGGATGAGACCGCTAGTTCGCATGCATTCCTGGGGATCCACTGGACCCCAACAACAACAACCACCTACAACACTCCAACAACAGCTCACATCACTAATAGAGGTTGTGACAAACTTTCGACAGTTGTGTCATTCAGGCCCATACTTACTCGTTACTACAGACCCCCCTTTGCTGCAAGGGGATAGCATGAGTTTCAATTGCTCAACTAATTTCTAGTCCTAACGTTTACAGACAAGCCACAATGATACGTCCCCCCTCACGATGTGTAGTAATTATGGTCTGCACTCTGCAAATCCCAGGAAGTACGTCACAGTGCAATCATAGGTTAAGGAAAAAACAAAACTCAATCCCGCGAATAGTTGATCATTGCTGCCATCTAGAGGATTTTGATGGGAAATAATGGGATGGGAAATAATAATAGTATAATATAATAATATAATATATAACAGTATGCTTGCTACTAAAGTACCCTAATATGTTGCTAAATGTATAGACCTACTCTTTGTAGCCATATATATTAACAGATGTTTTATATTTATTTATTTAAATGTCTCAACTTCACATCAGGCCAGCGGGTGCTTCTTTTAAACATGTCAAGCTTTATGTGTCAAACCTATTAGTTCTAATAAAAAAGGACATCAGTGTAGGGATAAAAGAGTACAAATAGCAAAATAGTAGAGCAGGAAGAACTCACACAGAGAACAAAAACAATCGTTTGGAGTTAAGTCTTACATTTGAATATGTATCATTCTTTTTAGAGCTACATATTAAGGACTGCTAACAAAACGTGAAATTATTTCATAGGATCCATGACTTCAACTGAGGTGATTTCTTTCAGCTTTGCAGAACTGTCTATCCAGTGAGTGGAATCGCCTGTATATAGCCTATCCTGCATAATAACCTACGCTTTAATACTATAATGATAAAGAAAAAATAATAAAAAATGAATAACATAATATAGGCCTAGTACTAAAATAACTTCATAGCTTGTATGATTGTAGCCTACTTGGACCAAGTTACATGACAATACCAATTCACTTTACACATGCACATCAGCATTTTTTCATTTTTCATTTTTGTTCCTTTTGTTCTGTAATGTACACTGCACTGTCACTGGAGTCAGAAGATGAAACATTTCAATATAGGCTATGGTCCCTTGTATAGGCCCAATTTGTATGTGACATTTGATTTGATTTTTAATATGTGACATTTTTTTTTTTTTTTTTTTTAAACAAGTGGACAGTGTGCACTCAATGTGGACAGTGCATCAATGTGGTCTTTTGGTAATTAGTCATTTTTGGTAATTCCCTTCCCCTCTAAAGGCCTATAAACAGAGGCTATTTATAGCAGATTTTTTTTTTAAGTTTAGGCTATTTAGTTTCCCCAATAGGTAGACCAGGGTTTCCAGCTGTAGGCCTATCGACCCTTCATACAAATTAACCAGCACAGAATGACTCCTACAGTTTGATCGCTAGAGGGGGCAATTGTACTGAAGTTTGAGCTGTCTTTTAGTCAGCCAGATAGACCAATGCGAGAAACAGGCAGACTTGCAAGCCCGCTTTCAGCTAATACGCTAGCACGGACCAAAGTTATCCCGGAATAACGGCAGCACGCATGTGCCGTCAACCCGGATGTAGAACTATATCCATTCTTCCGACCTCTGTTTATGATTTCACGGTATACATTTCAATATGAACACTGATTTTCTTTTCACCCTAAATAGTTAGACAGGTCTGGTCCGGGTCAAGATTCGAAGAGACAGCTGTGTCACAGATCATCAGGTGACAACGGTCAGGCGTCTGCTGATGAAATGAGTTAGCCTAGTTTAAACTCACTATTTGTAACGGTTTAGTTAGGCTACTATGTGGAGACATAGTTTATGTCACCATGGGTGCCAATTTTTCCGAGAAATGTCTAACACATGTATTATCAGCTGTTTAACATTTTATTTAGTTGTCTATTTAGCTGATTTTAGTCAGGAATAGTGTGTGATGCAACCGCCTGTTAAATTCACGTCCAGAACGTAAACATTGCGTTAGAAGGAAGTATGGCAGTCCTCTAATCAACTAGGTAGGTAGCCTACAACCTGTCAGATTGCGATTATAGATATGGATTTTCGAGGTAAAAAGTATGAACGTGGGAGCAACTGGTCTGACCCGGAGGTGGCCGAGTTGTTGCAGCTTTGGTCGGACGAGTCAGTCCAGATTGAGTTGGAGAGCTGTCTGCGGAACCAGCACGTATTCAATCGTATTGCAGAGGTTTTGCACGGGAAAGGAATTTTCCGGACGGGGGATCAATGCAGGGAGAAAATAAAAAAGATGAAACTGGAATATCGTCGCATTAAAGAAAACCAAAAGAGAACTATTAGGGGTGGAAGAACCTGGAAGTTCTATGAAGTCATGGACCGTGTCTTGACGAACCGACCATCCTTGTCCTACTCTTCAGGAGGAGGTGGTGGCATCATGGCTCATCAGCTTTTGCCAGCAGCGGGTTACTCAGCAGACACGTACCTCCACGGCCTGCCGACAGCAGCCTTCGGGTCTTCAACATCAGCTTCTTATTTGTTTAGTCACCCCCCTAAGCCTGGTGACTTGCTGGAGATCAAAAGCGAAGACGTCAACTCTGAGGACGGACTTCTGAGTTCAGGAGGCCCTGCGGAACTTCTGTATCACATCGGGTCAGGTGACGAGCCAGATGCTGACAGTAAATCACTGGGAGCCGACATTGAGGACCCAGGGGAGGCGGGAAGAGCGGAAGGTGCGACTCACGCGCGGCTGTCCCCTTCAGGTGAGCTCGTGCTCAATGGATTATCACCCATTTAGGCTTCTAAGATCACAGGTTTGCACCCTATGGTTTGCACGTCAGGTAGGTAAGCTAGATATGTTTTTTTGAACTTGGTTTTGGTGATTGGACTTGCTAATGGAATCAGTTCTTCTTTGTAAAATGAAAGGAGGAGAGTAGGAAATCCATTAGCCTACGATACAATACTTTAGAGACAGTAGGCTATGACACTTCATCTGTCAAATGTCACTTCGTCCAGTTATTTTAACAGCTTACTGTCAACCAGATTAGACATTTTTGTCAGGGACTCAGGGATATTGAAAACAGTTTTTGACTTGTAGCTGGGCAGCAATAATGACCCTGACTGACTTTGGTTCTCACCAGAATTCAAGTGGGGAGATGGCCCTAGACCAGTGTTTCTCAAACTTTTTCAGACCTGACCAAGGACCACTTGACCAATACAAAAGCCTCATGGACCACCTAGCTAAAAAAAAGTAGACCTACTTCAACAGTATATTACACAATAGGCCTACTCACTGAACCACCTTGCTTATTGTGTCAGAATTCATATGAATACTGGCATAGCTTACATAGGCAGTGTTGCAGAACTGTTTGGATTTACATAGGCCTACAAGTTGGTCCAATATTGCAAACAACTCATCTATAATATAATAATTATAGGCTATTTTACTGTGTTTCTGGGGCTCTCGTCTGCAGGCATGAGCGATCAGAACATGGCCGGTTCGTCAGGCACAGGCATGTCTGTGCGAGATGGTGGCGGCGGGGGTGAAGATAGGCCCAGATCACATGATCAAGGTGGCCAGAAAGGCCCAAGCTTTGCACGTCAGCGAAAGCGTCGGTGTGTGGGCCGGGGGACGTGTGGTGGCGGTGGGAGCCGTCGTGCCGTGGACAAGGCTCTGCTGAGCTTCCTCACCTGGCAGCGGGAGGCTGAGGAGCGCCTGCTCTCCCTGGAGGAGGCGCGTCTGGAGCGGGAGGCACAGGCCGAGGAGCGGCGGCAGCGTCTGGACGAGCGACGCGCCGAGCAGGAGCGCCAGCACGAATTGCGTCTCCTCTCACTCTTTGCCGGGGCCCTGACGGGGGTTGCAGGGGGGCGAACAGAGGGTCGCTCCGCCACTGTGGCAGCCCCCTCTCAGGCATCCCCCCCTACCCCCCTTGAGCGTCTCTCTACTCCTGCTGCCCCTGTCTCCTCCACTCCCGCATCCTGCTCAGTTAGGGGACCTGATGCCCCTGGTCACAGCATCTTCCTTTCTCGCCGTGGCAACCGCATCCGCCAGCACCAGGGCATCCTGCAGGAAGGCTTCACTCAGTACCATGCAGACAAATACAGTCAGGAAAACCCCAATGTAAGTGCCTACTTCCTGGCCACCCTCTCATCTGAACATGGCTGTGTGGTGTGTGATATATGGTGTGTGTGTGTGTGCGCGCGCGTTTGTTTGTGTGTGTGTGTGTGTGTGTGTGTGTGTGTGTATGCGTGTTCATGTCCTTCCAGCTCTCACTTACTATGCATCTCTGTTTCAGGGCATCATAAACATGGGTACCAGTGAGAACAAACTGTGCTATGACCTGCTTCACCAACGGGTGTGTAGGCATGTGTGTGTGTGTTCTTTTTTTTTTTTAGGCATGTGTGTAGCTATAAAGCACCAGTTATTTAGATTAAGACTGTACATACAGTACATTGTTTCCCGGGGGATTTATGCTGTAATGAAACTACAAATGAGACCTATGTGAACTGATAATTGGTAGTCCGCAAACAGCTTGGTTGAAATTTATCGTTGTACACTCAACCTGCCTGGCTTGTTACTTTGAAAGATACTCTGGGACTTATTTGAGCATCATGTATGTCTTAAATAGAGTTCATAATGGTCTTAAAAAGTCTTTACATTTAACATTTAACATTTCAAAACCTACAGAAACTGTATACAGAGTAAACATTATACATTATGGACATAATTCACATCATACAATCATTCAAAGTAGTTCGCCAAACTATCCCACCGTTAGCACACCAAATACAGATAGACATATTCAGTGGCGTTAATAGCCAAATCCTTTTGAACCGTATTCACTTAACCCTTTCCAGTACTCCATGATCTCTTCTATACAGTGTGGACATTTGTTAATGGTGCTGGTTGAAGCCTAACCCCATGTTTAAATCCCACCTCTGTGTGTGTTACAGTTAAGCCAGCCTGACATGATCCGCCTCGAGCCTTCCCTGCTGCAGTATCCTGACTGGAAAGGCCACCCATTGTAAGGAAGCTCTCCTGTTGCGTCACCGCTTCTGTGACACGGGGAAATGTTTCACGTTTTTGGGAACCCTTTGTTCTGTGGAGAATCTAAATTAACCTATGAGGCTCTCAAGTATTCACTTTGTTACAGTATTGTAATCGGGTCTGTTTGTCTGTCTGTCTGTCCATGCATCCATCCATCCATCTCTGTGTGTGTCTCCAATCATATTCAGTAGCTTAAAAAATACTTGTCTCATTTACTTCAAATTTGCTCACAAGATAAAGGGTAACCATATCCCAGTTCTCCTACATGGTCATCCAGATACAGGATGCACTCACATTACTGCTCTTGATAAATATTTGATATTTCCATAACTCGTCATTAGTTGTGGAGGGAGTATGAGTGAGTGCTGACTTGAGCATTGAATATTATACATATAAACTACGTGCTCCAGCATAGTAGCCTGGAAATCCAGACCCAAATCTAGAAAGATTTAAGGGTCTGGCTATGAGCAATGAAAATGGCCCAACTCGAGGGGTGGCACCAAGCATGCATTTGAAAATATCACTGCACGCAATTGGATAACACTACGACCGATGTTTACTGACTGATTCAGGACACTAATGTGATTGGTGCAGTTCGGTTCCCTGAGCATAGGTAATGAGCATCATTGCTCATTGCCAGAGTGAATCGCTGTCTGTTTCTGTACTTAATTATTATGCGAGGTCAGGTCATCACTAAACATTTGTCAAGAAAACTCAGAAAAGTCCATTCCATTTGTCAAATGGACTGTTAAAATGGCTGAGCAAAAGGGCTAAATGAAATGAATAATACATTAATACTTCCCTCTGTGTTTAACCTGGGAAACAGAAGCAGATTATGTAGTTTATAATTTTCAGGGCTGATCTCAGGATTAGACTTCTTCTGAGATGAGATAAAAATGTCCCATTTTATAGAAATTACCCGACTTCACAGGAAACCATCCATTTCCTCATTCAAAGCTGAAACCCTGTTTAAGACGATGATTATAATACCGTACTATTCTTTCCCCTTTTTGAAGCATCCGTGGAGAAGTAGCCCGTTTCCTGACGCAATACTGTCGCTCAGTGAATCCCCTGAAGCCTGAGAACGTAAGTCCCCACAGCCCCCCTTCCCTCCTTTACACTCTCAGCGTTGTCTTCACTCCTCTTTTTGTCTACTCATCTCTGTACTGCCTGATAAAACTGTGGTGATTAGAGTGGAACCGAAACGGGGGTCCAGAGACAGATCACTGGAGTACACTCTGAGGAGATCCGAGCTACTGCTAATGCCTTTTAATCAGGCATGACCAATCAAGCCATGATTAATTAGCATCAGGCAGATAATTTTGCGGCCATTCATTTTCATTCATTTGGAGAATCATTTGTATTACTCAATGGCTGTCTGATTTTTTACCCACTAGTGATTTTGCAACTGATGATATTGCTCCTTTTAATCAAACATTTCGGCAAGCTGTTCTACTTTCTTTAACACCACACACACACACACACACACACACACACACACACACACACACACACACACACACACACACCTGCTTTCCTAAAAAATATGTCTAACTGATGGCAGTCCAGGGATGAGTTTTGGCACAGACTGCCCACAAAAAACATGTTGTCCTTGAAGTGCTGTAACACTTTAACCGGTTTAACTATTGGTTTTGAGATGTAGCTTGACCGTGACACATGAGTTATGGTTCAGTGATGGCTTTGGAAAGCCCTTTTGGGTGTGTTGTATGTGTGTTGATTTGACACCGGACACAAGGTTACTTTTTCAGTGCCCTGATGTTATTTCACATATGCCTTTCACCTATACTAATGCAACACCTGTGTGTGTGTGTGTGTGTGTTTGTGTTTGTGTGTATTTGTGTTTTATGCCTCAGGTGGTGGTGATGAATGGCTGTGGTTCGCTCTTCTCTGCCATTGCAGCCGTGCTTTGTGACCCTGAAGGTTAACTGCATATGTCTTTCTGTCTGTGTTTGTGTGTGTGTGTGCGCACGTGCACATGTGTGATGTCTCTGTTTTTGCAAAAGCGCACAGACCCTAAGGTAATCTCCGATACTCATACAATATTGCGCTTCCAGACACACATTTCCAGTAGAATCAACTGCAAAGGTGCAGTAGGGTCTGCCCCAAAGGCCATACTTGCACAACCTGAAGTATATAGTCAGAAAAGCCTCTGTGTGACCTGCTTATGCCCCGCTAGCTGAAACCTTTTTTTCATATCTCTGTGTGGATGTTGATGGTAATTTTGATACCACAGATGAATGAAGACCCAGTCAGACCAATGGTAGGAAAAATCAGGAACAGAGTTTTATTTACAATGATGTGCATCAAAGGAGAGACAGCATGACTTCACCTAAAGATCCACCACCTGCTCTATCTACTAGCCAAGGAAAAAGTTAGGGTTTAAGTATCCTTCCAGGCTGCCAGGAGATGGCGTTGGTCATCCCATCTTACGTGGACCACACTGAATCAGACTCTGATTTGTGCCAACCTGGCAGTCTGGAGAAGATAGCTACTGACCCGGCCATGCAGAACAGTGAAACACTGCAAAACCATAATATCCCCTCTTATCGCTAAACACATAATCACACACAGATATAGGCAGGGAAAGTACAGGAACAGAATGAAATAACAACAGTCATCTCATATGTGGAAGAACATATAACAGAAACATCAGGACATAAACCACTTATGAATATAAAAATCACAAGTTTCAATTCCAATACTCTCGATGTGTATATTTGGTTTCTGTATGTTTGAGTGTGTGTCTTTCTGTGTGAATATGTGTATTGTTTAACACTGGAAATCACAACATCTAAATTGCGAAATAAACGTAATGGATACATGTGAATTTCGAACCTCTGAAATATCGCAAAAGTTTAGATGCTCGCATGAGGTAGTTTTTCAGATGTGTCGATATAGGCTAGCACTTTGTTTAAAAAAGTGAAATGAAAACTCATTTTTGTTTTTGCATTTACTGTACGTGAGTCATCCATTTAGGTCACATGACATTCAAAAGATGGCAAGTTTTGTTGGATCTGAAGAAGGGACAATTATTTTTGTAGTTGGTTTGAGGTAAAGTCTACACCAAGCAGTAAAAAAAGTGCAAGCATTTATAATGATAATTCTGCTCAATGCTCTCCCAGTGTTGTCATACTTCATTGCTGCCAAATAGCCTAAAGAATTTAGGGCTCTATTATAGCAATTGGAAACGCATGGTCATAGACGCAAAGTTTAAGGTGTTGAAGGGCGTGATTTTGTGATCAGAGACCGGCGCATTGTTCAAAAAGATTCTTCTTTTGTTCTTAATCAGGCATGGGTGTGTTTTGGGCGTAACATCCTTTAAACCAATGAGAGGGACTCTTGAATTTCTCCTGGGGATCAATAAAGTATCTATCTATCTATCTATCTACCTATCTATCTATCTATCTGTCATTCACTTTAACAGCAAGCAGTGCAACTTCAAACAAGCGCGGCATTTTGACAGCCAGCGCATTTGAAGGAATCTGCTTGCACGTGAGACCGTGTATGGAACACAAGGATTCCACTAAACCTTGCTTTACTAAAATCTGTTTGTGACTAGCAGAGTATAGCCTACGTGCATCTGCACGTGCCTATTATTAGAACTCAAAGTGACACTTTACCGTGGCCTCATAGTCAACAACAAAACAGTTCTACACAGTTATTTACTTTCACTATTGACTGACAAGGGAATAACTTTGAAAACATAGCCTGAAAAAAGCAACACTCACCACACAATAATGCTCGAATGACTGAATAAAAATCATAAGGATATTTTTCCTGCAGAGTAGTTGCTTTGGACTGGTTGCTCCCTTCACATTTTGGGAGATCCGTTATCACAATTATCTGGAAGGACTATCGTGATCAAATAAAACCCATATTTCGCAATTCATGTTTTTTTTTGTCTTGTTGAAAATGTGGGTTTGAGCTTTGCGTAAAGCTGTAATTGAAACCCAATCATAGATACCATCTATATACTCACTCTGTGTGTGTGATTGGAAGCGGTGCCTGATAATGGATGTTGGGTATCTCTGTGTGTGCATATCTGTATTTTTTTGTGAATGCATTCAGTGTGATCTCACATCTGTATGTGTGTGTGTGTGTGTTTGTCACAGATGCGATTCTCATCCCCACACCCTTCTACGGGTGCATCACTGAGGATGTGCATCTCTACAGTAGCGTGCGGCTCGTTCATGCACACCTGAGCGCTCAGGTACAGCACCACTCCCCTGCTAATGCTCAACCTACACATTTACACACATACCAACATCAAATAATGTTATAAAAGCATGCTGTGGTGCAGAATTGTGATTTTTATGAAAATGGTGATTTTGGGTTTTCAATTGTGTTTTATAAAAAGTGCACTTTGGTTAATTGTAAGTCGACAATGTGAAGTAGAGAAATATGGGTGCACGTCAGGGTGCACGTCAGTCTCTCTCTCTCTCTCTCTCTCTCTCTCTTTCTCTCTCTCTCTCTCTCTCTCTCCCTCTCTCTCTATCCAGTTTCAGAAAATAGTCAGACCTTACAGGAAAACCATACTCTAAAAAAATATAGATACCTTATTCATCAGCATGGGTCTACCAAACAGGTTGTTCTTTGTGTGTATTTTGTGCTGTGGTGGACCTAAGATTGTTTACTCAGCATGTTTCATGAAAAAAGCTTTGCTTTATGAATGAGTAAAACTTGTTTTATTTATATGAATATATACAGATGTTGTGTATGTGAGAACAGATGTTTCTGTTTCACAGTATTTTGGAGATACACAGAATAGCAACAGTTTGTATGAAGTAGTATAACCTGTTTACATTCAGGAATTTTAGGGCTTTTCCTGTGTGTATATATTTGCTCAGAACGAAAATTTCCCTCTCTCTCTCTCTCTCTCTCTCTCTCTCTATATATTTCTTTTCTCTCTTTCTTTCTTTCTCTCTCTTTCCCCCTCTCTCTGTGTATTCGTGTGTGTGTGTGTGTGTGTGTGTGTGTGTGTGTGTGTGTGTGTGCGCGTGTGTGCGCGCGTGTGTGTGTGTGTGTGTGTGTGTGTGTGTGTTTGGTTGTGTGTGTTTATGCAGCCGAGTGGCAGAGCCAACAGACCATTTCAATTGAGTGTTGATATTCTGGAATCTGCACTTTTAAAAGCAAAGAAAGAGGTATGTGTCATGCATGTACATACACACACTCTCTCCATGTTTACATGTACACACATACACTCACATACATTCACATGCACACACACACACACACACACACTCACACTCTCTTCCTTTGCTCCTGGGAATCTACCATGTTTAGGGTGTGAATGTTAGAGGGGTCATACTGGTAAATCCCCATAATCCACTGGGAGAAATGTACTCTTCGGAGGAGATGACTGACTTCCTGGAGTTTGCTAAAAGGTGAGTCACGATTAATTCAGTCCCCCCTAATTCAGTCCCCCCCCCTTTGTATCTTTTTCAAACTCCTCAGCAGTATTTCACTTCCCCTTGAAAGGAAATCAGCTCTGCTAGATGAAGTAAACTTCCTCTGATTTATATAAGAGAGTAAGTTTGTTCTTGGTGCAAACTCTAATTGGCTACATATAGAACATACAGGTTTTACACTGCTTGGCATTTATATTGCAGTTATAACTAGCATTGTTATCTTTATTATACAGTCTCTAAGGAAACAGATAGATAGATAGATAGATAGATAGATAGATAGATACTTTATTGATCCCTAGGGGAAATTCAAGAGTTAATTTCACCTATAATATCAATGGACTAACAGTACCACCAGACAAAAGGTGTGTTTGCCAATCTGTTGTGATCAGAAATATCAGCTTCGATTGAAATTCTGAACTGTTTTTTTATCCCTCTTTCTTCTATCCCCTCTCCTGCTTCAGACACGAGCTCCATGTCATTGTGGACGAGGTCTACATGCTGACAGTGTTTGATGAGGCAGTGACCTTCCACAGCGTCCTCAGTCTGGACAGGAAAAAACCCCCCCCCCCCCCCCTTACACACACACACACACACACACACACGCACACACACATACACACACACACACACATTTTACTTCTTTATTTGTGTCCAGAATATGTATTACAGAAGGACACAAATTTAACAGGTGCAATAATTGCTCAGACAATAACAAAGCAGCAGCACAACAGATGTTATGGATACACACAACACCTCCTTCTCCAACTTCCAATGACGGATGTAACTGACACACCACACACACACACACACACACACACACACACACACACACACACACATTCACCTTACCACCATCCCCATAGCAATAGTTGTGCTTGGCCTATACTCTGCATATGGGGGGGGGGGGCATAATTGGCACTGTTCCCTGTTCTTCTCTCATTTTTGACTGCATCAGCTCTCTCATCTTACATCACAGAGATGTGTGTGTTTTGTTTTGACAACCAGTCGGCTCATTTGGCGGAAGCCACGTTGAACTCAGCAGCGTGAGGTTTCAGTGGTTTCTTATTATCTTTCAGCTGCGCATAGACTACTGGTAGCATTTCACTGACACCGTTGCTGATCTATTCAGGTGCTTTGCTTTTCAGTGGGATGCATGGCAAAGATGCGTCTTCTTTTGTTTAATAGAAGCAGTCCACATGCAAAGTCAGCAAAACAGGACAAAAAATGCATTGGCCTCCACCGGATCACATGCTTCTTAGAACAGGCGCCATTAGATCCTCAGCTAGATTTTTATTCTCACATCTCCATATCTTCCGTCTCGATGTAGGCTTACTTCCCCATCTGTGTCACATCACTGCAGTGTCCCGATTTAGGCTCAGGACTGAAACACGGCCATAAATGGTGGTGTGCTAGCTGGAGCTCAAGTTCTGGGCTTGTGTGTGTTTAAAGTGTGATGAATAGGGTCTGATGTCTGGATTCCAGGCACACCAAGGCCACTGTCAGGGCTGTTGACATGAAAGATACGATAAACTAAAAGCCATGGAAAGGTTTGTTTGTGTGTGTATCTAGACACAGTGTGCCATTCACTGTATTTTTGATTTTGTGTGTACTAAATTATAAATAATGGTTACATTTAAAGCAGCTTATTTTCTCCACTTCTTCTTTGGAATGTTGAGATTTGACACATTGGCAAATATAAAACTGTTGAAAGGATCCTTAAATGGATATTGATAAAGCCTTTTATTCACTAAATGACCATTGTGTTCTATTTCTACAAGTAAAAAAGTAATGTAATAAGTAATGTAAGACAGTAACTATAATGTAATTTTTGGATTTTTTGAAGTGTAATACATGCATGTGTAAAATGCATTGTGCCACTTTGGAAAAGCACAATTAAAGTAAGAAGTTACTTCCACCTGCCATTCCTACAAAAATACTACCACGCCTCATCCTTACAAAGTTACTTCCTCCCCTCACCCTCATACAAGTGCAACAGGTATTACCCAACAACATTTGTTTTTAGGTGACATAGCTCTGGTGATCTGCCCATGGTTTCATGTATCTGGCAACGTAAAATGTGCTTTCTGTCTGCAGGTTGCCAGATCCTCAGAGGACCCACGTGCTGTGGGGGCTGAGTAAGGTGAGTACGTCACCTACTCTCTGCTCTGGGGTCGTGGTCTGGTCTCCGCTTCTTTGCTGTATACATGCAATGAGTCAATCAGTCTGTCAGCCAGGTGTATAGGCTCTATGCACGACTCCATTTTCAATTTGCTTGTACTGGCATATAAACTTCCTGTTTACATTAAAACATTGGCAAATATGGCTTTTTTCTAGTCATTGTCTTCGGGATCTCGGGTAATGTAGACCGACTTTGTGAAAATGTTGTGTGCCACTCCCCCCAGCAAACGGGAAAAGGGTTTAAAATGTTCTTAACCTTAATCAATTAACTGATATTGCTGAACAGGTTAGATAAATGTAGCTATGTTATTCAACTAGCAATAGCCTACTATATTAAAACTAACAGTCGTGCACAGAGCCCATTGCTGTAACATATTTTATGCTAGCCAGTGCCCGTCAAGGTGCATTGCATGTGTGTGGTCACTAACAATTGAACAATTGATTATTTAAAGAATAAACAATTGAATATTTAAAGAATATAAACTAGAGAAAGAAAAAATACAGTAATGGTGGCAGTAATTTCACCATGATGCGTACAATAACAATGCCTTTGACTGTGAATTATTTTTTATTTTTTTTGTGGTTCAGGACTTTGCCATGGCTGGCATACGCGTTGGCACACTGTACTCCCAGAACAGGGACCTGGTGGAGGCACTGGACCAGCTGGGCTGCTTCCATGGGATACCAGGACCCGTCCAACACCAGGTGGCCCGTTTGCTACAGGACAAGGGTACATACATTTATATATTTACCGTAGCAAATGCTTTCATCCAAAGTAATGCAATTGCAGTACAGAAATACATTTTCAGTGACAGTCTGTGCATCTGTGGGTCAGGGGAAAGCGGTGGAGCTGAAACTCTGGTACTGCAAATTCAGTGAGTCAGGTTTGGTTTGGTTCATGTAGATCAGAAGACAGACAGAAACATCTGTACCACAATCTTAATTTCACAGAGTTCCACAGAATTGGATGATTATCGACCAGCCAGACTTTCGGCCTTGGTCTGCAGTCCTCATTAGAGGTCAAAACCAACGCATATTTGTACACCCTAAACAGCGATGAATAATATTCTAAGGGTTACAGACCTGATACACGCTAATACCATCTAAATCCTTACTGTATGCAAAAAAAGCATGCTTGGCATACCATTGTCCATCCCTTTCCTATGACTAATTTATCTCCCTTCCAAATCACACAGGATACAGTAATTTTTTTGTATTCTGCTTAGGACGAACTCAAGGACATCACTGTGTAAAGGAAAGCTTTGTTTAGGAATATTGAGGAAATATCCTCCGGCAGGCATGTGGTGGACACATGACTAAGATAGAGATAGACAACCCCCCTTCTACAGAGGGTGTAGGAGGGGGGTTGGAGGATTTAGAAAAGCCAGGCAAAGAGAGATAAGACTAGAAGCCATAATCCAAACCAGTACTGAAGTGGGTGATGGGTTATTTTGTGTTTTAACTGTAATAAAGAGAATGGTACGGTAGATTCTGTTTTTACCAGATCATTTATTTTGCATCAACTATGGGTATAGTAGGTGTGAGCTTTGTGGGTGAGATTTTTATCGGTTGGTAGAGGTGTTGAGGTATGACTGTGTTGTGGTGGCGGGTTGTTTGTCGTTATGGATGACAAGGTTGTGGTAGATGTGTGCGGGTGTTGTCATCGATGGGATCCTTATAAGGTATAGATCCTTTCAAGAGAGTTCCATTATCAGCATCATAGTTTGCCCCACAAGGCTTCCGTTTTAACATTCCATATGTTATCTTAATGCAGAGGAAGTAGATTGGGAACCAAATAGAACGTTCAAGCATTGTTTTTGTTTTTATTGTTGAAAGGATACAAGGATACAAGGAGTCCATATAGTTGCAGGTCTGTAGGGCAGGTTTGTGTTGGCAGATTGCACATGTTGCTAAAGCTGCCGTGTGCCGTGTGTGTTCCTCTCAGGCTGGATCAGTGACGAGTTCCTGCCCACCTGCAGGAAGCGGCTGCGGGCAGCTCACGGCTTCCTGGCGGAGGAGCTGAGGAAAATGGACGTGCCCTACCTCCACCGGCCCGTCGGCTTCTTCGTCTGGGCCGACTTCAGTAAGGTGAGACAGAGACCCACCCCAGGGGCCACTACACTCCTGAGGGGTTTTATCTGAAATGGGCATCACAACACTGCCTACTGTATATGCAACGTTTTCATCTCACAGTGAGATTAAAGGGGAATGCCGGCCATTTTTCACATACTGTAGATCTGTTGGCTGCAGCAACAACAAAACCGATTGTTTTCGTTTTTTTTTTTGTACCGACAGTACTCGGTGAATGGAGATTTATGTGAAAAATCGCCAAATTCTCCTTTAAGGGCTAAAATGTAAGGCAATGTGACAAAGATGGTCTAAAGACGGCATGCATTGTAGAATAAAAAGAAGCTTCTAAGTCTGTTAGAAATAAATAACTAAATGAAATGGACACCAGTACGCAGAGGAAGTGTGTAAACCTGTGTGTATGTTGGTGCCTCATGCCTTTATGTGTGTTTCTCTATGTGTGTGTGTGTGTGTGTGTATGTGTGTGTGATGTGTATGTGTGTGTGTGTGTGTGTGTGTGTGTGTTAGTTCCTGAGTGAGGCCTCCTTCCCAGCAGAGCTGGAGCTGTGGCGGAGGTTCCTGAGGCATCGTGTCGTGCTTAGCTGTGGCCAGGCCTTCTCCTGCTCCAGCCCCGGGTGGTTCCGGATCGTCTTCAGCGATGAGGAAAGTCGATTGCAACTCGGTCAGTTGAGTGTTTTTTTTCCGACACTTCCATTTCTCTTTTCTTGTAGTCTTTGTTTTTTTCCACTGTCTCTCTCTCTTTCTCATTCCACATCTTTTTTTTTTCTTTTTCCCCCCTAACTTTTTAGCTTTCTGCTTCTCTATCTTTTTCACCTATTTTTTCATTCCTCTCTGTGTCACTTTTCAGCCTCCCTGTTTTTCACTCTTCATTTTTTGGTCTTTCTCCTTTTTCTCTTTTTTCTATTGCTTTCACTCTTTCTCTCCCTTTTTCTTTTACTTTCTCTCGCTCCTCAGTTGGGGGCTTGTATGTACAATCAGTCTAGTCTCCGTCTGCCTTTCCCTCCTCGATTGTTTGCCGCAGTCTTTGGCCTCATGTTCTCTTAACTTAGTCATTCTCTTTCATTTTTGAATAATATTCTCAGAATACAGTGACATGCCTCTCTCTCTTGCTATCTCCCCTCTCTCTCTCTCTCTCTCTCTCTCTCTCTCTCTCTTTCTGCCTGGAAAGTGAAAAAAGAATTTGCACTCAGGCCGAACTTTTATTTTTTTGTTCTTTTCCCTTTGAAACCTGAACCATTTTCCCTGCAGAACTGGGAGTGTATTGTAGAGTGGAGTGCATAGAGCTTTCAGAATCCCCTTACCATCTCTCCCCTCTCCATGCCCCTCTCCCTTCTCAAGTAAGGAATGTTGTAAATGGCATGTCGTGATTTGTGATGCTGAAGTGTGTGTGTGTGTGTGTGTGTGTGTGTGTGTGTGTGTGTGTTCCTGTGTTCCTTCAGGTATGCAGCGGATCAGACAGGCCCTGGAGGGGTTGAAGGAGTTGCGCTCTCCTAACAACCTGGGGGAAGCGAAACAAGAGACCAGCATGAAGAATGAGAAGGACGCCAAAGACAGCAGCACCACGAGGGAGGCGTCTGGACCCACAGGCGCAGTGGAACCCAGCTCGGCCGCCACCACTGACACGTTGTCCCTGGATGGTGAGGAGCTTGTGGTGCTGGACTGCCAGACCTCTCAGTCGGGTGTAAAACTGGACAGCCTCATCGGGGAGCTGCGGCAGCAGATCCGCTCCTCCGATTGGCTGGAGAAGAACACTCCGGAACTGACAGCCAGGGAGGACCCAGAGCTGTTTGAGGTGTTCAAAGATCTGCTGGACAGAGCCAGGAAGTAGAGAAACACCAGCGGCCATACGTCCTCACGGCAAGCTTCTCAGGCCCGCTGCTAGAACTCTCGGCACTACACTATAAACAGGGTGTCTGTCAACTCTCTGTCTTTGTTAACAGATTTGTTAAAGAATCTGAAGCCACTTTTAAACAAATGTAAACAAATGTCATTGATTTTAGAACTGAAAGGTGCTGGTGGGAAATTGCCAACTTCATTTTGGCCTTCAGTCTAAAGTCTCTTTCTCTTCAAGTTCATTTACAATTTCTACCAATGTTAACTTTTTTGTTTCTTGCCACTTGGCAGTCACTACAGTCATCGTTATGTCTTAAGTTTTGTTTATAGATTTCTAAACTATAAAAGAATGTTTTCTATGCAGATGTCAAATGTTGGACATTTGCTGGCTGGCACCTTCAACGTGTGTGTATGTTTTGACATCAGCATTTGTAATTATATTACAACCACACTAATGGATCTGCAATAAATAGCACATTCTGATGTTTCAGAAAGTGACCGCTTTAAATTCTTCGTCTAAGTAGGGTCTTATAATTTTACCATTAAAACATGAATATGCTCTACTGTCATTTAAGGATGAAAGTACAAAATCAAAAATTTCACAGTCCAAAAACTTTTATTTTCTTTTATTCTCTTTACCCCTACCCCTGTCTTTTAATATTTATTGTCTTTACCCCAAAAAATATTAAAAGAAAATAAAAGTTTTTGGAATGCGACCATTTTTTATATTGTAGTTGTAGGTTGTAGAAAAAGAGGGAGAGCACAGTGTTCTTTGTGTACTAGGATGGAAGTACACCCAGACATACAAACAGACATAATAATGACACTTAGGTACTTTCCTGGTAGTTGAGTTGATAACACCTCTATGTTATACTGTACATAGGAAGTTAAGAGAACCCCCATGTTGTAAGCAGATAGCTTTTTTGGGGGGTGTTTAATACACCAGCTGGGATATTTATTCTATTGATATTAACTTTGCACCAACAAATATGTTGTTAACCGCAGGCGCTGTGTCATAATCTGTGAGGAACTAATGTTTTCGCTGGTTTCACTCGAGGTCTGTTTATCTGCTCTGTATTGTATGCTGTAAAAGCAGGAAACAGGAAGTTGGGTTTTTTTTAAGTGGGGGGAGTGGAGGGGGCTTAGAGTGACAGGTCTCAGGTCTGCCTACGTAGTGGAGACTCCAAACGTAAGCAGGTGGGTTTCACCTCCTACCACTGTTTTATCCACCCTCACGATGACACATATTGGTCTTTGGTGGGCAGTTCCTGTACTGACGTAGCTGTGAAATAAACATCAGAATACTGCAGGACTGTTACTGGTGAACTAGAAAAGCAAGGCCATGCAAGCTATATCTATGTAGGCAACACAAAAAACATACAGAAAGTTTCTGAATACTCTCCCTAAAGGACAGAATGGCAGTGTGTGTGTGTAGCAAAGGGAAAGAGCAGTGACCCCACCTGGTGTCTGTGTGTGTATGTGTGTTTAGCAGAGAGAGTGTGTGTGTGTGCGTGCGTGTGTGTGTGTGTGTGTGTGTGTGTGTGTGTGTGTGTGTTTAGCAGAGAGAGTGTGTGTGTGTGTGTCTGTGTGTGTGTGTGTGTGTTTAGCAGAGGGAGTGTGTGCGTCTGTGTGTGTGTGTGTGTGTGTTTAGCAGAGAGAGTGTGTGCGTGTGTGTGTGTGTGTGTGTGTGTGTAGCAGAGTGTGTGCGTGTGTGTGTGTGTGTGTGTGTGTGTGTGTGTGTGTGTGTGTGTATGTTTAGCAGAGAGTGTGTGCGTCTGTGTGTGTGTGTGTGTGTGTGTTTAGCAGAGAGAGTGTGTGCGTGTGTGTGTGTGTGTGTGTGTGTGTTTAGCAGAGAGAGTGTGTGCGTGTGTCTGTGTGTGTGTGTGTGTAGCAGAGAGAGTGTGTGTGTGTGTGTGTGTGTGTAGCAGAATGCCAGTTCCTGTGGGCAGTCCGCTGTGCCTCTGCCCCCGTACGCCACTGACCCTGCTCAAGCAGCAGGTGCAGCCTCGACCACGGCCAGCGCTGACCAGCCTATAATTAAATCTATTCAGTTAATGATCTCGTTACACATTACAGTCTAAAAAAATCGGCTAACAAGTTCTCCATTCGCACAAGAATAAACATGTTATGATGAAGACTCAGTGTATACACTTTACATGGAATCACTTACCAAATTAATCTGTGGACTCTGGAATACAGCACAAGAAATCCTCCACTGGAAAAAAATCTCGTTGATTGGACTCCTATATTTGAATACTTTTCATTTTAGTCCCTTTTAACCCCACTAGCGTCTACTGTAACCCAGTTCTGACCTCTTTCCAGTTAGGTGGCTCATACAGTGAGTATGTTTCTGTGTATGCTGGTCATACTCTCTCCATTTCTAACCACAATGGGTGTGGGACAGTGAATTTGCAACTCACAAACAGAGAGAGAGATATTCATATGTGTTCCTGATAATGAGTAATATCATGTTGAATTAATGTTCATCGGCTTTGTGAAAACTAAATCTAATGCCCAAGTGAAGACAAACATCTGAATAAGAAGAGTTCAGAATCTATTTATACAGCTGCAGTATTCTGCTGGGTTCAGCAAGATGAAAAAACATTTCTGCTTGCGTACTTCTCTCTGGAATACTCTTGTGATTATATCAGTAATGTCAGTATGCTTGACAGTAATCCCTCTGTTTTGTAAAATAATTCCCAAGAAGCCCATTTGGAATATAAACAGGAATTTGGGAACAAGAACAAGAATGTAATCTTGATTTTGTGTGAACCACAAACATGGTCAGGGACAAAATGTTTTTAACTCGGACATCTGAGCATTTAATTTAAAGTTATGTTGTGTTATCACAGTGGCAGACTTATTTTACTTGTTTGTCACTTGTCATACAAAAAGAACTATGGAAATGTTAGAAATGTTAGAGTATTATAATAGGCTACTATATTACAGAATTATTACTATATATGTACTACAATTGTAGTGTGTACAATGTATTACATTACTATATTACAGGATAGACTAGAGGTATGAGTAAAATTATAGACGTATTGCACTACAATAGAACTAGGCTACTATAGAAATATTATACCAAAGTTCTTTTTTGTAAGGGTTAATTTATGAAAGTAGGCCTATCTCCATAAGAGGCTACTGTAAATACAGTAGGCTACCTGTGGATGTACACTTGGCCTACATTGTGCATATCAGCCTGGTTCTATGGACATAATGCTCTCAGGGATTGCTGTTCATGTGGTTTCCTCGTCTTCCTGACCTTCACACTAGCAAGAGCGCATCCTGAAAAAAGAGGATACCTTTATTTTCAACTGAACCCTTGGGTCACCTCTCACTATGAGCACGAGTTTCACTTTCCACGAGTGGCACGAGCGGGCGTGATTCAGCGGGGATTCAGGGGGAACTCAAACCTCACGTGGGGGTTTCCGTCAGGGGCGGTACTCGCTGTAGAGGCAGAGGAGTATTTTACAGTTTTACAGTGAGACATCAGACGAAACAACCACAGAAGCAGTATTCAGACCTAGGGAGCTACTGAGAGGTGAAACGTTGAATTCGGGCATACGAACTTAATACAGAGTGTGCACTTGTATGAGAGAAAGAGTTCTGACTGTGTCTAGTTTGACTTCTCTGTCGCTGTCTCTCGGCGGCTTGACTTGTGTTTAATCTACTTTGTATGTACACACTGTTTTGAGACTTAATCAATGCTTCATCAACTCAAAGATGCAGCCAAGGGGCTGCTGCGATGGCTGCGCTCTCGGGAGTCCTCGGAGCCGGAGAGCAAAACACGCGGTAAGTGCTTCACTCCCTCCACTGGGTTTTGGTTTTCTTATGCTCTTCGGTCTCATTAGTATGCTTGTAGTCTGTGTGTACGTGCTCGACTGCAGTTTGATGTTGATTCTGTCGGAGCAAGATGCAGGGATGCCCTCCATTCACTTTTCACAGTGTCTTATGAGGGAAGCGCTTTACTGTATATTAAAATACCTCTCGACTAACATTACTTAAATATTAACAATAAATCTGAATATTAATACATATTAATAATAGACCTGAATAAACCATGTAAACTGCAGCATTGACATTTCCTAAAGCTTGTTAAATCTGAGGGTACGTTTGCCGATTTTGATTGATTCAGAGATATGTGGGAAGTGATCTGCATTAGCTGACCAACGTTTTTAGTATACTGTTTTGTGTATAATTACTGAAATTAAGTACTTACCCATATTAATTATATTATTTCCTGATGTTAATTAAGCGTTCTTTAATGTAGCCACAAAGCATGCTTAATAGCCTGCTGTTGTAATATGGACAGGTGTATTCACCTGTAAAAGCTCCACCCACCTAGGCTAGGTAGCGTTGTTCACTCCTTTTCTCAGGTGTGTCTTTTCCTTACTCCTGATTTCCTGTGTTTTTCAACGTGTCACCTTACCTGTGTTGTATTCCTCCATTTCTCTCTCGGTTCCTGGCGGTTCATTCTCTCGCCTCAGAGATGTCAGTGGAGGAAGGGAAAGCCTTGGCGCATCGGTTCCAGGTGATCGAGTCATGCGTGGGACTGTTGGGCTGTTTGTTTGTGACGGTCGCAGTTGGGACTCCTTTCTGGCTAGGTAGCCAAGGACTCTGGACAGTGGTCAACACCACCAGCTCCGACAACGAGTGGACTGTCCAGGACAGGGGTTGGACAGGAGACAGAGTTATCAAAGGTGAGTCTGACGAGACATTCATTTCTAAATGAGTATAAGTAAAATAAGAGAAAAGAGTAGAAGAGTGAGAGAGTCTATTATTTAATCCTTAAAGGAGTACCGTCACACCGGTGTGATGGGAATGTTGAGAAATGAACGTTCTAAAGAATATCTGGGTTCATTGAATTCAACATAGAATTTTAGAACCTTCAATTGTTGCGGAACTTAGAATGTTCAAAAACCTACACCTTTAAGGGTTAAATAGAAGCTAAGGGTTCTCCATATTCTTTCTTTCAAGCAATAGGATCGGTCCCCTCCCTAAGTGTCTGTAGAAAACAATCCTTAAAAACTTGGTGAAATGGTACAAAGGTCAACTTGGTGTGATTGTGTTTGTCACACTGGTTGTTTCAGACTCGGGTGTTGACATTTCTGTGAGGCTTGTTTGTTTTAGGGCAGCATTTCCCTCTTACAGTGAATCTGTTGTTCTTAGACGCAGGCGGAGAAGCTGGGGGGACTGGTTGGGTAGTTGGTGAAGGAATGCGCTGGCAGAGTAGCAGGCACGCTCTGACTTGTTGCATTGCACTCTGAGTAAAAACATCCTGATGATGAGTCTAGTGCATGTCAGTTACTCTCTACTAGAAAGGATGCAAAAACCACAGATATCTTTCCCTTTCATCTCGACGTGATCTGTGGTCTGTGGCCTGTGGAGTGCTCAGCTGCCACAGACTCAGGCTGTACCACATACAGTATAGGCATGAACTGGCATTATCAGCAGTGAGATTAGTTTAGCAGTCATATTGAAAGGTGTTTGAAAAAGGTGGGAAGTTGGTCAGCATGTGTACACATGTTGATGAGAGGCCTGTGAAACATGCAACAAAACACACACACACACACACACACACACACACACACACACACAAACAGAGAAAGAAACAGATAGAACATGTTAAGAGCTGTAAGCTGTTGTAGATACTGTAAGTTGCCATTGCACCTTTGAATCAGAATCACTCAACTTCCTTTCTTCATATTCAGTGTGATTCACCCACCTCACAGAGCCCTGGAGCTGATGATTCTTTGGTCTAAAAATGTGTTTGTAATGGAATGTGTGTGTGTGTGTGTGTGTGTGTGTGTGTGTGTGTGTGTGTGTGTGTGTGTGTTAATCTGTCTATGTGTACATATTTCCAGAGTGGGAATCTAAACCCACTGTTTCCTGTGTTTGACTTCTGTATGTTTGTGTCTTTAGCACTGAGCGAGTCTTCGCGGGTCTTCGCAGTGCTGGCTTTCGTGATGGCTGTCTGCTCGGGAGTTCTGTGCCTCATCTTCGCCCTCTGCTGGACACACAACACGGTGCACACATACACCAACGCGCGCTCTCTCCTCATGGTAGGGACAGCTCTCAACCCCACCACTCTGCTGCTCATCACCCTTAGTTTAACAGGTATGTATATGTATTGGCGTCTGTGTTTGTGTGTGTGTGTGTGTGTGTGTGTGTGTGTGTGTGTGTGTGGGTGTGTGTGTGTGTGTGTGTGTGCGTGTGTGTTTGTATTTGTGTGTGTATGTGTGTGTGAATGTGTGTGTGTGTGTGTGTGTGTGTGTGTGTGTGTTTTGCACATGTCTTTAATGTCTGTGTTTGAGAGGGGAGGAGTGGATATGGTGTACACATGGACAATTTACATGCATGCAACATACATGTTTAACTGTCATGTCTGTACATATTGACTGTGTGTGTGTGTGTGTGTGTTTTCATGGCTGTCTCAATGTGTATCTGTGTTTATAATGTATGTTTGTACATATGTACATGTGTGATGTTAGGGTTCAGTGTTCAGTGTACAGTGTCTGTCTGTATGCACTTATGTGTGTTATGTATGTTTTGCATGTGTGTGTTTATGATGTATACAGTACATGTTGAATGAGGTGTGTGTGTATGTGCGTGTGTGTGTGTGTGTGTGTGTGTGTGTGTGTGTGTCTGTGTATCTGTGGCAGGCTGTTTGTATCTGACTGAGAGGACAGTGAGTGAGGTTGACCTAGTCACTCTGCACTAAACACATTTAGTGGCATCTCCTGACAGGCTAATCTGACAGAGAAACACCCCCCTGGCAGAGGACGTTGTTCTTCCTGCCACTGCATTGGAATCAGACCTGCCTCTGTGCACTGCCACTGTCCCAGGCCTGCTCGAGCTGAGCAGACTGGGGCGGCATACCAATACTGACTGTTCCTCATACTTCTCAAACCTGTTATTCACACCTGCCTGTCATTCTCACTGCTCTCCCCTCTCCTCTCTCTTTAGTTTGTGTTTGTATGTGTGTGTATGTAGGTGTTTACAGTACACTGCCCCCAGATTGGTTAAATGCAGAGGACACATTTCCTTCAGGACAAACTAACTTTCCCTCTCCTCTCTTTCTCCTGTCACATTATCTCCTTCCTTTCTCTCTCCCCCTCTCTCTCCCCCTCTCTCTCCCCCTCTCTCTCCCCCTCTCTCTCTTTCTCTGTTAGGTTTTTTCTTCCTCCTCCCATGGGCGCTCTTCACTCACCACCACCTGGCAGAGATCCGCAATGACATCAGCCGCCTGGGCTTCTCCTATTGGCTGGGGGTCCTTGGCTGGGTTCTCCTATTGGCCGTGGAGCCTGTCGTCTTTGTGGTGGAGCAGGTCATGGTCCCGGACCTCCTGCCTTACATGATGCAGTCGGTGGGCCTGATCTCCGAGGGCTATGACACCATCTACATACCACGCTCACGCAGCGTGGGCCATTACCCCAAGCGACAACAGAAGCAGCACGACGACCACCTCGGATTAAAGAGACACGCGTCAGTGCCCTGAGCCAATCATGTCCCTCCTTTTGGCATGGACTGCAGTGGACTTTCCGACATGTGGGATAGCCTGCGTGTAATCACTTCTGATCTTCACACTCAGGAGCTGGGGCACCGGCTGGCGGGCATGCACCTTTGTGTGTGTGTGTGTGTGTGTGTGTGTGTGTGTGTGTGTGTGTGTGTGTGTCTGTGTGTGTGTGTGTGTGTGTGTGTGTGTGTGTGTGTGTGTGTGTGTGTGTGTGTGTGTAGTGTGTATGTGTGTGTGTGTGTGAGAGAGTGCAGTGTGTGAATCTCACTCACAGACACCTTGAGAGAAGTGTAAGGATGCTATTGCCACTGGATCTTGTGGCTTTCCCACAGTGCAGTGCTGTCTCTCTCTCTAGGCAGGGTACAGGGGCAGTAATGTCCTTAGATGAGAGATGGGGAGGAACAGAGATGAGGAGTATGAGCTACTTCCTCTTTCTCTGACACTGATAATACTCATGCTAAGTGAGGATTAAAGGTGCTGTTGAATTTAGTGGCATCTAGTGGTGCGATGAATTGCAACCTACTAAATAATTATGGTAGTTGTCAGTGGCCATGAAAACCTTGACTGTTTGTCTTTTGTGGACTACTGTAGAAGTATGTCAGGAAAACATGGTTGACTGTGTCATAAAAGTTACAAAAACAAATGTAACTCTGTGCTATTTATCTTAGTTGGTTAACTTGGTTAATTAGCCAGCTAGTTTATCTGGCTTCATTGAGTGGTGTAACAAAGGTGTTGTTTTGGAAACATTGGTGCTGTTGCGCTGGTGTGAACCCTCCTGGTTTTTAGAAGGTGTGTTGCAGCAAGTTGCTGGTTTACAGAATGTTGCAACCTGTCTCATGAATCTTTGGTGTAAATTGGCCTTAACAAAACAAACACAACAATTCATTGTGATGGGATTATATACTAATAATTTTTTTTTTTATATACTAAATATTAAATTCCAATTTTTGCTAAAAGAGCCATACTAAATCTTTCATACTGTACTTTTAAGCTTCTTCTGGTGCTACTTCAGTGTTGAGTAGAGGAGGGCACTTTAAAATTATTTTGCACTTTAACATTAATTTGTTTTACTACAAATATAAGCTGTTGAGAGATCTATTTGTGACAAATGCTGACTTTAACCACCAACTGCTTGCTAACGCTCTTATTACAGCTGACTGTGTGGAGTGGTATTCTCTTTTCACTTGTAGTCACACTAGTGTACTACAGTATGTACTGTACTGTATGTGGGCAAGCTGTGCTGTGTATTAACATGACCTTGGGCGTTGGGGTAATGACACAGTACATTCCACTACCCCCCTCCCTCATTAAAACCTGGTTACTGCCATGCCATTACATTTCAGTTAAGCTATTCTCACTGATTTAACTGCACATGACTTTCACAGATAATGTAATAGAAACGATTCTCAATAATTATTTCTCAAAGTATGGCAAATTGAAAAAAAGGCTAAATTGTTGCTTGCCTAACTCCTTTTTTCTTTTGCTCTACTGTGTTGGTCTTTGTTGGTTAATTCGGTAATTCTTATATTGTTATTGTGATTTATACTAAGAGAATGGTAATGCCTTGCTGGTGATGCAAGATGCTGACCAAACATGGCCAAAAGTTACCAGAAAGGCATTAGTCAAGAATTCTAGTCTCAAGCATAATATCACTAAAGTCAGATCATAATCATCAAATGCTCTTACATCCAGTTTTCTTATGATGTGTTGATTTGTAACTATTCATGGTTTTGAAGTGTTGTACAGTAATGTCTTCGTATATTTAACATTGTTAGAAATAATATGTGTTATAGGAGTATCAATTGTACTGCCTTTTTACTGACTTATAAAGATTATAGAGCCAGCAACCTTTTTGTCTTTGTGTGAATGCTCACTGTCCAGTTCCTTAAGCATCTTTAAGCCTCAGTAATTTGTTAAACAAGGAATTTAGCATCTGAACATAAACACTGGTGAATCGCTTTTGGTCTCAGCTGAC
>NW_027468565.1:34114096-34196596 GCF_046254945.1 Alosa pseudoharengus | reverse complement strand
GTCGTTCGTCTGCATCACCTCGTCAAGCGCGGTGGAAGGGATGGAGGGTGGGGGTGGGGTGGGGTGGGGGTTTGGGGGCAACTGTGGTCTGGGGTGATAGACAACGCCGCTGCTCTTTTCAAACTCAGACAAGCGAGTTCATTTTCTGCAGTCAGAGGAAAAGAATGGGGATCAATGCCTTACACTGACTTGGCGAGAGATAAAAAAAAAGAAAGAAAGACAGACAATGTGGCCACGCTGAAAAGATAGCCCGGAAAGTTCCGTCCATATCTCAGTGCCGAAAACCAAGTACAACCAACCGAGTCATTTCGAGACAGTTTGAAAACTTATTTACGTCCATCCAAGACACGGCTCTCTTGTCTCCCTGCCGGCTCACTCTGGCTCGGGGTCCTGAGATGGAGAGTCTGCTGCAGCTCTGCATCTGCTCATGTCCAGGTACAACACACACACACACACACACACACACACACACACACACACACACACACACACACACACACACTCCTGCTAGCTTGCTGTCAGTGAGATGTCTGGGTAAACTAACAGCAGTTTGTGAAAACACACTAAGAGAAAAAAAAGATGCTGATACTAAAAGATAGATGATTAAACACACTCTCTACCTCCAACAACAACAACAAAAAGAAAGAAAAGAAAACGAAGAGTGAATGTTGTGAGGCCAGGAGTCTCCAGGCACCGTCAAGCTGGAACTGAGCTGAGGGGGAACCTGATTTAATTAAAGCTGAATTAAAAAGCATTGTTATTTTGATTAAAGACATCGCTCCCTTCACCACCTCGGCTCCTCCTCATCCCGTCGAATCTGCCTGGCTGCTCTCATTTCGCTGGGTTTACTTCCAGGAGATGAGGCCCATCTGGTGAGGGTCTCACTCTGTTGTCTCGTTAAACACACACACACCCACACACACACACACACACACACACACACACACACACACACACACACACAAAATGTTCTTTTTTTTGTTCTCAAGAGCATTCCCCTTCTTTTTGGAGTTTATGTTTTTTGAGAAGCCATTTTCAGTTCCTGCTGACGTTCTGGCACCTCTACACACAGACTGGGCTAAGCAAGTGGCACACTTTCTCAAATCCCCCAAACAACAAAACAGAAACGACACACAGACACACACACATTTTTTAAACGAAAGCCCTGACCCAGTGCAGGTTAGCTGCTCTGAGAGATCCCAAATACGAGCTGGAGCAACGTTCTGCCGCGCTCTGTTCTCTCTGCAGACCCGTCTGCCACAGGCAGCGTGGAACCAGACACGGCTCTGAACGTGGAGCCACCCCAGTGAAGCCACCCCAGACAAACACGTCACGTCAGGGCTCACTCTCCTGCCGAGCTGCTGCCGCCGCTCTTGTACCTCTCTGTCAGATGTGTCGACCACTAGACGACAAAGAGAGAGAGACAGAGAGAGAGAGAGAGTGAGAGAGAGAGGTAAAAGAGAGAGAGAGAGAGAGTGAGTGAGAGGTAAAAGAGAGAGAGAGAGAGAGTGAGTGAGAGAGGTAAAAGTGAGAGAGAGAGTGTGAGAGAGAGAGAGTCGCAAGTAAGAGGAGGAGAAAGAGAGAAGGGAGAAAACGATAGAGGGACAGAAAGAGGAACAAAGTAAGAAATACAGAGATAGAACAATGCTGGAGAGGAGGAGAGAGGAGGAAAAGAGAGAGAGAGAGAGAGAGAGAAGCACAGAGAATAAGCGACAGAAAGGGGAGCAGAGAGAGCGAGCGCTGAGGGAGAGGAGATGAGAAATGTGTGGAGACAGGGGCAGAGAGGGAGACTAATGAGCTAAGCTGCATTCTGATAATCACATTAATGATTATTAGGGGGCGCTGCAGCCAGAGTAATGAGTCAGGGGAAAGGCACAGAGGCAGAGAGAGAGAGAGAGAGAGAGAGGGAGGGAGAGAGAGAGAGAGAGAGAGGGAGGGAGAGAGAGAGGATGAGGAGAAGTGAGAGAGAAAGAGGGAGATGTGGGGAGAGGGAGAGTTAGTGGGAAAGACATAGAGGTGGATGGAGAATGAGGGAAAGAGAGAGAGTCTGAGAGAAGTGGTGGTGGTGGTGGTGGTGGTGGTGGTGGTGGAGAGTCTCCCTCTGCTCCTTCTGGAGCTCCATCTGTCACCACTGTCTGCCACGGGCACAGCTGGGTCAAGCAGGGCCATGACAACCAGCCCTGCCCAACCCACATGAGAAGTCCAGACTATATCAGACAGAGAGAGGGTGGAGGAGAGAGACAAGGGGAGAGAGGGAGGGAGGGAGGCAGACAGAGAGAAAGGGAGAAACAGAGACAGAGAGAGAGAAAGAAAAGAAATGGAATGTGGCAGACAGAGAGAAAGGAGAGAGAGAGAGAAGACAGGCAGAAAGAGGCAAAGGAATAAAAAGAGTAAGTGGGAAACAACTAAAAAAATAAAGGTGGATAAAGAAGGAGACAGTGAGGAAAGAGAGGGAAAAAGAGAAAGAGAATGGCTGCTACCTTTGACAAATGGGTTCTCGCTTGGGGAAACAGTTTAAAATATTAATTCACAAAATAAACTAAACAGAGGGGAAATAGCAAGGCAGGTGGGGGAGAGGAGAAGGGGGTGAAGGAGGGATAGAGAAACAGGTTTAGAGAGGGAGAGAGAGAGAGAGCAGGAGAATGATCGGAAGCCAAGCTGATTTAACCACATGGAGACGAGGGAGGGGTGCATAATTCAGACCAAAAGGGTTTGTGTATTACACTCATATCTGCAGTGATATGGCCCTCTTAAACCTTTAGTGGGATGATATCCTCAGTGGCTGCATTTCATCTCAGATAAGCAGTGGCACGGGCACATAAATGCCAAACAAGCCCGCGGTGCTGCACGGGTTTCCCGCGAGTCGGGTCGGCTGAAGGCCAGCGGCGCAGGCAGTAGGAGAGACCGGGAGCGGACCTCTCCCCAGCCCCCCCCCTTTGACAGGTGCAAGATTTATGAACAGGACATGCTGTCACTTCTCATTGATGACCAGAAGCAAGGAAAAAGGTGCTGGCCTCAAAGGGACCTCGTAAGCTCCCTTGTGCACTGCCTGACAGGCCCCAATGTCAATGTCTTCATTTAGGACCGCCGATGCCAGCAGACATATAATAATATAATAGTAATAGCATGCATGTTGTGCTGGGCAGTCTAGGGGAGCCGGTCAGATTGATTTTTCTATATCCCTTCCTGACTGACTGGACGAAAGATTTTCATCACCGCCTCTTATTTTTTATCTCATCTCGCCACATGTGTTTAATAATACACAAGACCTGATGTTACATTCCTTCTAGAACAGGACACGCTGTCACTTCTCATTGACGACTGGGAAAGAAGGACCGGTGCAGTCCCAAGATCTGTCATGGCTGCTGTGCTGTTGGTACTGGTAGATGTTCTGTTGTCCTTCACAGAGCGATTCTTTCCTTCATTGCCTTTGCACCTGCTTTCTGCACAATGACAAAAAGTTCAATCTGACCGGATCTAATGGAACAGGATGTATATTGTGCATGACCACTCAAATTGATTTTTCTATTTCATCACCTGACTAGTGCCCATTCTGTTAAAGTCTTAATAGTAGTAAAAAAGACCTGAAAACATAACTGTATATGAGAGCTTTTAGTTAACTCACTTTTATGTTGTAGCCTATTTCTTCACATTATTTTACATTCTACTGCTGCTATTTACAGAGTCTTCCTATTTTCACTGCATAAGTTGTATTATATGTGTTGTTGTATCTATCTCCTTACCATCTTCTGAATTCTCATTTTTACTTATTATTATTATTATTATTACTATCATTATTATTACTATTATTATTATACTGTGGGTGTGTTGGGGGGAGGGCAGCAGATGTTTGTACTTCACATGCTGATCTCTGTAGGCCTACCTTACGTAAACTACTAAACTGAGCGGTATGTGTATTTGTATATGATCTTGATTTTCTGTGGTTAATCTTCTCTAACCATACAGTAGGTCCCAATGCTCCCAACGCTGCTTGATTCCACTTGGATGACTTTATGTTTCTGCAACAGTGTGTAGCACTAAAACTCTCTTCCTGGACTGATAAAAGCACACACCAGCTCAGCGGCTCTGAGCTGAAAATGTCCCCTTGTTCAGTTGTCCCTCAAACCTCCTCATTTAGTCAGGAAACAAACCTACAGACAGAAGCCAGGTGGCCATATGCACATGCCATGCCCCCCCCCATTAATCAAACTGCCACCCCGTTTATCAATAACAAGTTGACCAGCAGGCGCAAAGAGACGCGGGTCTCCCGGGGTCTGGCCTTGTTTGTCAGGAGACATCTGCAGCTCGCCCAACGTGTGTGCCAGAGCCTACTTCTAACACTGTCCAAAATGTGGGAAGAGTTGCCCTCAATGCCCAACCCAGCAGTAAATACTTCACAGCTTGTTTGGGGTTTCATTTGACAAATAGGAAACAAAACACACACTGGAGGATGAACACGAAACACATCTTGCATGCACAGAGAGAGAGAGAGAGAGAGAGAGAGAGAGAGAGAGAGAGAGAGAGAGAGAGAGAGAGAGAGAGAGAGAGAGAGAGCCACCCTGCAATAAGCGTCTGCAGCTTGGCCTGCAGCCTATCTCTAGCACTAACACTCCAGAATGGGAAGAAACAAACATAGAAAGGGTGCCTCCAATTCCAGCCCAGCAGTAGGTATAACATCCCATCAAGATCTCTGAAGATGTGTGTGGACAGGTTGTGGACAAGATGTGTGTGTGCTAGGCAGTTCAGAGATGGCTGTGACGTGAACATGTTTTTTTTTTTTTTAATGTAGTACAGGTATGTGGGTGCACTAGTAGTATGTATGTGAGTATGTTTGTGTGAATGTGTCTGTGTATGTGTGTATGCATATGTCTATCCTTATGCATATACATACTGTGTATGTGTGTGTGTGTGTGTGTGTGTATGTGTATGTCTGTGTGTGTGTGTGTGTGTGTGTGTGTGTGTGTGTGTGTGTGTGTGTGTGTGTGTGTGTGTGTGTGTGTAAAATGTGTGTGTAAAAGTAAGTCTTAAGTCTTAAGGGCAAGGAATGACTGACTACTACAGAAAGGGGGATCCTGATGCAGACCGGAGTCAAATATCAATCTAATTATGATGCCTTTTTCTGCACTAAAGTATATGGACACAAGCAAGGCCATCTCCACCCTAGTACTGTTCAAGACAATTGTCCCAAACAAACTGCAGACATTAACAGTGAGCCTCCCCTCTCGACAGTCCGTAGTTTATAAATAATCTAAATTGTGTTCACGGAGACAACATGAATTATATAGAGGCAACCACACTATCACACACACACAGACAGGCAGACAGGCAGACAGACACGCACAGATGTACGTACGCAGACATGCACACACACATACTGTACACACACACACTCGGCTGCCCCTCTGCTGATGCAACAAGTGTTTGTTCGCCTTTAGCAAACACAGGTCTCCACAAAAATATTGTGAACAAACGAAGAGAAGAGTTGAAAAAGAAAGACTAAAAGAAAATGAAAGAGAGAAAACTGTGAGCCCGACTGCGTGGCTAACTTGACATCCTGCTTTCTGTCCATTTGAAGCTCGCCCCCTCCTACACATCCAAAACACCTCAACAAACAGACCTCAAACTTCTTCCCCTTTTAATTTTCTCTCATTATGATATTGGTAACTTTAACTATTCATTATTATTATTATTAGCATTGAACATTACAGAGACATTTGATCTCTGACCTGACCCCCCCCCCCCCCCAAAAAAAACAAAAAAACAAATCAGACAACAACAACAGTCAACAACAACAACAATGAACACAAGGAAGGCGTTTGTAAAAATCTTAGGCTTCTACTAATCCTAGATGCGGGGACGCGGTCTGTGGGTGTTTTCAGGGGGGGTGGGGGGTGGGTGTGGGTGGGTGGGGGGGTGCAGCCTCTGACTGTGTGTCTAATGACTTGGCTGACAAATCCAGCGGCAGCAGCTAGAGGCCCCGTTGCGAGGCGATGAGATTAATCCCGGGGATGAATCCAAACCCAGCGATCTTCTGCAAATATGCTGACTATCTGCGGAAACACGATATCAAATAATACACTCTAATTAACACACATCCAGAGTCACAATGAGAAGACAATTCCAAGAAAAGCAAATACAAAGCCCGTACCCTATGAATTCAATTTCCCCCACCCTGTCAGAGCCAAGGCTTAGTGTCAATAATAATCAACAGTGCTCCATATGTGTTGATGTCTCGGGGAGGGCTGTCAATCAAAATGGAGTTTTATTCACTTGTGTCTCGATTCGTTCTTAGTTCATTTTCATGTCACCTTTACTGTAACAGCTGTCACTCGTTACCAGTGGTTAAAGTGATATTTGGCAGGTGGGGGAACCCTAAAATTCAGTGTTGATGCAACGGGGAAAAATGACTCACTGTTGGACAACATATTGAGTATTGTGGTGTAGCAATACTTTATGGACAAAAATTGCTAGCTTTATGGACAAAAACCATTTATTTTAACAATATCATTGCGCTATATGAAAGAATATATTTATTATTAATTTATCTGAGGTGGCGGAACTGAGCCCCCCCCCCCCCCCCCACACACACACACACACACACACTTTAACCCCTGCTCATTACCATCAAGTGCTGCTGCTCCAGTGGGCCAGACTATACTGCAAGAGCAGATTTGGGACACAATGTACTTAGTGTACTAGCTGAAGAACAATGTTACCTGAACTTGACTCTACAAGTTAAAGCCATTTAACTTTTCATTAGTCATCATAGACAATGCACTTGTGATGTCCTGATGCGTTGCTGAGAGTACAAAAGAGGCTCTACTAAAGATTAGGTTTAAAAATTAAGTTGGGAGTTTGTTGAATTGATGAATAGCTAGAGTCACTATCACACACTGTCCTGTTTTTGTGAAACTAACTGTAAAATGTGTAAAAGTGTGTATGTGTATCTGTGGTGGGAATGCATTTCTCACACTGAGAGATGCCCAAGTCTGTTTGGATGCGTAGCAGCTCTAAAGCATTTTATAAATAGAAGCAGTTGTTATTGGTCAAATACAGCTGGTCAAAAAGCTCTTCAAAAGTAAGGGGGCTTTTGTAAGTACTTATCTCTCTCTATGTGTGTAAACAGACTTGTTTGGTTTGTTTGGTATCTGGGTGGTGGGGAGTTGGAGTTGCATCTCCATGCTTTGCAGCACCTGGCTATGGAGAACGTTCTGGGGATGGGGAGGGTGGGTAGACTCCAGCTGGTGTACATTAAGGTATTTGTGTTTGTGAACTGATGTTAGTGTGTGTGTGTGTGTGTGTGTGTGTGTGTGTGTGTGTGTGTGTGTGTGTGTGTGTGTGTGTGTGTGTGTGTGTGTGTGTTGGTGTGTGTATGTGTGTGTGTATGCATAATGTGAGCACACAGGGGTGGATGGAGTGTAAGAAGAATCAATATGTTAAAGTGTAGGTGAAGAGTATGCACTCTGTGTGTGTTTAAAGATGCACTCTGTGTCTGTGTGTTTTATTTTAGTCTGAAAGAGTCAGTGAGTGTGTTGTGAGTGTCAGTTAATGTAAAGTTAATGTGTGTGTGTGTGTGTGTGTGTGTGTGTGTGTGTGTGTGTGTGTGTGTGTGTGTGGTGGTAGTAGTGGTATTGGAGGGGGGGTGCTTTATCATCCTTCTCATCTAGCTCTCAGGTGCAAGGGCTTGTCTGTTGAGGCACCCCCCCCACCCCCCCCCCCCCCACACACACACTGGGGTATAAATATGGCTGTCTCCCTCCCATGGAGCAACACAGTCCTTTGAGGAGAAGCCAAGCCAGGATCCAAGCAACGAGAAACACAGGAGCAGAGAAGTACTCAGACTCCCTCCCTCCTCGCCTGCCTCTTTCCCTCACTCACTGGGTTTAAATGCCCCTGGGCCCCCATGCGGACAAGCCCCCTGGGGATTCAAAGCCAGCTGAGACCGAAAAAAAAAAACAAGGTGAGCCCAGCTGACTGGCTGACTGACAGACTGACACACTCAGTGACTCAATGACTCGGAGTGGCAAACATACTCTGGTATGCAGAGGAGAGAGTGAGAGACCCTGCTATAAAGACTGAAAAATAGAGAGATAGAGAGAAAGAGAGGTTGATAGAGAGATTGATAGGTAGAGAGAGAGAGAGAGAGACAGGATGGATAAAAAGATGGAGTGAAAATAACGGCTGAGTGAACTGATAAACACTGTGGAAAGCTAGTTACAAAGCTGCAGACAAAGGCACTGAGGAGAGTAGGAGGATGCCACCATGTTTCCTACATGGACCCTCCATGGTAAGCATGGGATGTTTTCTTAGTGATTTTCTTGATGCTGTTTGTTCATGTTTAGCAATACTGCTCTGCATATGTGTAACAACAGACTTCCTTACATTTATAAAATGGATGGTGACATAGTCACTGTTTAAGGATGTGGAATGCATGACAACAGGTGCCATACACAAAACTTTGAGTTGTACTGTAGGTCACATTCCTACTTTTCCATCATGGAGTATTTTTTTAACCACCTTGCTGGTATTGACTGATGCAGAAAAGATTAGCACTCAACATTTCAACAGTTTCATGATTTTAACAGCAGCAGCAGCAGCTTCTGTCTTATTGGACATTGCATTTACCATGCACTATCTCTAATTGGCTCATTTTTAAAAACCTTTGCCATGGATTTTACATAAAGGGGAGGGGGGGGGGGGGGGGGGGGGTTGGGCACCTTTCCATCCCGCTCAATCAATACTTATAAATCGAGTTTCATGTTTGTGTTCTTTTTCTTGCACTTTTAAATGTCAGTGCTAAACTTCTCGAACTTGGACCAGCGCTGACAGAGAAAATGACTCATATAGGTGATTGACAGGCCCAAAGGGAGAGAAGGGCCTACTTTGCAAATATGCAGTGTCCATGAAAAAAAAAGTCACTGAGAGAGAGAGAGAGAGAGAGAGAGAGAGAGAGAGAGAGAGAGAGGGGAAGAGTAAGTCTGAGTCCAGGAAAAGGAGAGCTGAGGGAGAGAGATGAGATGAAGTTTTTAGCCATGGATCGATTCTCGAATGCCTGTCTCATGCATTTTACAGAGGACTTAAATGCCACTTAAGGCATAATGCTGACCTGTGGGTTCAGCACGAGCTTCTCACTTCTGAGTGGGGATTTTCAGGGCCACTCCATGAGGCATTCCAGAGGACTTAGACTAATCTATGCGATTGTGTCATGGGTGCGCCAGTAAAATGCTATTGAAATGCTTTGTGGAATTGAAGGCTTTAGATTTTTTTTTTGCTGCTAACACATCACAGTCTTTCATCGTCTTGTGAATTGCAAAGCTTGATCTTTTCCACCTTGCTCTTTTTCTACTCTGCTGCTGCAGTACTTGACGCCTGGCTGATGTCATGGAGTCGCGGACGAATATCCCCAGGTATGCAATGCCGGACGAGGTGCAGCACACATACTCCAAGTTTTCGGACTGGAAGTTCAAGTTGTTCCGGGTCAGGTCCATGGAGAAGGCGCCCCTGCCCAGCGAGCCCCCTCCGAACGTGGCGGTTCCCCCAAAGTCCCAGGGGGATGAGGATCTGGGGCATCCAGGCAGCCTGATGAAGCTCTGCCTCGGGGGCAAGAGCAAGGAGAACGTGGAGGCCGCCAGCCAGCGCGTGGACCAGAAGCTGCAGGAGATGGACACTCACATGGGCTGCCTCAAGTAAGCACATCTCTCACTCTCACCCCCCCCCCCCTCTAGTCTATTAAATATGAACCATGTCAGTCCGTCTCTGGCTCTATCAGAGTTGACAGCCTGTGAGACACTAAAGTGGCTTGATCAATCTCTCCCTGTCTCTAGGAGTTTGTGCCGCCTCTGTGGGATGTCACTGCGCAAAGCCAAGGGGCCCGAGCACGATGTCCAAGACACGCTGGACGAATCCAGTCGGCTCTCCCTGCGCAAGATGGGCTGCAAGGCCCAGGGCTGGCCGGAGGTCATCCTGAAGGTGTTCAAGGTGGACGTGGCGGCGGACATGGAGACGGTGCACCCGCAGGCATTCTGCCACCGCTGCTGGATGGCCGCCATGAGGGGGGGTGGCTTCTGTTCCTTCGGCCCGACCCGGGTGCCCGAATGGCGGCCGCACACCTCCGGCTGTCCGCTCTGCTTCCCCAAGAAGCCCTCGGCCTTTCAGCGCAAGGGGCGCAAGCGTGCCAAAGCCCTCCGAAGAGCCCCGGCTCTGGCCAAAAGGGTGAAGCGGGAAGCCCAGAGTGTCGCTGCTGGCGTCGGGGGCAAGAGGGTGCTGAGAGCCTTAGTGGACCAGCAGCAGCAGCAGCAGCAGCAGCCACCACATGGGCCTGTGAGCAGGAGCAGCAGGGTGAAGCCGGACACACAGAGGGCCCTGTGGGTGAAGAACATCACCCTCTGCCAGAGAGACCACCTGAGCTCCAAGCTGCTGCCCGACGACCTGCCCGCCGACTTCCTCCGCGCCGTCACCTGCCAGGTGTGCGACCACCTGCTGAGCGACCCCGTCCAGTCCCCCTGCCGACACCTCTTCTGCCGTGGCTGCATCCTCAAGTACAGCCGGGCGCTGGGCGCCCAGTGCCCAGCCTGCGAGCTGCCCTGCCCGGAGCCCACAGAGCTGAAGGGCCCGCCCAAGGCCTTCCTGGTGGTGCTGCAGTCCCTGCCTCTGCTGTGCCCCAGGGAGGGCTGTGGCGAGCTGGTCAGGATGGACTCCTTCAGGGCCCACTGCCAAGGCCACCTCCATCAGAGGCAGCCGGACGAAGACGACCTGCTGGGCCCGGATGTGGACAGGGATCTGGACGGATACCTGCCGGTCAACAAGGGCGGGCGCCCACGCCAGCACCTGCTGTCCCTCACCAGGCGTGCGCAGAAGCACCGGCTCAAGGAGCTGAAGAACCAGGTGCGGGCGTTCGCCGACAAGGAGGAAGGAGGGGACACCAAGTCTGTCTGTCTGACACTCTTCCTGCTGGCTCTGAGGGCAGGGAACGAGCACAAACAGGCGGATGAGCTGGAGGCCATGATGCAAGGTAAAGTACCACCCCACTGGCCTCAGTACAGCTGTCCTGCTGCTAACCCTCTGTACTCTAAAACCTGTGAGACACTTTTGAGACTAGCAGCAGAGATTGCCCACAGTCAGGTCTGGGCACATTACTATGTAAAGGGTAAATTTAAATTTCATTTCACTTATAGAGTGCCAAAACATTACACATGTCCCATGGCGCTTTACACATGTCTCATGGCGCTTTGGGAGAGTGAACTGGATGGGGAGTAAAACAAACAAATTAGACTAACCTATTAAATTATTTATAAAGCAGCAGACAGAAGATGTATTAGTGTCCACTAAATTGGTGACAGAGTTAGAAAAAACCTTTTGGCAAGGTCACATGTAAATGTTGTCCCCATGTGGAATAGCATCATTCATTTAAAGTTTCATTTCTAACTTGTTGCCATATTTTTTGTCTGAAGAATTCAATAATGCAGATGGACTCCACAAACATTCATACATAATTTACTTGTGACCATTACTTTTTTATGAAATAATTTGTGAACCTTCATAGCATATGCTACATAAAAATGAGATGGTGGAGTTGTATGTGTGCTTTTTTTTATGGTGGTGAGATGACCATAAACTTTAAACAGGGCTGTCACCATCTCTCTTCCTCCATGTCACTCTGACTCACAATAACAGTTCTTGTCAAGAGCCTGTTAGGCTGAAAACAACAGCGCCTGCTCTTGTTTCTGTAAATGACACAGGCTGCAGAATCCAGCACCCTGGGGAATCGGGCCCAGCTGGCGTCTGTTTTCATCATCAACCAATAGATCAGTTCTGTCAGCTTCGCCGATTCACCCCTCGTCCTATTATAGCAGTAATGATCATTACAAATGTAGCTCTGTGTAAAGGACACTCTCTGAGCCACTGCTATCACCACAACATTGAATAATTTGCACAGATATGCAGTGTGTATATGCATGAATTGAAAAGGCACATACACATATACAGTCACAAAATATACACAAACGCCCAGAAACACTCACACAGACACACTGACACACAAAACTACACACTCACACACACAGTCACACTCACACACACACACACACACACACACACACGCACAACACACACACACACACACACGCACACACGCACAAACACACACACACACACACACACACACACACTCACATACATTCACATACATGTATGCATAAAAATCACACACACAAACACACATACAAACTGTAATGTTTTTCATCCCTCATGCCTTGCATTCTCACCCAGCATGCTCCCTGTTTCTCTGTCTCTGTTTACTGACACAGGCAGGGGGTATGGTTTGCATCCTGCTGTGTGCCTTGCCATCAGGGTCAACACCTTCCTCAGCTGCAGCCAGTACCACAAGATGTACCGCACCGTCAAGGCCACCAGTGGGCGCCAAATCTTCCAGCCGCTGCATACCCTGCGCGCCGCTGAGAAGGAGCTGCTGCCGGGCTTCCACCCCTTCGAGTGGCAGCCAGCTCTGAAGGCCGTGTCTAGTAGCTGGGACGTGGGCATCCTGGACGGGCTCTCGGGCTGGATGAGCTCGGTGGAGGACGTGCCTGCGGACACCATCGCCCGGCGCTTCCGCTACGACGTGGCATTGGTGTCGGCGCTCAAGGACCTGGAGGAGGACCTGATGGAGGGCCTGAGGGAGCAGGGCCTGGACGACAGCTCAGTGACGGGCTTCAACGTCACCATCAAGGAGTCGTGCGACGGCATGGGCGACGTGAGCGAGAAGCACGGCGGCGGGCCGGCGCTGCCCGAGAAGGCCGTGCGCTTCTCCTTCACCATCATGTCGGTGTCGGCGCAGGTGGAGCCCGAGGACGATGAGCCAGCCAGCTCCCCGGTGATCATCTTCCACGAGATGAAGCCCAACTCGGAGCTCTCCTGCAAGCCGCTGTGCCTGATGTTCGTGGACGAGTCGGACCACGAGACGCTCACGGCCATCCTGGGCCCCGTGGTGGCTGAGCGGGACGCCATGAAGGAGAGCCGCCTCATCCTGTCGCTGGGCGGCCTGCCGCGCTCGTTCCGTTTCCACTTTCGGGGCACGGGCTATGACGAAAAGATGGTGCGTGAGATGGAGGGGCTGGAGGCGTCCGGCTCCACCTACATCTGCACGCTGTGCGACTCCACGCGCGCCGAGGCCTCGCACAACATGGTGCTGCACACCATCACGCGCAGCCACCAGGAGAACCTCGAGCGCTACGAGCTGTGGCGCACCAACCCGTTCGCCGAGTCGGCTGATGAGCTGCGTGACCGCGTCAAGGGCGTCTCGGCCAAGGCCTTCATGGAGACGCAGCCCACGCTGGACGCGCTGCACTGTGACATCGGCAACGCCACCGAGTTCTACAAGATCTTCCAGGACGAGATCGGCGAGATGCACGCCCGCCACGGCAACTCTCCGCCGCCCGACCGCGAGGAACGTCGGCGGTGGCGCGCGGCGCTCGACAAGCAGCTGCGCAAGAAGCTCAAGCTCAAGCCGGTGATGCGCATGAACGGCAACTACGCGCGGCGCCTGATGACGGCTGAAGCGGTGGAGGTGGTGTGCGAACTGGTGCCCTCGGAGGAGCGGCGGCAGCTGCTGCGCGAGCTCGTGGGGCTCTATCTGCAGATGAAGCCCGTGTGGCGCTCCACCTGGCCAGCACGTGAGTGCCCAGACCAGCTGTGCCGCTACAGCTTCAACTCGCAGCGCTTCGCCGAGCTGCTCTCCACTGCCTTCAGGTACCGCTACGACGGCAAGATCACCAACTACCTGCACAAGACACTGGCGCACGTGCCCGAGATCGTGGAGCGTGACGGCTCCATTGGCGCCTGGGCCAGCGAGGGCAACGAGTCCGGCAACAAGCTCTTCCGACGCTTCCGCAAAATGAACGCCCGGCAGTCCAAGACCTTCGAGCTGGAAGACGTACTCAAGCACCACTGGCTGTACACATCCAAGTACCTGCAGAAGTTTATGGAGGCCCATAAGAACTCAGCCAAGGCCCTGCAGGCCACTATAAACCCAGAGGAGATTGTGGACGACAGTGATATGTTACTGGAGGTTCCAGACTTCTAAGAGTCTGAGTTGAAATATGTAGTAGTTAGGAAAGGGCCTTCAGTCAGTTGTTGACTTCTAGTGCCGATGTGGATTTTTATTGGTGATTTGTGAAATGGGTTCACAGGATTCTTTCTGTCTTGATACATTTCTTGTTCAGTATTCAACAATGGGTTTTAATTTCAGACATTTAAACGATGCAATAGAACACATTCTGCTTCTTTAAAGTGAATGATGATAAGCTTTATATTCCATTCAGAGGTTCCAGACAGTTAAGATAACTTCCTCTGTGTCACTATAAGGGACTTCCACTTGCTCTCTCCATCTGTGTTTGTAAATGCAAAATAAATTGCTTTACGTTGAAGGTTGGATCAGAAGGGAATAGACTCCCTTTCTCCCCCTCGGCTTTTAAGAGGAGGATTTTGAGACTTTTTATCTTGGGCTCCACATGAAATATGAGAGAGTTTATTGTATTGCAAGGTTATGACACATTCATGAATTTATACAAAAGGATTATTTATGGAAACAGATGAAAATGCTGTAAGTCACCGGGAGGAAATTGTGTTAAGGGAGCCCACATTTATGATAGCTGTATTAATTTATCACTTGGGCTGAGGCGAAATGGAATTAGGGAAACTCAAATTGTCTTAGTTTTGGGGGTGCTGGGGAAAAGGATTGCTTTAGAGCTATATATCTGGCTCCAGGGGTAAAGCAACAGGGCATGGATGACTTTGAAATACCCCTATATATTTCCGCTCACCGGCACAGTGTATGAGAGTGGCAACAATTCTACCTCCATTTCAGAATAAAAGGACACATTGACCTTCTACTAAATCACAGTAAAAGAAAGCTCCAGACTACAATTGCCATACAAAGCCTGAGGAGGCACTTAGCTTTTCGGGGGGAAGGCCACTTCCTGAGTGGCACTGACGCAGTCTCACATGTCGACACTAGAACTGGCACCATGCCAAAGCACGCTCATCTCCAAAGTTGTCTTAGCTTAAGACCTTTACCTTGTCTTTACTGTCTGAGATGTCATATGCACATTTCAGTGTAACGTGTACACAAAATCTTTTGTAAACCTTCTTTTATGTGTTGTTTTAACTCTGGCTTAAATCTCAGATTATGTTACACTGTCTTCACTGAAAACATCTCTGTATTCTTAATTGATGTATATTGTATTATCTCTCTCATACACACATCATAATTGATGTACAAGTACAAGTCACATATTTGAGTCTTCATATTTTTTCATAAGACAGCTGATCTTAAAAACATTGCGCAAAAATCCATTTAGCTAATTTGACATTACATTTGACATTTTCATTTCTGATTTTCTGTATTACTGTTATTCAGTAATCAATATAAGATGATTTGTTGATTAAGTTCTGTCTTTCCTGTTTAATTAATTGTCATTTTGATAACAGTTGTTTTCAATATTTGTTGCTGCAATTACTGACTGTATGGCATGTATAATGTCAAGACTTTTGTTGTGTTCTGATTGATGCAACTGAAAATAAAGAATTTGAAACCCACACATGACTTTTGTCAAATGCATTCTACTGTGTTATGTGCAACAATCATGTTAGACTATTCCTTTAAATTATGCATTTTTTGGTAAACTGAGACTCGGTTTAGCTACACTCTCAAAAAAACATAATTAATAATAAATAAGGTAATCAAAATAAGCCCTTTGAGCCTTGAGATTTCAATTTACAAATATTTTATTGAATGATAAAATGCAATTTAATACAAAAAACATGTCAAATACATGTTAAATCTTCCAATACACATAGGTCATGTTTTATTAAAGATTCAGCAATACACTTTGAGTCCATAGACATTCAATCAATACATACTGAGCAACATCACAATGGTTTGCATGGCAAATGCTGAAGCCATCAGGGGCCCTTAAGGTGGTCAGTCGAACAGCCTTCTCAGGAAGCTCTTCTTGGCGGGGGTCATGTTGAGCTTGACAGGGGTCTTCCTGTGGAGGGTCTTCATGGGTGTGCGCTTGACGGGCATCTCCTGACGTGGCGGCGTCCTCTCCTGGCGGCCCTGGCCGGCGTGGTCCGGGCAGAAGTACTTGCTGTTGTTCTGGGAGAGTCGCACCAGGATGGTTTCGGGCAGCTCCATGCACTGGGCGTGCACCCAGTGCCCTTCCTCGCCCTTGGAGCAGAATATCATGGCGGGCCGCGTGAGTTCCGTGGAGTAGAAGGGCTCCCACGTGTTGCCGTCCACCTGGCAGCCGGAGCAACAGCGGATCCAGTAGCCCGTCTGCGACTCGTCCTCCTCGTCCTCCTCGTTGTACGTGTCACCCTCACCGTCGCTGGCTAGCATCTCCAGCTCGTGGGGGTCACGGCCAAAGTAGAGCTCCTCGGAGTCCTCCAGTGGAGTGGAGTCCTCCATGTCGGTGGACTCCTGGCTGTAGCCCTGCGTGACCTCCTCGCTTCCTCCTTCCTGTTTGAAGCTCACCTGGTACAGGTAGAACGCGTCGGCAGGCGCTGGGTTTCCCTCGGCGGGGACGGCAATGAGGGCATGGCCTTTCCCCAGGCTGCCCCCGAACCACACCCGGCTGCCGCTGATCTCCCCGTTCCAGACGGGTGCCTCACGCGGGTCGATGCGGATCCCGGTTTCGTCCAGAACCACCGAGCAGCACTGCAGTTGCTTTTGCTGGTCTGCCTTGTAGCCGCCCAGGATGACGTACTCGTGTCCAGAGTCCAAGCGCGTCGCTATGGCACTGGTGATGGACAGGCCGTTGTGAAGAACCTCGCAGGACAACTTAGGGCTCCCCAGTAGCAGCTCAACGCGCAGGCGGTACAGGCGTGGGGGTCTTGAGTCGGACGACAACGTGTGGCCCCCCAGGAGGTAAACGCTGTCTCCTCTGCTCAGCGCCAGGTGGAAGGACTGGCCGTCAGTAAGCTCGGGGAGGTAGTGGGCCGAGCAGCAGCCATACTCCAGGTCGACAAGGAACACCTGCGGGGGGCAGTCCACCACGCTGTTCCACGTCTCGGTGGTCCTCTGGCCCGGCGGGCGATACGAGCGCCCCCCAAACAGCACACAGGCTCTCTTGCCGCGGCTGTGCACCACGCTGGCCGAGTGGCCGTAGCGTGCGCTCGGAACCTCCCCCACCAGCTCCTTCTCCTCACAGCGCAGGGTCAGCTTGCGGTTGCAGCCGCGGCTGTCCACGCTCAGGACGTACAGTGCCGCCGACAGGTCGTTGTTGGGGGTGCGGCCGCCGTGGATCAGGTAGCCCTCAGGGCTCTCGTCACGGGGCTCCATCCGAGCCACCGCTGGGCAGCGCAGGGGTGGCAGGTAGCAGGAGTTGTTGGAGAAAGTGATGGGGCGCAGCTTAAACTCATTGTTCTTTATTCGCACCCCAAAGATACCCGTGGGGCAAGAGCGCTTGGGCCAGCCTTTCTGCCCAAAGAGAAGAGTATCACCATCCAGCTGCAGCAAGGAGCAGCCAGGCTGCAGAAGACTCGAACAGTTAACTGCAGTCAGGGGCTGAAGGGACATGGTAAGGTGGAGAGCTGTGGACAGAATTGTTTGAAATTGTGTTAATTGTGATAAAGTCATTGAGCATTTAAATATATGTGTTTTTATTAAATTATTCATTATTTTGTATGTGAGTTGACTATATAAAAATGCCGAATAAGTAAAAAACCAGGACCAATGTAGTAGATGATGTCGCTCTCCAGTGGGATGGTTACTGATGCACTATAAGGTACATGTAGTTTTTGTCATATTTCCTTACATAGAACCCAATGAATTAAAGCCTCATTTCCCAGCATTCCGTTCGGGAAAACATTGCCATGTTTTGCGGGAACATTGAAAGCAGTTAACGTTAGCAGGGCAGACAACTCTTCAGAATTTGAAACTCGACATATTTTTAATTTCTAATCTTGACATTTCTCTATGTTCCATTGTATGCAATCAACCGTTTCGAAAGAGGTATTACAATGCGCCTTTGTTTTTACAAATAGCCGCGTAGTTGTAACGTTAACCACAACACAAACACGGTTGTCTAACTTGTCGCAGCTTTTCATGTGCTGGATAACCCCCACACAAGAACTAAAGATAGGTTTGTCAATTTATTTGGTGTTGCTTAATCGTAACTTTCAAGATATTATAACGTACTTACTTAGCAATATCTGTATTATATATATAGGTCTAACGGTAATTACCAGCTAATTAGCTATTAGTTGTCCTAGCTAACTTAACGAAGAGCTAACATAGACCTTCAATTACAGGTTAACCTATAACGTTATTTGGGAAATGAGCATGAAGCGTGAATAACTAATACTGTTTTTATTTATATTAATAACAATAATGTTATGCTCGCACATCTTAAACAGGCAATCACTGAGAGTAGGCTACTAGGCAGACAGTCAACTTCAGCAGCTGTCTACCTTCTATTGCGGTACAGCCATCCCATTTAGATCCCACCTTCTTACCTGCACAACGAAAAGATCCTCACAAATGTTGTGCCGTTGGATTCTTGCAAGTCTGCAGGAGGAGAATGCAGTAGACTAGTAACGTTGGAGTTGGTACGCTTGTTTGTGCAGCTTGGCTGATTCGGATGAGAGTTTCTCATGTTGTTGAGGTTAACTGCCTGTGACTAGCTGGCAGGTGTCAGGGCCCCCTTCCCTGAACAACAACAAACGTTTAGCGTTCCAGCATTTGGCATTACTTTAGGCTACCCTTCTCTGCGTTATTTCATCTCTATTTAGTTTCAGGGTCATTTGGCAGTAGTTCACGATTAAACATTAAGCTTAGACCATATAAAAGCACCCTTTGGGGGAAAGACAATTACCTACTGGAGGCAAAGAGCTAAAACCCTTCAAATTAAGATGAGGCTACCTCTAATTCTTATTCTTAATTGCTGATCTGCGACTTGTTTTGCAGAGCAGTGGCGTGCCCTATGTTCATAAAAAGTGCTAACAGATAATCAATTTACTCTAGCATTAGCCAGATGTCTTAAATGTATAATGACTCCCTGTACGACTTTTTCCATTTTACATGCTCATGTGTAATAGGCCCATGATAATAACAATTGCAACAACAATAATAATAATAATAATAATAATAATAATAACCAGTCATCTTGAAATAACAATAACCAATCTGTATTGTGTGTCTTATTAGGCTAATTGCTTTGTGATTTCTGTGGTACTCTGGAATGCAGTGTGTCTGTAATTTGGCAGCATCGCTCTTGTCTAGGCCAGAATGAGGCCCAATGTGGTCTGGTCTTGGCTGTGACAGATGTGACAAATTGCTCTCAGCTCAAATCGTTAGAGATGATGAGCTCTCAGGTCTTCAGTGTCCATTCTACCTGTGTGTGCGCGTGTCGTTGGCCAGCTAAATGATCCCGGCCTGATTCCTGTCTGAAGTGGCGCTGCTGGTCATTTGTTCTTTCTATGACCCTTTTGCATGACATGCACTTGCGCTGTTCAAGTGGACCATCATTACACAGTAGTGTCACAGCAGCACTATCCATTTCTGTGTTTATTTTCTCCCCACTCCAATTTTCTTCTACTCCAATGTTGTCCTCGTAAGGTATCACTAAGTGTATACGGTAGGCTATGGATATGGGTATGTAAGGGTATCAGGGTCAGTAGATGATTGGAAGTGTTGTGAGTCTTATAAAATATAAAATATAATTTTATCATCAGTTGATGTTGCAACCATTAAGGCATCCATTTTTATTCGTGATATTGTAGTGTTTTTCCCCCCTTTGTGGCGGTTGTGACGTTTATGCTTATGATAATAATGATGGCAATAATGACAACAATTATTGTATGGCTACATCTCGGAGTAGCCGGTTGGCCCAGGCCCCTGTTGTGTGTAGAAGTGTCCTATATGTTGGACAGGACGGAGTGAGGAGGTAGCCTATCTGCCTGAGAGGTAAACTGCACACGTGACTCACACTTGAAGTAGAGTCCATTAACCATGTGTGCCCTGTGTGTGTCCCTGGAGAGGCTTGTGGAGAGGGAAAGAGAGAGAGAGATACACAACACTTTCTCCACAATGCAAACACAGACACATCTCACGCCGATTCTCTCTCACACACATAACCAGACACACACAGTGTAATACACATACTGTAACTGTCATGCACACACACACACCTGTCATGCACACACACACACACACACACAGACACAGACACAGAAGCTGACAGTGAAGAGCAGCTGTTTGGAGCTCATTAGCATAATGTTTTGTTCGAAAAGGCTGCTGAGCAAGAGGGAGTCGGAGTAAAACAAAGGCTCGAGCAGCTCGCGGCGTACTGCTCCGCACCAGCACCAGAGCTGAGAAAAACACCAGCAGCCTGCCTGCACCTGTGGAAGGAGGAGTGGTGGCGGTAATGGTAGTGGAGGTGCCCCCCCCCCCCCTGTACACACTCCCCTCCTGCCTGGCCTGTGCAGTTGAAATGTAAAACAGGATTTTGTATCATTCCAATGCACTGCAGGGCTGTTCTTATGATTCTTTGCACATTCTGTTCTCATCTGTGTGCTGTGTGTGCGCCTGGTAAAAACAAGCTGGTTTCATCCCTGGTGGCGACGCAGGAGCAAAACTAAGCCCTGCTGGAAAGTGTTTTTTCCCCTCCGCTTCACCCAATGCTGGTGCAATATAGTGTCGATGGAGGTGTGTGTGTGTGTGTGTCTGTGATCTGTGTGTGTGTGTGTGTGTATCTACATCTTTTTGTATGTGCTTGTGTGTGTGTGTGTTTGCAATCTGTGTGTCGGTGGGGTGGTGGTGAGATGACTCAGGGGCTGAATGGAAAGGGTGTGTGTGTGTGTGATTGACTGTGTGTGTGTGTGTGTCTGTATGTGTCTACATCTTTGTGTATGTGTGTGTGTCTGTGTGTGTGTGGGGTGGTGGTGAGATGACTCGGGCTGAGGGGAAGGGGTGTGTGTGTGTGTGTAGTTTGGTAATAGGGTATAGGGGCTGAATGGAAAGTGTGTGTGTGTGTGTGTGTGTGAGATGTTAGGGTACAGGCACTGAGTGCAGGGAGCTGTGCCAGGCAGCGGGCCCGAGGCCATGCGGGGCCTGGCGTGGAGCGTAATTGATCGAGGCGCGTAATTAGCGGCGGCCCCAGCACCTGTTTCTGTCGCGCTTAATGCAGCAGCAGCAGCGGAGCGGCTCCCTGATGGCGCCCCGAGGAGCCAGGTGACGAATGGGGCCCCTGTGACAGCGCCGAAGTGCTGACGTGGCCTTGGTTACACACCCGCAACCCCCTTCCTCTCTTACACACACGCGTACGTGTACACACACACGCTCGTCGCTCCTTAACGTCAGAGAGCTGCCATACATTGTGTTTGGTCGCCATAATTGGGCTGGACTCTCTCGCAATCATAACTTCTCCCCTAATTCAAGTCTAATGTAGCCGTGATGTGTTATGGATGGGGACTCGTCTGCTTGTCATTATCAGTCTTTTTTTAACTTAACTGACCATCACTCTCTCTCTTTCTCTCTCTCTCTCTCTCAGTCTATCTCTGGTCAGGAATCCTGGCCTCTCTACTCGTTAGTGTCATCAATCTCGTTGAGTTTCCAACCCTTTTATCTTCCTGCAGTCTGTCTCACACAGCTCTTGTTCATCCCTCAGGTCAGAGCTTCAGTAAAGAGTAGGATGCCAGGTACAGCGCCCCCTTCAGGTGGTGGTCAGCAGCAAGACCAAGCAGTGGCTGCTACTCTGGATCTCATCTGCAGTGCTCCTGAGCAGACCTACTCCCACTTCCTGGCCTCCTTCACACAGTTGAATCCAGGTCAGTCTCAGTCAGAGTACACTGGTCAGCAGTCTGCATGGGCGTCACTAGACCCCTTTTACTGGGGCATGTACCCCAGTATTGAACTGCTGTTCCCCAGTAAATAAGTTACTGGCATTGGCAGCAGATTATTATTGTCATTAGATTGGAATGTGCCCCAGTAGAGTTTTGGGTCTAGTGACACCCTTGACGGTCTGTATCTCACCCGGCACAGCCTGGTGCACTGCCAACAACACCACAGGCAAGGGTTCAGAGGGATGAGATTGAACCTCAGTAGATTAGCCTGATGCTATTCTTCCTGTAGCAAAAGAGCTCTTATGTAAGGAAGTTAACTTACCCAGGTACAGTATGTCAATAAACTTAGAAATTCCTATTCCATTCTATTATAGACAGAATAGTTTTCAGATTACATTATGTGCTTACATAATTGCAAAAGGGTTCTCCAATGTTTTTTTTCAGTTAGCCTTTTAAAATGATATCAGATTACTAAACAGAATGTGCCTTTGGAACATTGGATGAATGGTGCATCTGTATACTTATGTAGATATTTGCATTAAAGATCAGCCATTTCTTTCTACAACAGTCATTTACAACATTAATGATGAAAACAAGGACATTTCTAAGTGACTCCAAACTTTTGATTGGTAGTGTATATCAGTGTAATTGTAAAAGTATTAGCTCCCATATCAGTATCAGTCAGTCTTCCCCATTGTGGTGCTCTTACAGAAACCCTGAGGGCTGAAGAGCCAAGGGACACTCGCCGAGACGCTGGCCCCGAGGTCATACGAGACGGCCGGGGAGGGGACGGGGACACCAATCTGAGAAGACAGCGGGATGTGTCTGACCTGCCTGAGGTCACTGGCTCTTAGATCCTCTTTCTACACACTCTCCGGGGTCTCAAGTGAGATTGACTCATGCCAAGGGCTGCGGTCGTCTTTTTCTGTCAGGCAACCTTAAATGCCAGCCTCTATCCTTGCTCGTCCTGACGGATTAAGTTTAGCTTCTTCTGTTGTACTGCTCAGTATGGCTCATCAGGGAAAGAAAGAGTAGGTGAGCAAAATGTCCTTTACCGTGTATAGACTAACTGTAGGCGTTCTGAAAGACCTGCTGTATTTCAACTCTAAATGTTCTGTATAGCGTGCGTGTGTGGGTGTGCGTCAGAAGTGAACCCTGCTTTTATTACATATAGTACATGCATTACTCTTCCTGCTCTTTGTTTGCCATGCCTGGAAGCAAAGAGAATCTCCCCTTGTTTCTTCAGACCCATAGAAACAGCACTGAATCCCTCTGTCAGTCAGAGCCAAAGCAGAAAAACAGAACAGTTTGTACAGCGGAGCCTCTCTCTCTCTGGCTCCCCTCTCGCCCTCTCCTCTCCTCCTCCCCTTCTCTCTGCAGTCTGTTAATCACACCATCAGCTTGCCTCCCATCTTTTTTTTTTATCTTCCCTCCTTTTCCTCTTCTCGTCCTTTTCCCATTCTACCTGTTTTGAGAGGCATAAGAATGTGGGTGTGTTTTGAGAAGCTGCATCCGAGCTGCAGGTTTTAGGTGTGTGTCGAGTTTTGCATGTTTGTGACCAACGCCTGAGCAGGCTCGGCTCCATTGCTCAGCCAGGTATTGATTTCTATGCGATTCTAATTAGCAGGCCCGGGGACTGTCAATACTGTACATCTGCTAACCGTGCAGCGGAGCTGATGTTGTCAGATAGCGTCTGATATTTACCTTTTAGACCACAGGGGGACTGAGAGCAGGGGAGACGGGCAGAAATAAAGAGGAAAAAGAATTAAATTAAATAACGCAATTTGGTTTTGTCGGCGCATTGGTTGTGTAGAGTCTCCACATGAAAGCTGAGCTCAATCTCAATCAGATCTACCGCTGTCGCTGCAAGGTTGATATGAGGTAATGGAGCTGATTTGCAGGCAAATAGTTCTCCAGTGCATTAGGGTTTCAGCGCCAAACAAAAACAGTAGACAATCAATCAGATTAGTCAAGTACTAGCTGGGTTATATTTCTGAGCATTTTGAACATGGTCAGTGTTGTGGAGATGCCAATGTTTTTGCCTTTGGGGAAGGCTGGTTAGCAAGGCTCACATTCACATCCACAGCATTCACTCTTCCTGTTTCACTGCATTGTTGTGTGTACATTTATTGTCTCCAAATAGCTGTTCCCATATGAAAGATAAATAAGGGGAGTTTGTGCAATAATGCAAGGCTCAGAAAAAATATTTCATTCTCTTTCTTTCTTTCTTTCTTTCTTTCTTTCTTCTTTGTTTTGCAGCTGAGCAACAGCTTGGACAATGCAGCCTTGAGGGTGGAGGACAACAAAGATGACTTACAAGGTACTGCCCTCTCTCTTTCACTCACTCTATCATTGTCTTCCTCTTTTTCCCCCAAATTGTGTTCATCATCACTCTCCCTTTATAGCAAAAGGCCGTTTATACAGTGTTCTGTCAGGCACAGTCTCATGTTAGGTCACGCATAATTTTGTCGTAATTCAGAAGAATACAACTTTATAGAGCTTACACAAATCTCTCCTCGTTTTTAGAGGGAGGCAGAGAGGAACCGGCTTCTGTGGAGAATTAATCTGCAAAGCTGTTCCTCTGAAACGGCCCGCCGTAAAAAATTTTTAAAAGCTCAGATAAAGCAAAGTTTTAATAAATATTCTCTGCACGGGCATACGTAAGGCATTTAAGGAGTTCACCTTACATTTAATAGGGTTTAGTGAATACCATGTGCCTGCCATTTTTGTAATTAGGACTGTCATTCTACTTGATTTAAATATATTACCATTCATTAAGCGGATACGATGAATGCAAATTGCTGCTGTGGCTGCCCCCTCATCAGAGACGCGGGCAGTGGCTGCTGCTGTGTGCAATAAGGAACTCACTTTTAAGGGCGCTGGAGGTTAACCAGCTTAACGGCCAGTCATCAGTTCACCCATTATACATATGGTTTCTGTAACACAGCCATTAGCCGTGTTTTGTGATGTACATTTGGGAGGGGATAGATTTGTGCATGTATGCACGTTAAGGTGGTGTAAGTGTGGATGCTTGTGTGTATTTGTGTGTGTGTGTGTGTGTGTGTGTGTGTGTGTGTGTGTGTGCTCGCAGGTCAGTGAGCACAGGTGAAGGAGAGAAAGTCAGGCAGGTGTGTGTGTGTGTGTGTGCGGGGTTGTGGTGGGTTTTTAACGGCTGATTTGTGCCAGGCGATGTGAAAAAAAACCCAGCCCCTTTGATGCTGCCTCCTGGGTGTCAGTCAAAGCTGCTGACTAGCGGAGGCTGGGGCCCTGAACCTCACCTGCATTTGCATGGCTAATTTTCCCTCTGCATAGGTGTCAGGAGAGAGGCAAGGCAAAGGAGCTGAGGAAAGAACAATAGATCGATCCATCCACTTATTCAGTCCTCTCTCTATTCACCCATCTATCCAACTCTCTCTCTATCTATCTCTCTATTCATCCCTCTATCTATCTATCTATCTATGCATCCCTCTATCATCTATCCCTCTGCCCCTCTATCTATCTATCTATCTATCTATCTATCTATCTATCTATCTATCCATCCTTTGCTGCACCTTTAGATCGCTGACAGGTGTGTTCTCAGTGCACGTTGGAGTAGGGCTTTGATGTGTATGCATGTGTGTGTGGCTGGCCTGTGTGTGTGTGTGTGTGTATGTAGAGGGGTGGGTGTGCTCGCTGTCGTGGAGGTCGTCGGGGGTCGCGTGCGGCTGTTCTCCGGCTCCTCGTTCACTTGCCCGAGCCTAATGCGTCGTGATTAGGACAGGCGTGTCGGCAGCGCCCAGGGAACCCGCGGGGGTGACCTCTGCACTCATTAGCATGCGGCGTGGTGCCCGGCCCACTCCGCTCTCAGCTCTGCCCGGGCCCAGCACTAATGACCTTGCCAGAGAGAGAGAGAGAGAGAGAGAGAGGGGGGAAGAGAGGGGAAGAGAGGGGGAGAGAGAGAGAGAGAGAGAGAGAGAGAGAGGGAGGGAGGGGGGGAGAGGGAGAGGGAAAGAGAGGGAGAGGGGGGGGAGAGAGAGAGAGAGGGAGAGGGGGAGGGGGGGAGAGAGGGAGAGAGAGAGAGAGAGAGAGAGAGAGAGAGAGGGAGGGGGGGAGAGGGAGAGGGAAAGAGAGGGAGAGGGGGGGGAGAGAGAGAGGGAGAGAGAGAGAGGGAGTGAGAGGGGGGGGGGCCCTTCTCTGCCGTTACTATCCCCAGACTGGGATTTCCGGAATCCGCCGAGAGGGTACGCTCATCATGGATCAGGATATCACTCCTTCTCTCTCTCTCTATCTATCCCTTTCTCTCTTTCCATCCATCTCTCACTATCTATCTGTCTCTTTCTCTCTCCCACACCCTTCCTTATCCACCCTACCACTTCTCCCCCCCTTCCCAAGACGCTGGGCATCTCCCAAGAAGCCAGAGTATGACTTTCACTGCCAGAGTAATTAGCTGTTTAATTAAGATCAGCATCGTCCCCCTTCACTGCCAACACGCCTTGCTGAGTGTGTGTGGGGGTGGCAGTGAGCAAGTAAGCAGAGAGGTGGACAGAGTCTGAGGAGAGTGTGTGTGTGTGTGTGTGTGTGTGTTCTGGGTAGTTTTACAAGAGTGGTTGTGGTTCCTACCACATTGTCCACCACAGTGTTCAGAGGTGGCCCCATTTTTCTCCTCAGGCTTCAGAAGGCCTCTTAACTTCTCTGCTCTGTGTGTGTGTGTGTGTGTGTGTGTGTGTGTGTGTGTGTGTGTGTGTGTGTGTGTGTGTGTGTGTGTGTGTGTGTGTGTGTGTGTGTGTGTGTGTGTGTGTGTGTGTGAAAGGAGCCCTGTCATGCCGAGGTGCCTCTAGCCACCTTGTGATGGTGTGAAGAAGAAAGACTACACCTCCCAAGCACCCCACCACCCCCACCCCCACCCCGACACAGACACATGTGACCTGACAGGCGCTGTCATAGCTCCAGTTTTGTTTGGCTCCTGGCACTTTGAGACACATCTGTTCGGTTTGTTGATGTTTTCTCAAGGCCCTAAGTTAGTTTGACAGAGAGGGTGATGCCTAGTGCTAATGTTCATGACTGCATTCATTTTCACAGCGATCAATCTCATCCAGCCCATAATGACTGCTTCCTTGGTGGATTGCAAGTTTTTGACTTGCATAAATAGTTGTGGTGATCTACATAAGACATTTGAAGTTTGCCTGTTTCTAATCACTCTACCTTGAACAGACATAATCAGTGTGGATGAACCGAGCCTGAAGATACGGTCTCAGGTTTTTAAGTGGTCTTGAGATTTGTGGATTTTGATGTGGGAATCTCGTTCAAGTCAGCATAATTCAGCCAAGTGGAGTTGTGTGGCCCTAATGAAAATGTGTCTGATGGAGCTCCTACTTTAGCCATGCATGGACCCTGCACTGTCAGCTAATCATGTGCATGTTAACCTCACTGGAGAGACTGTTGGCACACACCTACCCGTATTTAAACTGAAACGCACAACTATTTAAATCTAGATACGTCTAACACCATAGGATGGGCATGATGTTTCTGTGGCTGATCTGGTAGGGCGAGGTGATAACAACATCTGGTTATGCTAGCTGGAGTTCTCTGAAAGAAACCGGGATACTGTACCTTGTATACACCATATCATGGTTTCTTATGCAAATACGTGCATCTGTGCTATTAGAACTTTATTGTTGGAATACTAGTATTGATCATGTATACAGGGACATTACTGTAATAACCAGGTATCTCTGTGTTTATGTTAACACCATATCCTGAATATGGTGAAAATGGGGATAAGCCTCATAACCGGGATATTGAGGTGCATGTAAACACAGTCATTAAGACCTACTGTGATTCATGCTTCACCCATTGCTTATTTTCACAAAAGCTGCAATTACTTTATATTTGTTGTGTGTCGTTTGGAGTTGCCGATGGTTATTTTGCCTGTAATTGCAACAAGTCGCTGAATTTCATCATTCCATGGTCTCTTGTGACTACGTCGTTACTAGCGTCATCTTGTCTGAATGTGGCTTTAGCGCTCTCTCTAGGAGGTTCACTCTGGACTGTTTAAAGCACCTTGAGACAATTTACATTGTTTTAGTGCTAGATGAATAAAATTGAATTGAATTGAATATATCTCCTCTGAAAGTTGCTTCGGACAAAAACATCTGCTAAAGAAATGCATGTAAAAGATAAAGACATTGGATCTTTTTATGAATTCAAATGGTGGTAAAGTCTTCCTGCTGTGAGGTGCAGTGTTTAGTATTTACAGGGTTCCTACGCAGTATGGAAAACCTGGAAAAGTATGGAATTTGATTTTAGTAATTTCCAAGTCTGGATAAGTATGGAAAAAAGAAACAAGGGTATGGAGAAATATTTGTGTTTCCAGACTATTGCATTTGCAGTACTAATCACTTCACTCAGGTCATAATGAACCATTCCTACATTCCTGCTTAACTGTCAGTCCCCATCGTCAAGATACAACTAAAAATGACCCAGCTAAAAGGACGAATATTAAGTGTCATTTTTTAATTCACTTCAGTTGTCCTATTCATTTGTTTTCACCGAGTTATCCCAAACCAGAAGTGGCCGCAATGTCGAGAATATGGTCAGAAAAATCTACAGAGAAGTTTGGAAATTTGAGTATGGAAAAAGTATGGAATTTTAAAATGCAAAATGTGTAGGAACCCTGTATTTAGTAATGAGGCTCTTTTCTCCCCTACAGGGTGCAGACAGCTTCCAGGGGAAGTGGAGAACGGGAGGCTGCCTACACACACCTCCTCCATCATCCACTCCACCCAGCTGGAGATGTGCTCCACAGCAAACGCAACGCACTCCACCCAGCTGGAGATGTGCTCCACAGCAAACGCAACGCACTTCACCAGCTCGCAATCGGTGGAACACGTGACACCCTCCGCAGACTCCTCTCAGGGAGAACAAACAACGCAACCTGCCAGCAGTGAGACAGAATCACACACAGTGACAACTATCGAGCAGGTGTGGATACATACCAGCTCCATTAGAGGCAGCACAGTGGTCAATGGCTTTAATTTTCAAGAAACACAAGAAGTTACTTGTAGCTGAACAATGTATACACTGCCATTTTGTTTAATAGCACTTGTTTATAACAGCAGTAAGGAGTTTTGGTCTAAAACTAGTAGGTTGACTATCTAACAAACACTGACAGCACAGTTCTAAAGCTTGTATAGCCTTTTAGCACGTTAATCGGTGTATTTCGGTGTGTTTAATGCACAGTTTGTGTGTATCTACAGTACATACTCTTTAACGGACTGTCTCTCATGCAGGTGGACAGGGAGGAAGTGCAGCCTTTTCACCTGGATGACAACTTTGATTATGACCATGTTGTGCTTACCCACAAGTACCCAACACTTCCACAAAACCCTGCAGCTAACTGAATTGTGTGTGTGTGTGTGTGTGTGTGTGTGTGTGTGTGTGTGTGTGTGTGTGTGTGTGTGTGTGCGTGTGTGTGTGTGTGTGTGTGTGTGAGTGTGTGTGACAGAGGGAGAGAGTGTGTGTTTATGTATTTGTGTATATCCAAGATGTATGTAATGTGGATTTATTGGAATTGGCCAGAAGTCAGTTAGTAAAACTGGCAAACTCAAATGCACCTTGTGTTGATTAAACATATTGTTTCTACTGAGAAAAATGTCTTTGCTTTGTCTTTGTCTCTTTGTCTTTAATGTTGTTTTTTATAACTCTCTTTCAAAGCCTGGCCAGCCCTTATGTGGCCAAGCCCCCACTGGCATAATTCAGTGTGTGTTTTACAGTCTTAGATCTGACTCAGATCTGGAGTGGGCAGGCGGTCGGCATCTGGTGATTGGGCGTTGATTGGCACTAATGACCTAAGTTGCCTCACGCCGTCCTCTGATCATAGTGTTTCCGGGAATCGGGCAGGGTGCTGACCAGCTGTGAATCAAACAAGTGCGGAGGTCGCACAGCCGTGGCCTCCACGCTGTCTCCAGGTTTCCGGGGCAGTGGGGAGGCCAAGCGCGGTGCTTCAGAGCCCGCGCGCCACATCCCTGCTGCACCATTACTCGGGGAAGTCATTAATTTTGTGTCGTTACAAGAGCCTTTGTTTTGCCTGTGCTTTATTCGCCTGGAACAAACGAGGCTTGCTAAAAAATAGGGCAAACTGTTACAGCGGGCTTCCTCTGTGTGTGTGTGTGTGTGTGTGTGTGAGTGTGTGGCACTGTGTGCTCCATCCGTGCTGTCGTTTTTGGCAGTTGTTTTTGAAGGATTTGACATTTGAAATGTTTCCCTTAAGCCTACCAGTATGTGAGTATGTATGTATGTATGTATGTATGTATGTACAGTATGTGTGTGTGTGTGTGTGAGGTCCCTGTTCTCTGCACCAGTTAGAAAGGAGCATCTGCAAAGCTCAGGTGGGAATCAGCCTGTGTGTGTGTGTTTGTGTGTGTACGCGTGTGTGTGTGTGCGTGTGCGCGCGCACACGTCTTATCGAAGAATCTGTATATCATGCATTTGCCTTTGTCAAGCACACACACACACACACACTTAATGCATTTATGTGCAGAATTGGGTGAAAAAACATGTGCGTGTTTGTGTGTGTGAAAGTGCTTTTCGAGACACTTGAGTTCTCTGTGAAGAGAAATGGTTGGTCAGCGAAGCCTGTTGATGTGTGCATTTTCTGAAGCGAGGGCAAGATGGCGGACTCTAAGTGGCTCCTCCATCTGAAGTCCGCGCCTGTCACTCCCCATTTAATTGGTGGGTGGGCAGCAAAGAGCTGGCAGAAAAAAGGACAAGACCTTTTCAGCACCAACAGAGACTTGTCAGAGCTTTCCCAGGGAAGGCAGTGCTGGGAGAAAGTGATAGACACGGTGGCAGTCAAAGTGCTGCGATTGTTCTCTGAGGTGGACTGCTCTAAACCTTTTTCTTTTTTTGCCCACCTACTTTTTCTCTTTTTCTACTGTAGCAGGTTTTCTGAAGAACCACTTTGATCATTGACCTATAGTCCTCCATCCTGAAAGCAAAGATTCCTAAAGGCCACTTTCCAAAGTGAGAATGTTTAAAACCCAACTGGTCTCAGCAGACTCGGCTGTTGCTTGCTATCTGCTCATACTTGTGTTTGTGTGTGTCTTTGTGTGTGTGTGTGTGTGTGTGTGTGTGTGTGTGTGTGTGTGTGTGTGTGTGTGTCATGTGCAGATGTATATATGTCTCTGTAAGTGTGTGTGAGACGGTTGTGGGTGTGCTGGGGTTAGCCCTCTATCTAGGGTGCCCTTCTGCCCCAGGTGGGGTTCCCAGGGTAACTGCCTCTCAGCTGTTTCAGGGTTAGACCACGACTCTGCTGCTCATGATGAGGACAGGGCGATAAGGGGGGCAACCCCGCCCCTCCCACGCATCACACCTCACCACACTGCCAGGTGCTGTTTGTTTTGTTTGTTTGTGGGATGCTAACAGTTAGCCTCGTTGGCAGGTGAGCCAGCCCAGTCAGACTGTATACAGCAGGGCACAGTGTAGCACTCGTGCAGCCTAGCGTCCTTGCTGACAGGAGCACCCCTTTAAACGTATAGTCCTCAATTATAATCCAGTACAATTTTAATCAAAAACTGTGTGTTTTTTAAAACCTATGTTTGTCCAGACTCTGAACATGGGAAATATACACTCTGGATAACAGTGCAACCCACCATTCCACTCAATCAGTAGCAGTGCTTCAAGTGCACTAAAGGGAGGGTGGCACTTGATTGGGTTCATCTAGCAGCAATATTTTTAAGGACTCTTCCATTAACATTGCTGTGAAAGGCTTTACATGCAGTCTCCATCTCTGTCAGGTTGTTACAGTCATGTTTATAAATGGGAGTTTATAGACACCTGACGAAGACCTGAGTGGTCAAAACGTTGTGTATCACCCACCATTAAACTGGGAGCTTTAGACACAGTGTGCGGATATCTCTTCTTTTGTTTTACTTAGTATTCCCAATATCCAGCACTTGTAAAATGTATATAGATGTGTGTACACCTCTACACTTCAGTTCTATAAATGGGAGTTGACATGAAAAAGCAATTCATGTGTCTGTATATTAAGACGTTCTGTGTGTAATAATCATGTTGCACATGATGTGTCCACTAGTTGTTGGTTCCTGCATATACCATTGATCCCATCCCATCCATGTAACTGCTGTAGGTGCATTCTTTACCTGAAGGGGGCACTGTTGCTTTGTTACTGTGTGTGTCCACCGGTCCCCCAGCTCTACTCTATCTTTGTGGAGAGAGTGGGCAAGAGATCCTTCCACAGCATGCTCTCGAGCATCACAGAAAACACAGACAGAGAGAGAGACGTGCTAAGAATCAAACCACAAAAAAATCAGGGATTACACAAGAACAGTGTGAAATACAGAGAGAGAGCGTGTGCAAGTGTAGCACTCTACAGAGCACAAGTGTTTGGAGTATACGTATGTCCAGGGGCTGGAGAGCATCTGTAGATGGAAATGGAAAATGGAGTGGGAATCGCTTGGGGAAGAATGGAGTGCACTACTAACTGCAGCGGTCTGTGTGTCACACAGATTTGTATTAAATCCTTGCTTTACAGTCGCCAATAATAACAAAAAACTGTCATGTGTACATATGGACTTCATATCTTTAGTAAGCCAGTCTCCCTGAAGCAGCGCTTTTGTGCCCTTGTAATCCTCTTGGAGCTCTGAGGAGAGGAAGCATACAGGATGTGTTTGCAGAGATGGTGTGTGGCAATGTGTGCTGGTGCTGTTGTGTTCTGTTTAGTATGGGTACACTCTTAAAACAAATGTGTTGTTCCTATCTGGACACATGGATGTGTTAAAAAACAACGCAAGTTGTGTTGTTTTCAACACATTAGTTTTAAGAGTGTACCTGTCATGTTTTTAGCCTGTTAAGGTCTTTGTGTGTGTTTGTGTGTGTGTGTGTGTGTGTGTGTGCACTTGGTTAAAGTGGCTATGCACTTAAGCCATCTATTGTGTGCTTTCTGCACTTTCTTTGTTTTGCACATAAGCTTTGTGATGGAAAACAGGCTATAGTGATTCCTATAATGCTGTACTTTGCAGTACATACTGTAAATATCTCTTGTTGTAACGTTATGCACCTCTTATCCATGGAGAACTGCAGTGAGAGTGGAATCATCTGGAAAAGTGCCCAGAATTCTAGTTTACTTTCTAGGGAGAGTTACAGTGAACCTGCTGCTCTTTTCAGGAAAGAATTGCTACGATTTTCAAGCAGTCAGCCAAAGAGATGTTGCTTCTTATAATCCTTTTTCTCTGGCTCCCTCATCAATGCAGGGGAAAGGAAAGAAAAAAATATCAGAGGTAAAGAATAGAGAAGAAAAAGCACATGGAACTACAAGTGAAGGGTGACAGAAGTGGGTTCAGACGAGTTGGAAGTCTCAAAATGTCCACGTACCCTTTGTATTGCCAAAATGGGGCAACTTTTTGAGCAATGTTGCTGGGCAACCATACAACCAATTCCATTTATTCTGATTGGATGATCATGACAATTTGCCTACTGATGATTAAAGTTCTCCAGAAAAGAAATTGCCTCCCACTATCAATGGGAACATGCCAGAGCCACAATAATGAGGAACATTGCCCAGCAACATTGGTCAGATTTCTATATTCTACTCTATCTTTGTGGAGAGAGTGGGCAAGAGATCCTTCCACTATTTCTATATTCTAATATATGTTCTATATTTCAGTCTCGCACTTTAATGTCTGTATGTGGTATGTCTGTATATTTTTATTTTTTATTGTCTATGGCTATGTCTATGTCTAAAGTATGTCTATGTCTGTATTTAAAGTATGTCTATGTCTGCATGGGAAAGTAAGAAACGAAATTTCAATTCTTTGTATGACCAGTGCATGTAAAGAAATTGACAATAAAGCCGACTTGACTTGACTTGACAAAAAGTTGCCCCATTTATTATCAGCTTTAGATGGTGAGTTTTCAGCAGACACTGTTAAGGTGTAGATGTATTTTAAAAAAATCTGAATACAGTATGTCCTTTCTGAGTACTCATTTTACTCAGTGTTATTAAAACAATAGCTTTGAACAAAGGCATCCTCCAAATACCACACCTGACACAACAGCTCTCTGTTGTACACAAGATTCTGGATGCTGTGAAAGTTGACTAAAGTTAAGGCTAACTAGTATGTAGCAGACACTTTCAGAGCAGACATCGACTCACAACGGTGAGTTCGGCATAGAAGCCTGTCCGATCGATTGTCGGGTGGTGATGTCGTGGCTGCTCACGCCCAAGAGGGTATTGTCCGTACTGTATACACGGTCCTTTAGTGGTTGGAATGGCACGACCGCACTTGTATGACTCGAAAGCCCTGTGAGTGAATATCCGTGCATCTATGGAAACCATCTCTGAAGGCGGCTGAGTCTGGTGCATTTCAGATTGACAAACCTTTAGCAGCGTTAGCAGCATTATGGTGCATTGAATGGCTGAACACCCCCACCTTTCATTTGAAACCTCTGTCGGTTTCAAAAAAATGCATTACTCCACTAATGACCCTTTAGTCTCAGTCCTTGATGAATTCCACCTGGAGAGCGGATTAGCAAGGACGCTAGGAGGCTGGCGGGGGTGTGTGGGGATGGGTGGGGTGGTGTGGACAAAGCGGAGGAGGCTGGCGGGGGTGTGTGGGGTGGGGTGGGGTGGTGTGGACAGAGCGGAGGAGGCTGGCGGGGGTGTGTGGGGTGGGGTGGGGTGGTGTGGACAGAGCGGAGGAGGCTGGCGGGGGTGTGTGGGGTGGGGTGGTGTGGTGTGGACAGAGCAGAGCGGGTTGGAGAAGCATGGTGGATTTATGCATGTGTCCGCACGACTTGTTAAAGAGGCGCAGAACAGCCGTTAGACGGGAGTGCGCCCGTTATTTGATCATTTTTGCTGCCTTTTCCCTCCGCATTTACATCTCTCCGTCCGGCCACTAAGGTTGCACTGATTTACGGGGCTCCTGGAATGATCCGGTAATAAAGGAGTATGATAATAAAGCATCACGCTGCAGAGATGAAGAGAGAGAGAGAGAGAGAGAGAGAGAGAGAGAGAGAGAGAGAGAGATCATGAGGAGGGGAGAATGCGTGCGAGCCAGAGAGTGAAAGGGAGAGAGAGGGCGGAGAGAGGGAGGGAGGGAGGGAGGGATGGTGGGAGGGAAGGGACACATGGCCGAGCATCTCTAAAGCACTGTTTATGTAAATTCCTTCTCATCCCCCTGCAGGGCCCTGCAGTCACCTTGCCAAAGCCCAGAGAGGCAGCGCCTCACCCAGCCAGCCGCCGTGGCAGCGCTCCCTGCTCTGGATGAGAGAGGATTTACGGCTGGATCAGCCAGCTTCAGGCAGGGGACAAGACGAATGGGATGGAGGGGGGGGGGGAGGGGGGGGGCGGGGCAGGGGAGGTCACGTGGGTGTGAGGACCCCGACCTGCAGCGCTGGCCAGATCCGCCAGGAAATGGTCCAATCTGGCCTCTCCTGCTCGCACTTCAGCCGCCCCTTAATCTTTTAGGCCTGGGTGTTGACACGGAGCAGCGAGGACAGATGGGCGCGTGTGTTTCTGTGTTTCTGTTGGAGTCCATGTGACACTTGCAATGCAGCAGCTATATGCATATTCATGACAGGAAGTTGAGAAACCACATTTATATCAGCGAAAAGATGCGCTGGAAATGCGGGCGGAACTTGTTCAGTTTACACAATTTTGGCATTACAATGTCAAAGCCAGGGATGGATTACTGCACGGACCTACCGGGCCCAGGCCCAGGGGCCCATGGGGTCAGGGGGCCCTGAAGCCCAAGGTTTTGCATGGAATCATTGCCTCAATATCAACAAATCAGGATGTAGGCTATGAATCTGATTAAATTTAGTATTGGCCATCCCCAAAATGCACCAGAATACAGGAAATCACATCAAACAAATTAAAAAAATTCTGCGGGAGGACCCCCGAACCCCCCCTCCCACATATGCGACAATTAGTGGGGGGCCCTTAATACATCTGGGCCCAGGGGCCCGAAAGTTCATAATCCGCCCATGGTCAAAGCCACTGAACTCAGGTCAACTAATACAATACAAGATCAGGGAGGCAGAGTGATTTGCCATACAGAGTGTAGAGAATCCAATTACAGTCTGTATTATTGCACACCATCCACTGGTGATGTGACCACCGAGCCCTTTGGCGTGATGTGCCAGATTTGCCTTGTAAAAAAGTGCCCTGAAGTGAAATGATTGAGCTTGACATTTAATGAAGTCTGCCTTTAGCTGAGTGCCTTGGACCCTTTGAGTCAGGTCATAGGAAGCAGTAAGTGTAAGCGTTATGAAATATATCTCACAACATTGTTTACATTCAAATCAGGAGCTGGAGGCCCTTGGCTGCTCAACACGCTGTGCTTGAGGTTGATTTAGGCCTGCAGGTTCCCAGACATAGCGTGAGGATCAAGCTGAGAAAGCCTGTGTCTGCATCTGAAACAGCGGCTGTCTGTGTGTACGTGAGAGTAGAGTGTGTGTTTGTGTGTGTGTGTGTCTGTGTGTGTGAGAGAGGGGGCGGTGTGTGTGTGTATGTGTGTGTGTGCCTAGTGGGTGAGAGGCATACTCCAGCGTTGGCACTTCGGTGGGGTCTGAGAATATGCCATGCATTTGTGTGCTGGATGGCTTGCGAGGTCTTGGCTTGTCACAGAAAATCAAGGGGGGTTCACCCGAGAGAGTGCTTGCTCTGTCCCCAAGCAATCAACATATTTTCTTTTTGCTCCCTGCCTCCTTCCTTCCTTGTCTCCTTCCCCCTGCTCTGCTCTTTCTCTGAGTGGATGTTTGAAAACACAAACAAGATGAATGCAATGCCTTGCCTACTGTGCCTTTAATAAGGCTCCCCTGAGATGCACCCCTGTGACTTAACCACAGAACTGTTTGTTTGTGTGTGTGTGTTTGTTTGTGTGTGTGTTTGTGTGTGTGTGGGTCTGTTTGTATGCATGCTTGTGTGTGTGTGTGTGTGTGTGTGTGTGTGTGTTTGTGTGTGTGTGGGTCTGTTTGTATGCATGCTTGTGTGTGTGTGTGTGTGTGTGTGTGTGTGTGTGTGTGTGTGTGTGTGACACAGAGACATACACTGAGAATGCAAGGGAGAGGGAACACCACACAATTCCTGCATGGCTCACGTCCACTGAAAGAAGTGTTGCGTTGGTTGCCACTTTGTTTTACCTTGAGGCTCTGCATCTAATAAATGCGCTATTCATTGCATGGTCCACCAGAGACCACAACAAAGCTAGCCAGAGGCCAGAGGAATTTCTGATGGTTCTCTGCAATTGCAGGTGAATAGATGGAAGTTCTGGAGGGTGGAGAAAATGGAGGATGGGGGCAGGGAGGGGACCTGGAGGAGAGACCAAAATAAGTCATTTTATAGGATTTAGTATTTAGGAAGATTTATGGCGGTATAGCATCACGATATCAATCAAGTAGGAACCTTCTCAGGGACCCTGGCTTTATGTGTGTGTGTGTGGGTGGGTGAGAGAGAGAGTGTGTGTGTGTGTGTATGTGTTGGTATTGCATGCAGGAAATTAGACAGGCAGAATTTTCATTTCCCCTCTCCAATCTGTCTCCTCCAAACGTGAACGAGTGATCCCACTTTGCCCTTTTTCAGTTCGGCACGATGAGAGACGCATCTACTGTAATCTACTGTAATCGTGGGGACATCTGCGGCATAATTACAGATGCAATCTCCCTGCGTCTGTGCGCCGTTGTTGTTGTGTTGTGTGTGTGTGTGTGTGATGCTCCTGAGAGGGGAGTATAAGAGGCACTGTGGATGAAGAGGTGTCTGTGATGGAGTGACAGAGAGGGAGAGGGGAGGTGAGGGGGGTGATTGATTCTTGTTCACAGCCAGGAGGTTTGATTGGTGGGAGGAGACGTCAGGTAGGATGGCGTCCGAAGGCGGAGTTGGAGGTGGCCCAGGAGCGGCTGAATGATGAGCTGAAGGCCTTTTGTGAAGGTGGGATTATCTACTCCCATAAACTCAGCTATGCACAGCAAATAGTTTTTTTTTCCTCACTCTCTCATCCTCCTGCTCTTTCATTCTCTCTCTCTGAGTGTCAGTGTTTGTTATTTATGACTGTGTTTTGGACTTGTGCAGGCGTTCCTGTTGGTGCCCTGTCCCCATCTCTCTTTCTTCTGTGCTCCCTCTCTCCTGCTTCCTCCGTCATGTCTCATGAAAAGCTACTTATTAACATTTGCTCGGGTTTGGTTGAACCTGTCTTCTGCTAAACGATGAGATATGGTATTTACGCTATTTATCTAATGGCAGGTAAGTGGCTGACAAATAATTTAGCAGTGCCAGGGTTATGTTCTCTTTATTACTCCCGAAATAAACTAACGGAGGCCTATAAATAGTCCTCCCAACTGACCTCATGTGCCAACTCCCAACTGACCTCGTTGAGATGAATTTGTGCTGCGTGCATTTAGACTGTCTTGAATCGGAACTTGTCTCGTGTTGTTCTGTCTCAGTGGGCATGCGTCTGAGCCTGTGGGAGAAGAAACACTTTCCGTCTCTGTCTCCGTCTCCAGCCATTATGTGCATCGAGATCAGTGGGCCCCCACAGCAGCACGAAGAGCGCTCACTAACCACAATGTCTGCGCGGGGGTTCTCGTTTTTCTCACAACGGACAAACGGAGAGACAGACAGACAGTTGGCTGGTGGCTTCTCTCTGAGCAGGCCAGGATATTTTTGCTTCTAAATGGGAGAGAGAACTGAGCGCGCTCACTGAGAGCGTGAAACCCGGGCAGATTTTTTTTGGAACGTCCTGCGTGCTGCCTGTCAGAGTGTCTGTGAGAGGATCTCTCAGAAGACACATCAGAATAATTTGCCTTTATTTTTCATTCTTTTTTGGAAGACAGCTTGAACTAGTACCTTTTCTGCATGTGTGGCAACTCTCTCTCCCAGTGTCTGTCAGAAATGTGTGTGTGTGTGTGTATGTACATGTGTGTGTGTGTCTGTGTTTGTACCATGAATCTTCCAAAACAGATCCATATCTTTTCCAGATGTAGCTGCCTCTCCTAGACTAGTGTTTGTGTTTACATGAAAGTGTAAACACTTTCTCCACATGTTGAGTTGTGGAGAAAGTACAGTTAAGTAAGTACACCTTTGATCAGTAGTCACTGGACAATCTATACTTCTCGTAGCCATCAGCTGATCTGACAACCAATCACAAGACAGCGTTGATTTCACATGTTCATTTCACATGTTTATTTTCTTGATGTCACATTAGTAGTTTCCCACATTCATGTTCGTCGGTCTGTATTCTATAGCACTCTTGTCAGCAGGAGGCCAGCCGTGGTGTCTCATAAGTCCAAGAGCTTAGTAATTCATCAAAGTCAGCTACCTACCTGTGGCACAGTATGTCGGTGTGAGCCGATCTGGGAACAGCCAAGCGGAGTGCCCGCCGCCAGACTGCCAAGAGTGTTTGGCGCGGAAGGTGTGGGCTTGGCAAGCGGGCATGCTGGGAGAGTAAAGTGGGAAGCTACTTGAAACCCTGATTAAGAACCGGAGAAAATCAACCAAACCCCAAGCCCCCCCCCCCCACACACATCCTCTGACTGATTGACAGCCTGCCGAGCTGTTTTCAGTGAAGGTGTCAAGCTCCACACAACTGCCATCTCTCTCTTTTGCTCTCCGTCCCTCACTCACTCATGCAATCTCTCTCTCTCCTTCTCCCTTTCACTACCCACCTCCTCATACTTTCTTTCTCTCCTGTTTTTCTCCCTCTCATCCGTCAGTCATTCGTCATCATACGTTACTATTTCACCCAATCCACCACCCCCGCCACCCGCACCGCCCCCCCCCCCCCCCCCCCCCCCCAATTCTCATTCTGCTCCACTGCTTGTTTCCTCTCCCTGCTTCTCCTCTTATGTGCCGGTACCTGCAATCTCAGGCTCCTTTCTAGCGGTGGAGAGAAATGCTCTGTCTGCCAGGCACTAAAGGTTGCTGACTGACGTTCCTTTAATCTTGTAACCTTCAGAGGGAAAGGAAGCGAAGCTACCATTGTGCTGTCTTTACATAAATGCCCCTGCCCTCCTCACCTCAAACCATCCTCTCTCGCTTCACCCCCTGCTCTTGTTTAGAGCCATTTACTTTCATTAATAATTGCGTTGGAGTGATTGTAGTTGGATCGGAGCAGATATAGACAAGGCAAAACCTCACTGGGAGACTTCATGTCTAAATGAAAGACCAAGGTTGTCAGTGCCATTCAGCCTGCATTAAATATCTCGTTCGGACCAGGGTTAGCAGACCTGTGTGTTCAATGTGTTTAGTTCAAATCAGGCTAGTCATCCTTGAGTTACAAGAAATGTACAACCCCAAAACAGAAAAAGTAAAACAAAAAAGTAGTTTGGGGTCATTTAGAAATGTCCATTCCACCCCATTATATACCAGCTGAGATCAGTTGCATTGTTTTTTAATCAGGGCAGCAGTTTTCAGATTACATTATGTGATTACATAATTGCAAAAGGGTTGTCCAATGTTTTCTCAGTTAGCCTTTTAAATGATATCAGACCATTGTCAGACCTTTTTCACTCAGTGACCCGGCGGCAGACACAAATTCACGGACGGGCATTACATTTTTACAAGGGGGGCACAAATTGATCACTGATGTGGGAATTTAAATTGATCACTGATGCGGGAATTTAAATTGATCACTGATGCGGGAACTTAAATTGATCACTGATGCGGGAATTTAAATTGATCCCGGTAGTTTAAGATAGGCCATTAATAGACGCTGGGGTCACAACAACTGAATTCAAACAGATATCTAGTGCCAAAAATGACTGAAGTGCGGCCTATAATTAGGCTACTTATAATTACAAGCTTATTTACACTTGACTAAACATTCTAATATGAAAATGTAGATGTTTGGGGCAACCTATTGTTGTAAAATGGTGCAGCTCCTAAGAGAGCCCTGTGTTCAGGGATGGGGAGAGAAAGTGAAGGGGATATGTGTTAGAACTGAGATGCGTGTGGAAAAAGTAGACGTGCTGTTGAGACTGAAGCGAGTCATGTTCAAAATAATGCAAAGAATAAATCCGCAGATAAAACCGAAATAATCGTTCATTTGCTAACCACTTTCAGAGGGAAAGGGAGTTAGCCCCGAAGTTATGGAAAACTTCGGCCCTGGAGCGGTAACATGAAGCTCCCTGTTCTCTGACTAGGTCAGAAGAAAAAAACAGAAAAGGTTAATGCTATCAAACAAACCCAGAAACTACTAAGCCTACTTCTACTATGATATGAGGCAGCCTACCTGCGAGCCGATAAGCCATATTTGTTATCTGATGACAGGGGTTAGTGCAGTGAAGTAGCCTAGGCTAGCCTAAACTGCGCCATTAAAACCTCCTCTCCATAAAGGTGATAAGCTATTAAGGCTTAGCTAATGTTTCTGATTGATAAGCTACGGAATAATAGATTTTACAAGTTTTATTTGCTACTCGCTATATTGACAAACCTATAATATAGGCCTACATTAAATGCCTACATAAAATTAGTGTTCAAAATCAGTGAGAAGTGGAGAAGTGGGGTTGGTTGGTGCAGCCAAGCTCGTCCAGGGCGGGCACAGATGACCTTAAGAACGGGCCCGGCCCCCAAAGCCCCACCATGACGCTGGGACTGAAATTCACTGACATGTTTTTATTTAGAGGTCAAAATGAATCTCTTTAACCTCTGTATCTGTTTTATGAGCTAAATATTATTAGCCATGGCTTAGGACCCAATTATATAAGAACTCTCTTAAACAACTGACTTGCTTGCTCAGGATCCGCCTAAGCTACAGCCTGGAGCTCAAGGAAACAGCACAGATGTTTCAAATCTCTTGTTTGCATGGGAAGCCATTGAGGGCCAGTCGCAAGGGATGGGAGCTGTCACTGGATCAACGCTTCTCACATAATGAGCACAAAGCAGACATATTGATTGGAATATTCTCTCCATGGCCTGGGCGACCAGATAGCAGAAAGTGTGTGCCGCGGTGGTAATTAGGACACTGACACAAAGTCTGCCCTGAAGGCAGACAAAAACAGACATATAACAGGAACATCTTCTCCACCCCACCCCACTCCACTCCAAAAACACGATGAATCATACATCAGCTCATCCGCAGACAGTACAGGATAGAATCACCGACGAGGGCTTGCTTTTGATCAGTTCGTTTTTTTTTCAACATTCGCTGCTGTTATTGCGGAGCGCAGAGCCGGCTGCTAATAAGAGAACAATGGCGCTCTGATTAGTCTGATGCTAAGTGGTGTTAATTGGGTTGAGCTCATAGCACTGAAACAGCAAGGTGACTCTAGTGCTGGAATACAGTAATGGTAGTAACTGTAGAGTGAAACATTGAGCTGTGAATATTATGGACCAACTCCTTTATGTTTGGGCTGGTGGTGCAGTGTAAACTGCTCTCATTGACACAGCATTACACAGCAAAATTAGTTTATCTGTTGCACATTAGTTTAGCAGCTGAGGCCTGAAGGGGGTGGGTAAAATAAATAAATAAAAGTAAAAGGCAAGGTCTGGATATTATGTTAAGATTTGTAAATCAAATCACCCATCCAGAGATGATGTGGCTGCACTTGAACACTGTTCTACTGATGCCCATTGACAAATGAAGTTTAAGAGAGCTGGGGGGAGAAGCGCTGGCATGTCTCCCAAACTCGCGGCCACACAACAGTGATCATGGTGGCCCATTGACTGACCATTAATCACGACTCTAAGGGACAATTACTGAAGAGGTAAATACTTTGCCAAGTATGAGACTCTGGCCCTTTCATTTAGCGCCGGTAGCCTATCTGGAGCCAGATTCTGGGGATCATGTGAGGGAAATACAAGAGCCTGCATCTGTCTCCGGACTTAAAGGTGCTATATGGAGCTATTTCCAGTTGAAGGCATTTAAAGGTGACCTAGAAATATCAGCAGAATAAAAAAAACAGCTTATGCTTTGTGTTGCCCAGATATCGCTTGGCCAGGCTCTCTAGCAATGTCACGTGTGTGCAATGCAATGTGTGGTGCTATAACACACACACACGCACACACACACACACACATATATATATATATATATATATACACACACAGTATATACATTTTCAAGTCAATGGAAGAATGTTGTGTAACTGTGTGCATTCAAGACAACTCCGAGCCTAAAGAACTCCACACAGCTCCTTCAAAGTTCTCAGGCACTTTGCTGGAATTCAGGTGTGAGCCAGGCTATTCATGATATGAAAACTCCGAATTATAGACAATGTAATGGCTTTGAAAATGTCTGATAACTTCAGGCACAGGAATTTCCCTTTCTTTAAACCCTGCCACTCATCACTGTGTACAACAAGGAAATGAGACCAAGGACCACAAGGGAAAGGTTAGATGTATGGTGAGGTCTAAAATGTAAAGGCAAACTATGCAGGTTTTTTTGCTTAATATGCAGTTTTTTTAGCTTAATTTACCTTAACTTAACAGCTTCGGAGTCATTGGAATGGTTATATGACTTTTGAATGGTGGCCGTCTCACTTCCCCCTAGTGCCTGTGAGCGGAAAAACCACCCTTGCAACTTTTGGCCAGCGGGCCGGCGGCCTCAGTGTCAGGAAGTATATTGAGTATAACAAATTGCTTTACTGCATTTAAATACACATACACGCCAGGCACCGGCTAGAACAAGGTAGCGATGGAGTTTCTCAGACATTCGTCATGACGGAACCAGCGAAAAAGAAGCAAAAAACGAGAAAACAGCAAGAAATTGCCAATACTGCATAGTTTCTCTTTATGTAATTGTGAAAGGATTTGGAACATCACTGGGATCCCTGTAGAAACCAGAGAGGAGCATGATGCAGACAAAGCCAAACTGTCTCTTGATATTAAAGGTAACTGTGTCAAAGGATAGGCTATCTCAAACAGCGGTTTTTCTTTTTTTTTTTTTTTTTAAAAACAAAACAAACAATCTGTTAATATCCATGCCTCTAACCATGAGGTTACCCTATGTTTTAGCCTGGCAAATAGAGAGATTTTAGTTTTAGGGAACATCTTTCTGAAAATGTAAGAAGTTAACAGCGGGCACCGTGATGTCAATTTGATGTCAAGAATTAGTCAAGGTTTTGACCACCATGTTGAGCATCTATAATTTCATACTATTTTAGCATTACAAGCTATGGCTTGCTTGTGGTTGTAAAGACGTCCAACAAGGGATCAATCTAACATGTTGTCACTGGTCTATAAACTTGGGTCAATATGATTGATGTTAAATCAACGTTGATTTGATATCAAGAAAAAAGGCATAGGAAAAAGGGCGTCAAAATTATATGGAATTGACGTCATTGAATTGACCACCATATGAGAACCAATAATGTTAATAATCTTAACAGTAGTAATAATAGCCCACTAGGCTAATGTTACTATTGTTTTGACACTTCTACCAATCAGTCTGGTAATATAACAGACTAAAATGCCAACAGTAATCATTTTCACGATTGTTTTTAACGGATGCTTATCACCGCTTGATAAGCGCATGCGCACACACAGCAATTCCCATCCCCCACCCCTGATCAAATTCAAATTCGCGCAGCACTCTAGAATCTTCGCTGAGTTTGCTCCTTTTCAACTGCAGTCATCAGTGACTTCAACAATCAACCGTCACTTTTCTGTCATGCCTCTGACTGAATGTGTAAGCTGTACAAAGTCTGCCGTCATCATATCCCAGGTAAGAATTACAGTACTTTTGTATGCCAATTGAAAACGTGAATTTATTCGAAATATATTGTTTTCATAATGGAATGTTAATCAAAGCCGTTAGTCATGTTTAGAATTAGCTAGTGAGCTAACGCTAGCGATGTTAGCTGTTAATGTTAACTTTTCCAGTAGCAGACTAACTTCACTATTATGTGGAATATCTGTTTGTTTGCCTGTTTGTCTGTTTGTTAGTTTTAGAATGAAATATCAGGCGCAAGTAAGTTAGCTATACATTTAAAGTAACGTTAGCTACATTTAAAATGGCTGTTACCATGCAGGCTAGCAGACACAGATGAAAGTTGTTAACGTTACGTTAGAATTAATAACGGTTAACGTTACCTCTACCTTGCGAACTTCCATGGGACATAGGTAAGGTTAGGTCACTGTATTTAAACTTAATACATGTAGTGCTAGTGTTGATACATAATATAGTGTTGCTATAACTGCAAAGAGGTCCTGTATGAATTAAGTAATATATATATATATATCAGTTATCTACCCACTGATTTAAGGAACTGCAGTTTAATATAGCCATGTTTATTAACAGACCTGTCATTTAATGGATGTGATGGGTGGGTAGCACCTCAATATCATGCCTACAAGTAAAGGGATCTTTAGTTTGTGAAGGGTAGTGTTAGGCTACATGTTCTTCATTTCATAGCCCTTATTTGCCCCTTGTTTGATGTACCTGACTTGCTCTGAGGCATGTGTTAAGATGCATGTGAGTGTAGTAGTGCTTCAGTGATGGTCTTTTCATGTTCTGTGTGTTTTGCAACATATTAATCTTAGTCTCCCTCTGTTTGCAGGTGGTGTGTTGTGAGGATTGCTGCAGTAAGAACACTGAGTGCATTCTGGAATATTCCAAATGTGTGCCACGTCCAAGCTCGCAAGAGAGTTCACTCACCAGGTAAAGACACACACACACACACAATGTTATTTTGAAGTATTAAAAAACATTGTTGTTTTAGAAATTTCGAACGAAATGGTTGGTAATTAGCACGTTTACGAGTATAGTTTACATTCCGGTATGATGGCAGAAGTGTCTTTGTGTACTGTGTGCCAAAACTATACTATTTAGCATGGTTGTGCAGCTACTTCAAATACTGTAAGTATTGTAATTTATCTACATATACAAGGATTAAAGTTCTCCGTCGTAGGACGGATTTCCGTCAATTTGATTTTAGAAATGTCATATTTGAGATCGATGCAGATCCGATGAGAAAAAAAAAATAGGGGGGGGGGGGCGGCTATCACCTTTTCTTTTCCTTTTTTTTAAGGCAACTACAAATATTAGGTCCGATGAATTAATGTGTGTGATGATAAATGTTTAAAGACCTAATAGTGTTCTTGAGAACTTTCTGTGTCTCAATCAGTGACGGCTCAAGAACAGGGTGTCCGCGCGGTAGTAAAAGGTAGTAAAAGGTAGTAAATAGAATCTACCAAAATTAAGGCCCTTGAAAGGTAGTAAAAGGTAATAAATGCAATTTGACTTGGTAGTAAATTTTTCATCACCACTTCAATATATGAGTTTACATTTTTTGCTTAATATTTGTGTCTACATGTTTTAACTTCATCTTGCCTAATTAAAAAATATATACGTGCTAACAGGACCTGAGTGAGTCGGAGTCGATAGCAATGACGTAGAAGTAAACTGTGTAGAGTTCCGTGGTTGACAGCCAACAAACAACATTTTCGCCTTTTTGCTTCAGTTGATATTACAGGGATACAAACAACACGCTTTTCGGTGTCTCCTTCACGTTGCTTTGGGCGACTTATATGAATCGTGCAGATCCGAAGAGTTTTTTAGGGGCCAGGGATGCAGGGATGCTTTTCGGCGACTCGCGTTTTTCACGTCATCTAGGCCCTACCGCAGGCTACCAGAGCTGCGTTTATCATATGGGCCTGCTGGTCTGGTGTCCGGTGCTTCTGTCACTCATCTAATAATATTTGTTCATGTAGCAAAGGAGCGGTAGATGTAGGCCTAGGCTAGCCTATCACTCGGATAGCAGCTAAAAAATATATAGGCTACACTCACTCCGTTAGGAGGCAACTCTCTCAGTTTACACTAGGCTACTTCAGCTGGAAGTTTTAACAACTGTGGACTTGACTAGTGTAAGCTTTCGTTCAGCTGACGGTAGCGCTGCCATCTGACTGTGATCATCCAGAACCGTGCAATTAAATTCCACCTATCCCATCAGTAACAAAGTTCGAGCTAGTCACTGACATAGTAACCGACAACATTTTTTTAACGTAACCTAGACCTAGTATCTAATGTTACGGAATTGCAAGAAAACGAGTGAAAACAATTCCTTACTTTTAACCACGCAAGTGCGCGTGTCATTTATTAAAACGGTAGAAAACTGAATCAAAGACGGAACTGTCCATCAACAAAAACAGCATGCAGTTTAAAAGTCCCGTTATTTAAAGTCCCAGACATTTAAAGGGACAGCGGTCACTCAAGACAGACCTACACCACAACTGAGTGATGAACGTGAAATTCTTTGAATAGCCTACAAAACACTGCATTTAGATGAAAACTGCGTGAAGAACCACGCGAATCTAGTTAATGGCGAATTAAGTTTATGGCATTCACATTTAAATCATTCAATAGCCTATGAAAACTTGATCAGTTAAATTGTTCTCATAAAAGGAACAGCAAATTATACAAAATATTCCAAATAGGCTAGTTTTATTGCAGTGACAGAAAACTGCAACATATGAGTTTAAAACCATGTTAAATTTGAAAGCATCTAGCTAGTGACAGGAGGTTTTAGGGGGGGAAAGAAACTCTGTAACCTACTTGATTCCACAGTCAATGTTCAGTATTTGGCCTATAATTTAGCCTATAATATTGGCATTTGAATCCATGAAAACTAACCAAAATCTATCATTTCCTATCGACAACTGACCAGTAACGCATCGAATCGCATTGCTACACATTTTGAAGTATTGAAAATAATCAAATCATTGGCTTAAAGAATCTATATTTTATCAAATTGTGATTAAACTTGATTTACACTAAATGGCATCCTTACCTACCTACCTAACTGTTGTTTTGGGAAGTATTTATCATGCAAGCATCGTGCATCCATGCTGAGTAATGCAATGAAATCATAGTTTTCAATTTTGCATTAAAGCAGTCCACTGATGTGCATGTTTTCACGGACTGCTTTGTGTCAAATGTGCAACAACAATACCATACCAATAATAATGGCTTTATATATCCATATAAATAGATTTTTGGGCCTATCCTTAGACTAGAGTTGTTTCGGTGGTGTTTGTTCTTCATTTTTCACCACACATGTTTGGTGTTTTAGCGTCATTTGTGCCAAATCATTCACCTTATTAGGGCTAAGGGCTGGTTAGGATAACTCAAGGGCTAGGGTTAAGGTAAGGACAACTGAAACTGAACTCCTCGACACTACAAAAAAACATTGTCATTGACAATGACCATACTTAATGATCACAATTAGAAATTATTAGTGTACCTAATATGTATGATTTATACCTTATAGCAAGTAGTAAGTGGTACCCCCCCCCCCCCCCAAAAAAAAAAAGGGCTGCTGCTTGATGTCGTGTTGGTAGTAAAAAATATTGTGGAGGTAGTAAAAAAGGTAGTAAAAAGTAGTAAATTCAACTCTATGATTCCTGCATATACCCTGAAGAAGATAGCCTAGCCTACCTCAGCCATGAGTTCCGCTTTGTTTATGTTGTAGCTACACGCTTGTCTCGTTGGCCTGGGGCGTTTGCTTAAAAAAAAGAACACATATGGAGGACTAATAACGGTCTAAAAGTTGGATTATAGTGACACAATCAAGACAGCTGATGAGGTTGGCAAATCCGTTTAACTTTTTTGGATATGATATTGTGAGCTCTATGTGCGAATTCGGAGAAGAAGCGTAGGCTGTGTTCTTTCCGTGCATCAATGTAGACAATTTCTTACTATCGCGAACTCTTGTCAGGGGAGGTCATTCATTTTGGGTGTCACCTATGACTTGAACAGATAGCCTGCTATGCCACCCCATGTAGGCTACTATTATTGTTACAGTTTTTAATCAATGCAACTAACATTATGTGTAAAGCGACGCAATATAAACCGTATGCAATGTATTATCCCGTCTGTTATGACATGTACAACAATGTTTTTCACAATTTGCAATGGAAGGTTTTGACTGAGCGTGTTAACATAAAATAATAATAATATTGTCATCATCGCGAACTGTTTAGTAAGGGGGTCAGTCGTGTTTGTGACGCACAGACAGCCTTGTAGCCTATTTTGCTTTAGGCCTCACTTTTAACGACAGTAGGTTGTGAGTGTATGTTGACAAAAAATAACCATGCAATCAAAATAGTCAACTTAAAACTTTGCTATAAAATATTATTAATTTATAGCACAAAACCATAACCAGTATGCCTACCAGAACCTTGCATATTAGCGTAATTTGTGTGCTTTGGCAAGGCCACTAGCTGTCATGGATGCGTTGTTGCTAAAGGAAGGCAGGTGTCAAAAGTTAAAAAATAAATGGAGATGGGCAGCTGTTGGAAATGGGGGAAAACTAACAAGCCATGGTGTAAAGAAATGAAAGTGCCAGGGGCAGTGTTTGGCAAGTTACTTCAAAATCGTAATGTATTATGTATTACTTATTACTGTCATTTCAAAGTAATTTGTTACATTATAATATTACTGTCTTTGAATTGTAAGGCATTACACTACTATTGTATTACTTTTAAGTTACTTTTACCAAAATATCTAGAAATATGGATTTGGAATTCTAAATGCAGTTTATTATGCTCAATGCAGCTCATTCCTTCTAATGGAGGGCGATGGGGTATAACATAATGACTAAGCTAGGCTTAAGGCTAACAACAGTAGAATGCAATAGGCGCAGTGATGGCTCATGATGCAATACAAGGAACAATCATAGCCAGAATTTTGTTAAAAGCAGACAAAAGGTCGAAGTCTGGTCAATTGTGATAGAAATGCTGTAACTTTAGGCTTAGGCCTACTCATTAAAATCAACAGAGAGCCCACTACCTGTATATTGTAACCCAAAACTTGTCAAGATAGGCTACACAGTGCCGCTGCTGGCCATTTTGGTGCCCTAACTGGTGAAATACAGTATTAACCCAAGTATGTCATCATATGGTCAACTATAAAGATGTAGGCTAATCTGCCTGTTCCCAGGGATGGGTAGTATTTCTGAAACATGTAATATGTATTTCAAATACAAAATAGTATTTTGTCATTTGTATTTTATTGGGTTGAAGGAAATGGCTCTGTATTTTGTATCAAAATACTTAATTGGTGTGTATTTTTGTATTTTAGAAATACTGCAAAATACTATATGTGAAACACACTAAAAAAAGTAGATACTACACACAGGTGTAATGAATAATTGGTTATTATTTTTATCGCAATCAGCTAATGTGAGAACAGCTGTGTTCAAAGACACTAACAGCTTTTCAGTGACGGCTATTGTTGAAGCATCAGCTCTGGTCTGAAGCACTGGTGTGAAGTCGTACGCAAGTAAAGATGAGCAAGTTTACCTGTGCAAGTTCACATAAGGACACTGACAAAGGCAACCATGTCCTATTGTCTCCATGCCAATCTTTAACAGAAAAAATGTCAGATATCTCAATGAACCACAATGACATCAATAGATGGTAAGGTGTTGAGTGTGTTTGAATTCCCTTCCTTGTAGCATCCATTTCTGCATTCTACAGTGGGGACAAGTTCACCTTGTTTAATTAAATAACAATTCTATTTCCTTATTAGCTGCATACTTGAGGTTAGAGATATTAAGGCATATCAAGTTTCTCACATACTGGAACTTCAAGATACATAGCCTTATCATTTTCTTATTCAGTTCTGCACTGGACTTGAATTACGACACGCTAACCATCGCAAAGTGTTCTGATGCTGGGAACAGGCAGGGATGGGCAAAAATACATCAGAATGTATTTCAAAATAAAATACCTAATACCCTCATTTTTAATGTATCAAAATAAACTACAAAATACAGTAACCATATTATGTATCAAAATAAAATACTGTATTTTTGTATTTAGAAAATATTCAAAATACTTTTTTCAAGGAAGTATGAAAGCACTGCAAAAAAAGCTTTTTAATATCCCAAACATTTAGCCTATTAAAACTATATAGTAAAAAACAATACAATTTGGCCCGTCATACCAAATAGTATACCGTATGCAAGTTCATGTAGTGTGATCAGAAGAATAATTCAAGAATTTACATTTACATTTAGTCAACTAGCTGATGCTTATCCAAAACGACTGACAGAGCTTTCAATTAACCACATTATAATCAATAGGCCAAAATCATAATTGTGTATCTGTGCCGAATTTCGTAATTCAAGTCCAGTGCAGAACTGAATAAGAAAATCATAAGGCTATGTATCTTGAAGTTCCAGTATGTGAGAAACTTGATATGCCTTAATATCTCCAACCTCAAGTATGCAGCTAATAAGGAAATAGAATTGTTATTTAATTAAACAAGGTGAACTTGTCCCCACTGTAGAATGCAGAAATGGATGCTACAAGGAAGGGAATTCAAACACACTCAACACCTTACCATCTATTCATAGATATATACACTAGATGTCGCCTTCTGCTTCTCAGCATGCGTCAACACCGCCGCCATCTTTGTACAGGGATCTGAAGCGCTAAACTAGTTCTCCTGTATTGTCAGTGTTACCTATTTAGCGACGTTTGGCCACCCCCAGCGATAGAAAACCTTTTTAGCGATTAGCGACAAATTTGGGAACTTCTCACAATGATGGCAGATCGGCTTCTTTGTTGTTGAAACGTAAAACAATCACCTTTCTTATGGCTTTGTCATTTATGAATTCAGCTACATCTCGTTTGCCCATGGCACTGACCCATGATTATAAAAGTAACGACTGGCGTAGCCTATGTAGTAGCAGAGGTAAATGTTCTACAGATCTACAGCAACTTCTGGTGAGATTACAACTTACATGAGTAAACGAGACGAGGGGTATGTGGCCTCAACCAGAGCCTGTCTATGAAGAGCCTGTTTACTTTCATTGTATCGAACCTGGTTGCAGTTTACTCATTGTTCCTCTAGAGGCCGCCGCTAGCTAGTGCAGAATGAATGGGAGTCTATGGGGCTAGACGGGTAAAATGTATCTTTATTATCGTCTTAAGCTTAGTTTTCTCTAGACTCAACCATAAATACATGCCTGTCAGTTGGAACAACCCAAAAAACTAGATAATTGCTTGAGATTTTGACGATTTATGGTGATTTTATTTTCGCTAGATCATTGCCCAGATTGACGCTAATGTATTATAGAGGAGTGGATCACTGAATCAAGATGGCGTCTCGATTGACGCATTCGTTCCAATGAACAGCAGTAGTCAAGGCGACATCTAGTGTATATATCTATGACCATCTATTGATGTCATTGTGGTTCATTGAGATATCTGACATTTTTTCTGTTAAAGATTGGCATGGAGACAATAGGACATGGTTGCCTTTGTCAGTGTCCTTATGTGAACTTGCACAGGTAAACTTGCTCATCACAGCTGTTCTCACATTAGCTGATTGCGATAAAAATAAACCATTGTTGCCTAATTACCAATTATTCATTACACCTGTGTGTAGTATCTACTTTTTTTAGTGTGTTTCACATATAGTATTTTGCAGTATTTCTAAAATACAAAAATACACACCAATTAAGTATTTTGATACAAAATACAGAGCCATTTCCTTCAACCCAATAAAATACAAATGACAAAATACTATTTTGTATTTGAAATACATATTACATGTTTCAGAAATACTACCCATCCCTGGGAACAGGCAGATTAGCCTACATCTTTATAGTTGACCATATGATGACATACTTGGGTTAATTCTGTATTTCACCAGTTAGGGCACCAAAATGGCCAGCAGCGGCACTGTGTAGCCTATCTTGACAAGTTTTGGGTTACAATATACAGGTAGTGGGCTCTCTGTTGATTTTAATGAGTAGGCCTAAGCCTAAAGTTACAGCATTTCTATCACAATTGACCAGACTTCGACCTTTTGTCTGCTTTTAACAAAATTCTGGCTATGATTGTTCCTTGTATTGCATCATGAGCCATCACTGCGCCTATTGCATTCTACTGTTGTTAGCCTTAAGCCTAGCTTAGTCATTATGTTATACCACATCGCCCTCCATTAGAAGTGCAATGAGCTGCATTGAGCATAATAAACTGCATTTAGAATTCCAAATCCATATTTCTAGATATTTTGGTAAAAGTAACTTAAAAGTAATACAATAGTAATGTAATGCCTTACAATTCAGAGACAGTAATATTATAATGTAACAAATTACTTTGACGATTTTGAAGTAACTTGCCCAACACTGCCTGTAGGTGGCATTAATTATATAGTAAGTGTACCCTGTAGCCTCGTTTTGGTTTAAACAATGGCCGCCGTGTGAATAAGGCGAATACTCCCTTTACTTTGCTGTTTGCATCTTTTTGTACATTAAAAACCAATAGGTCGCGACCGCAAAAGGGGTGCTATCTCTATAGGTAGATATGAAGAACGTATGACTTATGGCCTGAAAAAAGTTCAGTCAAACGATTTTTTTTCACTTTAATCCCTGCATATAACACTACCGTTAAGCGTGGGAAAAAAGTGGAGGTGGGGGTGGGGCGGGGATTGCATGGAAGGAGATGCATGCTATTTCAAGAGTTGAACACCCATTCACTTTACTTTTTTAGCACAGTTAATTTGGACTAAATGCATCAGTTTTTCGTTTTTTTTTTTTTTACATGGGTTCCTCTGAATTCCCCATCAAAAACTTTACAATAAACTCATATTTTTGTTCAGTCTCTCTCAAATTTGAAGGGTTTGTTACATAAACCATATATTTTTTGCATAAAACGTAAAAACTACTGCTAACGTAACGTTAATTTACCCACTGCATTACAGATATTGGTTTGTACCATCACTGTATTCAAGAGTTCGATGATGGAGAAAGTGAACTTTCTTTTGAGATTACACCTATCAAAGATTGTAGCCTTTACCGAAATAGTCACGCTGCCCCTCCATTTCAATTGTTGATGCACCAAAAGTAGACCTATCATGCTTACCAAGTGTAACTCTCTGAAGACATCCTTAACTTGTGAGTGTTGGAATTGTTGCTAGGTAGTTAATTTAAGTTCACTCAAAATGTCAGGCCGATTGTATGGTGTGTGCGTCTCGTCACTGCTATGGCGCGTTTACATGTTATCTGTCACTGCCAGCACGTTCTATACTCAGCGTCGTCCATCCTTGCAAATGGGTTCAAGTGAGGACATAGAGTTAAGTTGTAAACAATTGTAAAAATGATTGCCATAATCTGATTACACTCAAAAGACGTCTGGTTTTGGTACTCTACAAATGAATGTTTTACTTTTGTTATGCAATGTTAATGGTATACAGATTAAAACATGTTTTCAGTGTCTCTTTAGCTGAAAACTACTTCCAACACGCATGCCTCTTCCATGAATAGGCGCTCTTAGCCTGGCTAACGTCAGACCTCATTGAGATAGGGTCTGGGAATTAGACATTAATTTTCTCGTATTTGAAACATGGTTTACGAATGCCCAGAGCCGTTTATTGGGCGCTACGAATGTCTATCAAATGCGTCTGTACATAGCTCATAACGGCTTCGGCGTGTCGTCATCGTCTTGCTGCCCTCCCTCCGTTCTGTGATTGGTTCCTTCGTTGAGGTGAAAACAAAGTCCATAGAATCCAGGCTGCCTAGCAGCGTGAATAAAATCGCGTGCGTAAGGCAGCATGGGAAAACCCAGGCTAAGGCACTCTAGTCCTTGAGCCACCCCCTAGTCCACCTACCCATCCGGCCCCCGGAAAAAAAAAAAAAACTTTTAAAAATGTTTTAAAAACAATTCTAGTTGCTCAACATCATGTCTGATTAGCAATAACTCTGCTATGAAACAGAGACATTACATCTTCTGGTCAGTGAGGTTTAAATTAATTAGTTCCTGAATCCTATCCCATTTAATGTGACTTCAGAGGGCTTGAGAGGGATAGGATTTAAACCGTGGCGGACCGCTTTCCCTAAATAAATGTAGAGGAAACACTGGATATTCCTTTCCTTGTTCTACAACAACAACCTAATAACATGATCATGCTTATGGCTGATAGCTTTTGCTCTTCCCAAATACAAGTAGCCAGGTGAGATGTTTGCAACTACATTACTTTTTATCAATCCAGTTGCAGCAGGTCTAGTTCCAAACCACAATTGTTGAACTGTGATGAACTGCCCTATTTGTGATTGTTTTTAGAGATTCTAGAGGTTTTATACTAGTGCTGCCACTAACAACTAATAACTAATTTTGTTGTATAACTCGCACTCCTCCTTGTCCACAGGTGGCAGCAGTGCGGTGGAGGCAGAGTGGCAGCAGTACGGTGGAGGCAGAGTGGCAGCAGAGCTGGCCTAAACAAAACAGTCTTCAGCCCTTGGAACCGCACCTGGCTCTTTGGCCCCAAGAACAAACCTTCCCGTCATAGGTGCCTCTGATAGTGCATCACTCACAAGAATGGTAACAAGAATGCACTTAAAGAATGCCCTGGCAGGAGCATCACATATGAATACTTTCACAGACAGTGCTTTGCCTCCATGAACAATGCCATCTTGCTGTAACTGCTGCAACTCCTGGAGAAAGTCACTTAAGTACTCTTCCTCTGAATTTGGTTTAGCAACTCCACAGTAGATGGCCACAATGAAAGGAGCAAAGTTGTGAAAGTTGCAGAGTATGGGCCACATTTGGAAGTTGGAGGATTTAAAAAGTGGCACACCATCAATGTTAAAGCACAAATGTAGGTGCTCAACGATTCCTGGATGCTGAGACAAACGTTTGGTTTTGGAGTAGCATTGTCGAGAATGGTCAGAAAAATCTACCAAAAAGTTTGTAAATTAAAGGATGGAAAAAGTATGGGATTTTAAAATAGAAAATGTGTAGGAACCCTGTTAAAAGAAACCTTTTCTCTGTCTCTCTCTATTCAACTGGATCTCTCAATGTTCTCCAACATTCCATTACTTGTTACTACATTGTACATGTTGTCATACATTGTTCATATTTAGCCATATTTATTCTGCCCTTATAAGATAACTACTAATACACTGCACATATTTAATTTATATTACTCTAAACCACCTTCTATAAACCAACTGTATACTACTGTCTACACGGCACTGTGTCTTGTCCTGTATATGCACCACCTGTCTATACTTTGTATATCACTTTTCTGCTTTTTTGCACTTCTAGTTAGACACAAACTGCATTTTGTTGTCTTTGTACTTGTATTCTGCACAAATAATCAAAATATGTCAATAAATGCTGATGTAATTTTGACATCAATGTTTGTCGCATTTATGTTTATTTGACATTGAAGCTTGATATTGAATGATCCATCCAGCCTTACTGCAGATACCCTCGCCTCATTTTTTACAAACAAAGTGGCGGCAATCAGCAGTCAATTCTCTACATGCCCACTCAACGCATCGGACTCAGATACCGGACCCCTACAACCTCTAGGGACTGCTAGATCATCTTTTTCAGCATTCACGCCTCTCTCCGAGAATGAAGTATCTAGACTCCTGACATGCAGCCGTCCTACCACATGCTCGCTGGACCCTATACCTACGAGCCTACTTCAGTCCATCAGCCCGACCATCGCACCAGCTATCACACACGTGATCAATGCCTCGCTAACCTCGGCACATTTCCAACAGCGTTCAAAACGGCCCGGGTAACACCGTTACTTAAGAAAGCTTCTCTCAACCCTGCTCAAGTCGAGAACTACCGCCCTGTCTCACTCCTGCCTTTCTTATCCAAAGGCATTGAACGAGCAGTCTCCAAACAGGTCTCTGACTTCCTTTCACAGAACAACCTTCTGGATCCAAATCAGTCTGGGTTCAAAAGCGGCCACTCTACCGAAACGGCTCTGCTGTCTGTAACAGAAGCCTTAAAAGAAGCCAGGGCGACCGCTCGGTCATCAGTACTCATTCTGCTTGACTTATCGGCTGCCTTTGACACGGTTAATCACCGCATCCTTCTCTCTATACTCGCTAACATGGGAATCTCCGGTTCTGCTCTCTCCTGGTTTGAATCCTACCTCACAGGACGCTCGTTTAACGTATCATGGCTTGGTCAGCTATCTGCACCTCACCATCTCACCACAGGGGTCCCCCAGGGCTCAGTACTGGGCCCCCTTCTCTTTGCTATCTACACCACCTCCTTGGGACAGATTATCCGTTCGCATGGCTTCTCATACCACTGCTATGCAGACGACACACAGCTCTATCTGTCCTTTCCACCTGATGACCCCTTGGTTTCAGCACGGATCTCGGATTGCCTCTCAGACATAGCTACATGGATGAAGGCACACCACCTCCAGCTGAACCTCTCAAAGACTGAACTGCTGGTCCTCCCAGCTAAACCTACCATACACCACGACATCAACATCAAATTTGACTCTCTGTCTGTTTCACCTACCAGGACTGCAAGAAATCTAGGAGTTGTTCTCGACAACCAACTAAACTTCTCAGATCATGTTGCCTCAGTCGCCCGGTCATGCCGTTTTGCACTCTACAATATACGGAAAATCAGGACTTACTTAAATCAAGATGCCACCCAACTTCTGGTTCAGGCAATAGTCATCTCACGACTCGACTACTGCAACGCCCTCCTGACAGGTCTCCCAGCCTGCACAGTGAAACCACTTCAGATGATCCAGAACGCGGCGGCGCGCCTGGTCTACAACCAACCCAAGAGGGCACATGTTACCCCGCTACTCATCCAGCTACATTGGCTACCTATGGCGGCCCGCATCAAATTCAAGGCTCTAACGCTTGCCTACAAAGTAGTCTCCGGTTCTGCTCCCACCTACTTGAATGCCTTCATACAGACATACGCTACCTCCAGACCGCTGCGCTCCTCAGACGAACGACGTCTAGCTCTACCTCCGGTACGCTCAGGACAATCCAAACTTTTCTCATCTGTTGTTCCTCGCTGGTGGAACACACTGCCAGTTCCTACAAGGGCAGGGACATCCCTCTCCATTTTCAAAAAACTCCTGAAGACCCAGCTCTTTAGAGAACATCTCCTCTCATAGCAACACTTACAACAAGTCTTGCTGATCCTAGCACTCACCAGCCGTCTTAAACTGACACGTAACTGTTAAAAACAGCACTCACTGATGCACTTATTCTTACTGTACTCTAATGTTTTTTAAATTGTCCTAATATTGTTGAGAATTGCTCTAAACTTAAACTGTTTACCATGTTGTTAGTCGCTTTGGCTAAAAATGCGTCAGCCAAATGTAATGTAATGTAATGTAATCAAAACAACATCAACATCTTGACATCAAATAGATGTAGAATTGACATCAAATGCCAACAAAGCTTGACATGGAAATGACATGTTGATGTAGAATAAATGTTGAATTGACATCAAAGCTTGACATTGAATGATATCAGAATAGCATCAAAACGACATCAACATCATGACATCTTGATGTCAAATAAATGTCGAATTGACGTCAAAGCTTGACATTGAATGATATCAGAATAGCATCAAAACGACATCAACATCTTGACGTCAAATAAATGTTGAATTGACATCAAATGCCAACAAAGTATGACATCAAAATAACATCAAAACGACATCGCGGAGGTCAAAATCTTGACGTCAGATTGACATCAGTACATTGACGTCGATACAACTTTCATTCTAGACCTGTTTCTAGACGTAATTTTGACGTCGATGTTTGATGTCATATTGATGTTGAATTGACATCAAATGCCCACTGGGAACAAACATAATTTAAATTTGTGTGTAAGAACAAGAAAGTACTAGCCTGATGTAGCCATACAATTCTAGTCAGAATTTGAGTCTGATACTGCCATAGACAGTAAAAGAAATACTGCTCCATTGGGATGTGATTATGGGGCGTTTTTCAACCAATACAGGGGGTGAATCCTGTCGGAAGAACACCCGAACCATCCTTCGTCTCCACAATTTCCTTAACATTGTTTTCTGGTAATTTTTAAAGTTATTGCACTGTCAATATAAATAAAATATTATATTCAACAGATGTGATGGCGAAATCTAAATGTCTACCTTCTAGCAACAGCGTTTTTGTTAGGGAGAACCGGGATGAATAAAACACATTGTAATTAAACATAGCCTAATTTGCAAAGACATATAGCCTACCATACTGAGAGCTAATATTTGGTCACTAGCAACCTACATTCTGTCCTCTGTCAAACACAGTTGCATATTCAGCTCTGAACATAACCGTTCAGGTAAGGTACGATAAGTCGAGCGACAAGTACGAATGAACAGGTATGATAAGGGATCAGATTCCAAAAATATTTCTGGAATCCATGCATTTCCACAGAATTATTTTTGGAATCTGATCCCTTATCATACCTGTTCATTCATACTCGTCGCTCGACTTATCGTGACTAAATTCAAGATGGTGGCAAATATTCATTATTCAGGTTGAAATGGGAAAAAAGCGCTCACACGTGGTACTCAAAGGGTTAAATAATTTCCCACTTCAGTGCTGCCTCCCAAAATACTTCTTTGAGACAGGTCTGTTTCTTGATTGGCTTAGCTTCCTGTATGCTGTCGATTCAAAGTTTTTGGCACACTTGGCTGCGAAGATATTAGCTCTATAATATTTGCTTGGCTGTCGATTCGAGGATGCATGGGGCAAGAAAAGAAAGGTGGAGGACATCAGAAGCTATTTCAAGAAACAAGCTCAGACCAAACCTACGCCCTTGACACGAACAACACATCAACTAAAGCATTAGGTACAGTGGGCACATCATTGTGTATTATTAAGCATGCCTGATGATTCATAAAATATAAAGAATAAACTAATGCATAAATCATTAATGCATGCATGATGATCATTCATGTACCCTTACCATAAAGTGTTACTGTGTTTGTGTGTGTGTGTGTTGAAGTGACAGTTCACAACCAGTTGATATCAATTTCTCAAGCAATTAGTGAGAGCCCATGTTATTTTACTCCTCTATTATTTTACGCTATTTTACTATTATGTGAAACATATGGTTTACTGGTTTATCACTGCCATTGACAACTTGAGTGGCATTTTAATGGAAAGTTGTCAGCGTGCTCAATATCTTGACAGTGGAATGAGCAGCTCTAAGTCTGACCTAGGAACAGCTAAAGGAAAAACTTTAAGGCTTTTTTTTAGTAGCTCGTGGCTTTAAAAACAGTATACTTCCAAAATAACATCTTTCACTATTAAGGGCATATATAAGAAAGGGCATTATAAGAAATTACACTGAGCTGCAGTAATTACTTTTGGAATTATTAAGTATAATGTCTACGGGTACCTAAAACAAAGTAACTAACCATTCCCCAGGGGTGTGTGTCCCTTCTGTCTCCGCCCCCATTAGGAGCAGCTCTGTGGCAGAGCATAGATGCAGGGGCATGAACTTCAGGATGGACGTTTTGAACATGCCAGTGAAAGAATGGATTCATCAACAATGCAAGCTCCTGAAATTTTAGCCATGATTCAATCGGTCTCGGCAGAATTTCCATCCAATCGGTTGTCATTTGTCATGCAGTTTGAGCAGGATGAAAGTGCATGCCATGCATGAAATGTGTATGTGTGATCTGTTCCTGGAAGTTTCAACTTAAAAGTTTCAACTATTTTGTAGACTATCTTTGCAAGCAATCTCACAATATACAGTAATAGGATATGATGGACCACTTTCCAATTTTCAGTTTCAGTCAAATATACCTTAAATCAAACTGATTGGCTATTGCAACATCAGTAGGTGAATACTTCTTAAACTGACACGCTGAATCCCTCACTCATTTGGGCTTACTTCACACAGTTTAAACCAACAGCCCTCTTGTGAACCCAGTTCTGTGTGCTATGGGTTGTGATTCCTGTTGTGTGTTTTTCTGTCAGCTTGTCTGCTGTCAAGCTTTCTCCTGTGATGAAAAAGCACAACATGCCACGTCAAATGACCTCTCTTTTTCCCCCCCCCTCACACTTTGTTTTGAAGACCATTTCTGTCACGGTGTGCTCAGTCGAACACAACCCACTCTGACCGCCTGCTGATCTGCCTGTAATATTTCGGCAATCCCCTCCTCAGTTCCTCGTGTGGCCGAGGCTTGAATCAGGGGGGCCTAGACAGCAGCCGAGGAGCCCGCAGTGCTGTCCTACTGAGGAGAGCTGACAGAGGAGAGCACAAGCAGTAAGCAGCAGTGGGAGACTAGGACGGTTACCTACGGTTACCTACGACTGTCTAACAGGCGAGGGAGAGCTCCACGGGAGGTGGTGTTGTGGAGCAGAGGTTGGTCGTGGTGGTTACCTCAGTATGAGAAGAGCCTCTGGCCTCAAGTCCTTTATGATTCTGACAGACCCACTCAGAGTTTCTTTTTGGCAAAGAAGGGTGACGCAACGGGAGAGGATAAATGAGAGAGCTGTGAGCGAACAGGGTAGCAGTCTGGGTAGCACTTGATTTGGAAACTCTGGGTAGCATTTCCTTTTGATAGTCTGCCTACAGAGACTTTACTGAGGTTTTGCTTAAAATTAAAGTTCAGTCTTTCTAATTGTGTACATCATAGTGTACATGTATGGAATGGACCATGTAAATTAAGTGTAAGCAAAAAGATTCCGAGGGAAATGTAGAAACTCAGAAAACGGAGTCAGTTTAAGATTCCCGTGAGTGAGTCATAGCTAGGGTCTGTGTGAAGTGGCACTGTCAGGTCCCAGCCCTGCATGTAGCCTCTCTTGGCCTATCCAGCCCTGAGCTACAGAAGAGAGCAGACAGCTATCAGTGAGTATCAAAGCAGCCGGCTGGCTGGCTATGCTGGCTGGCAGGGACCCCACACAAGTAGTCTAGTTTTCCGTTTGATTCATTCCTCTTCTCGAAGTAGGCCAGAAACCTCCCCATTGTTGAGCGCTGTGTGGCACGCAGAAGCTAATTCATGCTCAGACTCGACGGATGTCTGTATCTCCGTCTGTCTGTCTGTGAAGGCCACCAATGGGGTGCAAAAGTGCATTTGCTGAAGAAAGTAACAAAATCCATGCACCATAATTGACCATTTGCACAACATACACTGCAAAGCTCTAGAAGCAGGAGTGGTGATCTAATTAAACACAGTGCCAGTTTCACGTGCATTAAGCATAGCCCTAGACTCAAAGAGAACTTCAATGGGGATTTCCGTGTAAAAAAAAACTTTTAGTCTACTTCTGGGCTTAATCTAGGAAATGAGCCCATAGGGACCTCATTTAAAGGTGCTCTAAGCAATGCGGTTTCTAAGCTAAAAAAATGTTTGTCACATACAGCAAACATCTCCTCATAATCTGGTGCAGCCTGGACCAGGCTGTTTTTTGTTGCCATTTTTTGAGCCTGGGCTGTCTACAGAGACTGTGTTTTTTACAGTGTATTCAAGGGACAGGCTCGCGAATAGCGAGGAGATGTTTGCTGTATGTGACAAAAAGTGTTTTATCTTAGAAACCGCGTAATATCGCTTACAATACAGCACCTAAAAATATCAAACTCCAACAGTATTTTTCCTTTGCTTGTATGAACAGCATTATTGTTCTCAGATAATTGAGAGAATAGACAGAAACTAGCAGCTTTTGCTGAAAACAAGTGATCAGTTCAATTGCTATACAGTGCTTCAATAGGCATACAGTTAGGTGTACATATCCATTTTTGTTGTTGTAAAAATGTTAACCTCACTGACTTCTCTTTGAAGTTTGAATCAGACAGTTTCCAAAACATCTCTGGAGAAAACCACAGATTTGTTAACACTTTCATTTTACAATGAAAACAAGGGCAGATGGAAGTGATAACGGCATAAACAGCACAAATGACAGTCTTCCTTGAGAGAAAGAAATTAACGAACAGCAAGAAAAATATATATTAACAGAAATTTCAGCACTTCCACCTCCTCAGATCAGTCTGACAGTGACGTGGGGCATCAAAGGCACCTGGAGGCGGGGGTCGGAGGTGATAACGACCCTGCCACCCAAAAACTCAATTTTAATTACAAAAATGTATAAGCCGCTTAGCCAATGTCAGGGAGTTTTAGGGGGCATCTTCACGCCTGTTGGAAGTGATAAGATTATTTACCATTTGTTTAACTTCACTTATTTTTGGGTTTATTGCTCAAACTCTGCCACGGCTCACACGCAGTGAAACTCCCCTTTAAAAAACCTAATGAGGAACAGGCAAAATTAAGAATTTAATGGAGCCAGTAAACAATCCCACAGAAAAGCTGCAGGGAGAGGGGAAAAACGTCTTTCCTTGGAATTATTTTTTTGTCCTTTGGGCCTGAGTAGAACAGAAGAGAAAAAAAGCACATAATGTGTTAGCATGCAGCCCCATGATAGACTCCTCTGCCCCTCCGCCATTGTAATTTGCGGGTTTATCCACCTGCCGGTTCCTCAGCCCATTCTCCTACGCGAACTAATAAAACGGAGAAGCCGTGATCTGGTGGCCAGGGGGCAGATGGGAATGGTGCGACGGTGGACAGAGCGCTGTCCGCAGACGGTGTCTGAATCTCAACATGGCAAAAGCTCCTGTCTGCTTCAGAGTAGCAAAGGAGGAAGAGAGAGAGGGAGACAGAGGAGGGGAAAAAAAAAACAACTGGCCTCTTTTTGACCTCAGCAGTTGTGTGGAAAGCACAGTGCATTATATCCTCGAATTACCCTGGAAGTCACCTTGTGTGAAAAAGAAAGAGAAAGAGAAAGAAAGGGAGAGCTGGACAGAGCAAAAGGGAGAGGGGGAGAAAGGAAGGACCAATGTGAAAGAATAATGTGAGTTAGAGAGAGAGAGGGGGAGAGAGAGAGAGAGACTGGAGTAAAGAGAAATGAATGAGACAAAACTAGGCACCAAGGGCTTGCTTATGTGTTCCAAACTCTTGAAACAAAACTCATCTGTGAGCACAGCACAGAGAGGAAGGGGAAGAGTTCATCCTCCCTGCCTGAGTAGTAATTCCACTCAGGCACTGCAGTGGCCACCAATAAAAACGTGACCTGACATACTGTGCACTCCCTTTCAAATCACAAAAAAGCTCTTAGAGATGAGCCAAATTAATCTAAAATTCCAGCTTTTACTGTGACTCTGTAACCCCTGTAGCTTCATGGACATTTTTTTGTTTAGGAGTTTCAAACGTGAGGTGATCTCTGATTACATCCGATGTCATTCCCTACCATCACTACCCCCCCCCCACACACACACACACACACACTGCTTGGACTCCGCTGCGCCATCAGGTTAATGTATGTGCCCCTTCCTGTTTGGGCCAAAATGGATTTGTACTCCATTAGCTGATGAGGCGCGTAAATGACATTATGCCTCTCAATGTGATCTTAATGTCAGTCATCTTAGCCGGATGAGCTCCCCCCAAGCCTGCTGAGGTCTTCAGAAACCATGCACCTCACTCACTCTGTTGGCTGGTGGGCAGAGGAGGCCTTTTTGTTTTAATCATTCTCCGATGATTATCAAACAGTGATTACACATAGCGGTTTCAAAATTTGGTTAAACAGAAGCTCTTTTTTAATCCCTCATAGCCTCCTATTGTAGTCATTAAAATGTGCTTTAAGGGAGAACTGTGGACTTATACTGTGCTTTTCCTGTCTCTCAGACGCAGGAGGTGTTTAAAGATAGATGTACGTCCTCGGCAGAGTCTCGTCAACCCCTGACCTTGTGGAGAGTCATAAAAGTGAGAAACCGGTCAATCGCAGCACCAGTCAGAAACCAGCGCGTGAAAAATCTCAGAAAGTGAGAAAGCTCAGCACCACAAAGCATACCAGCCACCTCCAACAAACTCTTCAGTCATATTTTTTCTTTGTTTTTTGTTGTTGTTTTTGTTGTTGTTCTGCTCCAGCTGAGCTGCTGCGTGTGCTTCTGATCCCCTCCTTTCTCCTGTAACAGTCTATTACACTTTGTGTTTCTGTGTGTTTTCTTGACAAGACCTGACAAATTGCCGTGCGGTGCTTTTGTCGTCTCTCTATTTCTGGCCCGTTGTCCTCTTTCATAAAAGAAGTGCAAATTAGGGAGGAGGGTGATTTGGCAGTCGCACGCTATTGTCATGACCACAGGAACTATTTATAACATCGCCGCACAGATTCAGTCTCGCAGTCGGTGCCTTTCAAAAGGTGCCTCGTGCCTCTGTGGCATATGTCACCTGACAAAGAGGCTAATGCAATTAGAGTGTACACACGTCAAACAAGCTGGGACAAATCTCCAACCGGATAAAGTAGTTGTATCTTTTTTGTGCTCGTTTTCCTGCTATTTCTTCTCCTTTCTATTTCACTCTGCACAAGGCTGAAGACTCCCAACGTGTGCCTCATAAGCTCCGAGGGCTATCCGTGGAACCTGCTTCAAAACAAATTATTTGTCTGTCACTTTTCCCAGTGGACAGAGCCTCGGTGAACCTGAGATGAAACTGTTGTCACACATCAAATAATTGGCTGACAGCCTCCAAAACCGGAAGAAGCCATTCATCACTTGTGGAATTGCGGAAGGATAATACTGAATACTGAAATACAGCCCAGGGCTTCATTAATTGCAGCCTGAAAATAATCTCTCTCTCTCTCTCTCTCTCTCTCTCTCTCTCTCTCTCTCTCTCTCTCACACACACACACACACACACACATACCCATCAATGCTAAATACACACACACACACAGTAAATTGTCAATTACATCAGAATAAGTTTAAGCTTGAGCAGTTAAAATATAATCTGGTCAAAACCATCAGAGTAATGCACACACAATGATAATTCGTAAAAAAAGTGATTCTTCAGATCATCCTTTAAAAGTCCTCACATTGATAACTAACATGGTGTGCCTTGTTCTCTCACTAGCGAATGTATTTGTGTGCCCGTGTTTTAGGGACATTGGAAATGAGCGTCAATGGCTTCTTGGCCAGACGGATCTACAGTACAGTACAGAGCGAATCCCAAATTTGCCGAAAATTCATATGGGTATACCCAGGCTATCTATTTTATGCACCACTATATCTGGCCAGTGTATTATAGATGTTATTCACCACTAATTTATCCAATGAATTATATTTTCTGAACAAAGGTGAAATGTCAATGATCAACATGAATTGATACAATACTAAGTTATCAAAGAATTTATGTGACGATGCAAAATTGCCTTGTTTCTAAACCCATAAATGCCATATAAACCCATAAAAACGCCCACCGTGAAAAAGCAAATCTGGAAATAAGGAATACACGTCCAGGATATAATTTTATACTGAAAACATGATTAAGTATTTTGATTGTCTTAGTGAAAAAAACCCCATAAGAAAAGGACTTGTATTTTTGTGGCATATTCACTGACGTAATTATGTATTTATTTTTGAGACATAAACAAAGCATTTTCAGCTACTTACAGTTTTTTGTGGCTGCTGCTGTTTGTACAAATTGTTTCAATAATTGTTTTTGCTTTAAAAATGCTATGGATGACTCGACACACGTACCAAAGTGACTGAGGAAAAAAAATATGTAGAAGAACATTCTGTATAGGAAGGGGTGTATTGGCAAAGAAATCTAGCCCTGGCTTGTCTGCTATACAACCGACCACAGCGACAGTAATAAGCTTGTAAAAACTTAATTTATATTTTATTTCAACACTAAACCAGCCCACGGATGCGGCGGCCCAACAGGTTTGTCCCTGAATGCCAAATGGCCAGTACAACACTGCGTGAAGGATGCCCAAGTCCTGTTATTGCAGTATAATGCACTGGATGAAGAGCACACCTGGATTTCATACGAAGCAGGTCTTCAGGTCGGCTCCTGCTCTCATTAGGACGACTCAGTCCTCCGCCATTCTCTTGGCCTCTCTCCACTAATTACTATCCCACAGTAGCTCTCCTTTTCAACAAAAAAACTTTTCACAGCAGTCATTTGGAAAGGCCCCGTATTAATCTTGAGTCAATCCTTGAGTCGTGGATCTGCTCGAGGTTTCTTCCTATATATATCTCCAATTCCAGGGAGTTTTTCCTCGCCCCTGTTACCCATGGGCCTCTCTCTTGCTTTTCTTTTCTTCCTTTCTTTCCTTCTCTCTCTGATTGCCTACATTCTGTAAAGCGCCATGATACATGTGTTATGTTTTGGCGCTCTATAAGCACAATAAATTGAAATTGAAATTAATCTGACACTATTCTTTCTCTCTCTTGCCTCCTCGCTCTTCTCTCTTTCTCTCACTGCCTCACTTCTTCTTGCCTCTTCTCTATCTCTCTCACACCATCTCACTTTTGCCATCTTTGTGCTCTTTCTCTCTCTCTCTCTCTCTCTCTCTCTCTCTGTTCAATTAAATTCAAAGGTGCTTGACATGACACAAAGGGCATTTGCACTGGCAAAGTAATCATTCAAAACAGTGCATAGACATTTATGTGTAACACACAAACACATAGACCATGCATGTAGACCAAAAAATAAATACATTGTTTATGTCTGCATGTGACCATGTCAAAAACATTTCTATTTACTTAAACTAGTGTCCCTCAGGTTATGGCATAAGGATGAAGGACCCTCTCTGAAAAATGCCTTTAATTTTTGTTTAGCTCTTCAAAATTTGGGTGATTTTAAATTTATGGAAAAAGGGTTTGCTTAATTCTTCATAGTTTTTACAGTAAAGAAGAGAGTGTTCCTCTGTCTTAACCTTCCCGGTCTGGCAGTGACCACATGTTCTTTCTTCTTTTGGCATCCACATGTTCTTTCTTCTTTTGGCATCCAGGTCTTTCTATGCCTACCAGTTTCCACTGCAAGGGTGTGGTCACTGAGCCTGTGCTTAGTCAGGATTTGCCTCTACTTTGTATCTCTAACAAAGATAAGATACTCTGCCAATTTATAATCTCTTTTTAGGGTTAGATAGAATTTCATCCTACTTTGGATTGTAGTTTGGTTTCTCCAATGTTCCAAATATTTTAGGGATCCTTTTTGAATCGGTAAAGCCAATGGGTAACGGCCTAATTCTGCTCTACATGCATTTTTGGGTGTTTTAGTTTGTACTATACAGTTCGGCAGAATTCGGCATTTAGGGCTTCTGTAAGATGCTTGTCCCATGTAGTGTAGTTCTGTATACTGAGTGGACCCCAAACCTCACTTCCATATAGCGCAATAGGCTGTGTTATACTGTCAAATAGTTTGCACCAGATTGTGACTGGTATATTTGTACTGTAAAATTTGGATTTCATGCATTGAGGGCTCTACAGGCTTTTTCTTTTATTTTAGTGCATTCACTGCCATGCAGTAATGATCAGAAAGAGGTAAGTATACTGCATTGTGTGCTCTAGGACGGTGCTACCTAGCAGGTCCAGGTGCTGCTGTAGGCCCTGTTCTGTGGGCGACAGGCGCACCTAGTGTCTGCAAAAATGAGGAATTTAACCTCTTCTTCTTGAATAGTTAGTCAGCGGGCTGCAGACTGTTCCAACTGCACTGCTAGTTTGTTGATGTAGATGTTGAACAGAGTTGGACTCAGACTGCAGCCCTGCCTTACTCCACGTCTCTGTGGGAAGGGCTCTGTTTGTTTTTTGCGAATTTTCACTCTGCATTTATTGTTTGAATACATTGACTTGATCACGTCATATGATTTACTGTACCACCTTGACCACTTTCTAAACATTTGTAATATAATCCTGTGTACCAAATAGAGTCAGATGCTTTTTTTAAAGTCCATTTTTTTGTGTCTTTTACATGTTTATTGATAAGGGTGTGTAGGGTGTAAATGTGATCTGTGGTGTGGTGGTTTGGGAGAAAGCCAATTTGATTTTTACTCAGGGTATTGTGTTCGATATAGGTTTGAATTCTGTCATTCAAAATGCTACTAAATGCCTTCCCCAGACTACTGCTCACACAGATACCTCTCTAATTGTTTGGGTCCAATTTGTCTCCACTTTTATGGATTGGGGTAATAATCCCTTCATTCCAGATGTCAGGGAAACAGCTAGAACTTAGAATGTGATTGAAGACTTTGAGCATGGCTCTCTACAGCTCAGGTGTGCTGTTTTTAAGCATCTTACTCTCTCTCTCGCCATCTCATTTCGCCCTCTCTGTGCTCTCTCTCTCTTTCTCTCTCTCTCTCTCACCATCTCACTTTCTGCTCTCGTCCTTTCATCATCGCCTTTCATCCACACCTCGCACTTAAGAATTTCACTTCCAAAAATTACGGTCTTGGCCACACAGACGCACTCATCCCATCATACTTTCTGTGGAGGATAATTTCAGAAGCGTCACCAAATCAGAGCTACAACCAAATCATCACCTTTTCACCACAGAGAGAGGGGGGGGGGGGGGGGGAACTCACTCTGCTTCAGACTTAATCATCGTGCTCCATATTCAGATCCAAAAAAGAAAGAAAGTGCCGGAAAATAGCTGTTGCAATCAGTTTCATATCTGATAGTGGCTCATTATTAATTATACCTTTATGCACATTCTGTATACAGAAACTCTTCTGTAAAGCTTTTCAAATCAACCTGTGCATTTCCTATGTAGTCCCTCAGTGGGAAAGCTACAGTTACAATATATTAGCTATGAGGAAAGAACTGAGCCAAACCTCAGTGATCATCAAGATTACTATTAAGGGGTCAATCAATCAAATAGACCACTGTTAAATGATATGTTCTCCAATGGTTGGTTGAGATCATTTTGAGGTCAAGATAGTTGGTGTGCTGAGTATCATTTACTGAGGAAAATAATCTTAATAGGGATAATGTGGGGCCCAGTACAAATTGCCTTAAAATGAGAATTGTGGCGGTTTTTAACATAGATCTGTTTCTCGCGGTTAATTCATGCATGAATTCATGATAATTCATGTACCCTTACCATAAAGTGTTACCTTAACCTAAAAGTTACAGTATGTTATGCCTAATTGCAAGTCACTTTGGACAAAAGTGTCAGCTAAATTAATACATACTAGTGCAGTGCCCCTTCAAACATGCTATTCCTTTAGCCCAATTACATGCCTGCAGGTAGGCCTGCTTTAAAAATAGGATAATAGGGGAAAACATAATTCCAGGTAAGCATTGAATAATGAATACAGATAATATAATAAATGTGAAGTGAGCAATTTAAGCATGGCTGCATGTGGCATTTTTTACAAATCAAAATTGTGAAATGATGCATCATCATATGAAATTTGCAACGGTGTGACTCAAAAACAGTCTCTGGTGGCCTATAAGTGACATCAAACTCTGTCTGCCACTCGTTGCTATTGTCGCTGGTTATGCTTTGCATGTGTGACATTCTGAGACGTTCTTTAATTCGGGACCATTATCACTCGTTTTAATTTAGGACCTTGCAGTTGGAATTGTCATTTGCTCATTCAAAGTCTAAAGACAGCCTGGGCTATTCGAAGTGTCCGTTTATTGCACATCATTTTTTACATCATTTTGAAGAGCCACTGCATACCTGTGTGTGTTGGCGTGTTGCAAAATCCGCGGAGTCATTTTATGCAAGCAAACCGCATACAGGGGGTCTTTACTGTTGAGGTCAAACATGTTAACACATGTTGCACTCGCTTAACTTTTTACCCGTGTAACCTACATTGATCCAGTTCTGCTAAAGCCTTGCTTCGTACAGTGCTGTGTGGGAGGGGGAGTGGCTAGCGGCGAGAGCCAAGGTGTGCTTCTTTTACTGATATATTTAACGATAGCTTTTGCATTTCTTATTCAAACAACGTCAAATTTGGCACTGCACTTCCTCATGCCCGTAGCAAGACACCTGCCAAGTTTGAAATTAGTCTGACAAACGGTCAGCGAGATATGCGTGCCATAGACACACAGACAGACACACACACAGACGCTTCTTGCTTTATAGATAGACTAGTGCAGTGCCCATTCAAACATGCCATTCCTGAAGAAAACCCGTAGCCCATTACATGCCCACAGGTAGCCTATGCCTGCTTTAAAAATAGGATGATAGGGAAACATCATTCCAGCTTTATAAACATTCAATAATGAATACTGAATATTATAATATATTAGCCTATAATTAATGTGGCCTCTAATACATGTGTAATAAATTTAGGCATGGCTGCATGTGACATTTCTACAGATCAGAATGACATAAGCCTAAGCCTAACAAAACAAACAGTCAGCAAGATATGTGTGCCACAGACATACAGACACACAGATGCTTCTTGCTTTATAGATAGATAATGTGAAATGTAATGTTGTGTGAATATATGTTGTGAAAAGGAAGAATTGGGAGAGATTATTTTTGGCTCAAGGTTATTAACATGGAGACACGCCGCTCCGTCTGGCATCATGTTTTTGTTTGTTTTTATGTAGTTCGTAATTGTATGTGTGATGAATAGTCTTAGTTTGATCAGCCACCTGATTGGTTCATGTGTGAACATGTATGAGACATGCGCAAATACGAATAGTTAATAAACTAACAGTTCAGCAACATGGTTGTGCAGCGTGCTTTATGACATGGTGTCAGAAGCGGTTTAGTGCTCAGTCATATCGTCAAAGTTATTGTGAAACGCCTGTCTTAAGTGAAGATGCTCAAGTTCACGCCGCCGGAAAGTTTCCCGTTTGAGAGGCCGAGTGAATGGCCAGAATGGAGACAGAGGTTTGAACGGTACAGAATTGCAACGAAACTTTCTTTAGAAGATGGCGACGTGCAGGTCAGTGCTCTAGTGTACTCAATGGGAAAGGAGGCTGAGAACGTCTTTAAGTCATTTGTGTTTGACCAGGACGATGATAAGGATAATTATGAGGTCGTGATACAGAAGTTTGATGAGCACTTCATTCCCCGGAGAAATGTGATATATGAACGTGCGCGATTTCATCAACGCCGTCAGGGTGAAGGGGAGACAGTGGAGGCATTCGTGAGAGGGCTCTACGAGCTCTCTGAACATTGTAATTTTGGCGAATTGAAAGATGAATACATCAGGGACAGAATTGTTATCGGATTAAGAGACAAATCTCTATCAGAAAAGTTGCAGTTACAAGGAGCACTGACGTTGGCCAGAGCAATTGAGATGGCACGGAGCCACGAGCTCATTAAGACTCAAAATTACGAGCAAAACGGAACTAAACTGGAGGAGGTTAAATTCTCCCAACGAAATCGCGGTAGAGGCAGAGGAATGAAAAATAATGCTGATAGCCAGAGAAAAAGACAAGGCAAAGACAATGAATATAGTGAAAGAAAGAAATGCACAAGATGTAACAATCCACACGGGTTTAAAGAATACTGCCCTGCTAAAAAAGCTGAGTGTCGTAAATGTAACAAGATTGGCCATTTTGCAGTGGTTTGCCACACAAAAGTGGTTCAAGAAGTAACATCTTATGAAGATGAGGGTTCAGAGTTGTTCCTTGGTTCAGTCCAGTGTCAAAGTGCACCAGTTCCACCATGGATGGCCGATATCATATTTGATGGGCAAATTATCAGTTTTAAAATTGATTCAGGTGCAGATGCTACTGTAATGTCTGAAATAAGCTACAAAGGACTGAGAAGTAAAATACCACTGAACAAAACCAATGTCATTCTCAACAGTCCAGGAGGCAAGCTGGAATGTCTAGGCCAACTGAAAACAAAAGTGAGCGCAAATGGAAAGCCTTATGTGATTGATGCCTATGTAGTGAGAGGGGCCCATGTAGGAAATTTGCTTGGACGCAGCACTGCCATACAGATGGGGCTAATTAAAAGAATAGAGGAAGTAAGTGAGAATGTGTTTGGCTCATTGGGATTGCTAGCATGCAAACCAGTTAGAATAATGCTCAAAAGCACAGTCGAACCATATAGCATCCATGTAGCTCGCAGAGTACCGATCCCATTGCTAACAAAAGTCAAACAAGAACTGGATCGGATGGAGCGGTTGGGCGTGATTGAAGAAGTTTCAGAGCCCACTCCATGGTGTGCCCCAATGGTACCTGTTGCCAAAAAGAATGGGGAAATCAGAATATGTGTGGATCTCAAGCGACTAAACGAGGCTGTAATTCGCGAGAAGTATGTGCTGCCAACGCTAGAAGACATTATCTCTAAGTTGTCTGGGGCAACAGTCTTCTCCAGTTTGGATGCTGCAAGCGGATTTTGGCAGATCCCATTAGACGATGACAGTAGGAAATTGACCACCTTTATAACTCCCTTCAAGAGGTACTGCTTCCGTAGATTACCTTTCGGAATCACAAGTGCTCCCGAAATTTTTCAGAAACTCATGACGGAGCTGCTTCGGGACACGGAGGGGGTTTGCTGCTTCATGGACGATGTCCTGGTATATGGCCGCACGCGTGAGGAACATGACCGCAGGCTTGCGGAGGTGTTGCGGACCATTGAAGCCTCAGGGCTAAAGTTGAAGAAGGAAAAGTGCTTCTTCGGTCAAAAGGAGTTGAGCTTTGTAGGCCATCGGCTAAGCGAAGCGGGCATTAGCCCTGACCCCGACAAGGTTCGTGCTATTCGAGACCTAGGTAGGCCCCAAAATCGGACTGAATTGAAACGGATATTGGGCATGATAAACTACCTTTGCCGCTACCTGCCTCACAGTGCTACTGTGCTTCAGCCACTGAACGAGCTGCTAAGAGCTGACTCAGTATGGCGTTGGGACAGGACTCAAGAGGCGGCATTTGCTAAGGTGAAAGACATGTTGGTCACAGCACCAGCATTAGCTTATTATGATGTGAACAAGCCGACCGTCGTCACAGCGGATGCTAGTAGTTATGGGATAGGTGGCGCCTTGCTCCAGGAGCATGATGGAAAGATGCTCCCAGTGGCTTTTTGTTCACGTACTCTCACCGGAGCGGAGAAACGCTACGCTCAAATAGAAAAGGAGTGTCTGGCTTCGGTGTGGACGTGTGAGAAACTGTCACGATATCTCTGTGGCCTGGAGTCGTTCAAGGTGCTAACGGACCATAAACCTTTGGTTCCCTTGATTAATCTGAAAAACCTTGATGAAGTTCCCATCCGCTGTCAGCGACTCTTAATTAGGATGATGCGTTTCAATCCTGTGGCAGTGTATACCCCAGGAAAGTCTTTACTTATCGCGGATACACTGTCCAGGCACCCCTTGACAGAGACAGAGCGGTCCGACTTCGAAGAGGAAGTTGAGGCTTACATAGCCAGCGTGGAAGAACATCTGCCTGCTTCTCCACAAAAGTTACTGGAAATAGTGCAGGCTACCAGCACTGATGAGGAAATGAAAAGAGTTCTCAAATATGTCCAGCAGGGGTGGCCTAAACATTTCAAAATGTTACCTGTCCATTTGCGTGCCTACTTTAACCAGCAGGGGCTCTTGAGCGAGTCCAAAGGTCTTCTCTTACATGGAACAAGAATTGTGATTCCAACCAAAATGAGAGATGAAGTATTGGATCGCATCCACGAAGGCCACCAAGGCCTCAGTAAGTGCCGTGAGAGGGCACGCCTCTCTGTGTGGTGGCCAGGCATTGGTGCCGATCTAAAACGCAAAGTGAGTGAATGCCAGACATGCCAGATCAATAGGCCAACGCAATGCAAAGAGCCGCTGTTAACCACAGACTTACCACCAGGCCCTTGGAGACATCTTGGAGCTGATATCTGTGAAACAAATGGCCAGCAATACCTTGTTGTCGTGGATTATTATTCAAGATTTATTGAAATCTCCCATTTGATGGACATGACGAGTAGGAGAGTGATTGGCAAACTGAAGAGCATGTTTGCGCGGTTTGGCATTCCGGAACGGCTATGTTCTGACAACGCACGCCAGTTTACATCTGCCGGGTTTAAGGCATTTGCAAGACAGTATGGCTTTGTCCATGTGACATCTAGTCCTCACTATCCGCAATCAAATGGTGAGGCGGAACGGGCTGTTCAGACAGCTAAGAAAATACTGAAGCTGAATGACCCTTTCTTAGCTCTCCTCGCATACCGAGCAACTCCAATTGCATCCACAGGCTGCAGTCCATCACAACTGCTTATGGGGAGACACCTGAGGACAACGGTTCCAACAATAGCAAGCAACTTGGTCCCTGCATGGCCCGATTTGAGAAGTGTGGAAGAAAAGGATCGTAAAGCAAAAGAATCTTACCAGTACTTCTACAATCGCCGTCATGGTGCCAGGTCCTTGTCGCCATTGCATCCAGGTGACCCTGTGAGGATAAAGCTCGATGGTGAAAAGGGGTGGACAACAAAAGGAACGGTCATTCGTCAGGCCGAACAGCCAAGGTCTTACTACATCACAACTGACCAAGGAGAGTTCCGGAGGAATCGTAAACATCTACAAGCCATACCCGGGCAAAGTCAACACGAACCGGTATCACCTGATTGTGCAACGGACGCTGAGGAAGAGGGCCCACCCGTGGTTCTGAGTGAGCCACTACTTGTGAAGAGCAAAGGGACACCCTCTCCCAGAGCCGAGGCTACCATGGCCATTCCCCATACCCCAGAACAGGCTTCGCCCAAGACCACACGCTGTGGACGTGTGATAAGGAAACCACTACGCTTCCAGCCGTAAACAGGACAATGGGAAATCTTTAGAAAGTCTCTATTGAGCTATCCTTAGTTGTAGCCTAGTTTATTTTATTTTCATAAGAATAAGACTGGGGAATAGATAGGTTGTATAAGAAGTGATGTTTAACATATTTGCAGTAAAGCACTCCAATGTGTTGCTTCTTTTGTTTTGTCAGAGATGACAGTTGATCTTTAAAAGGGGGGAGATGTGATGAATAGTCTTAGTTTGATCAGCCACCTGATTGGTTCATGTGTGAACATGTATGAGACATGCGCAAATACGAATAGTTAATAAACTAACAGTTCAGCAACATGGTTGTGCAGCGTGCTTTATGACAGTATGTAATGTTTTGTTATTTATTTTTGTATTTATTTGTCAAGTTTAATGTTTTCACCTTTTATTTACGTTATTTTCGATCGTTTTGTGTTATTCTTGGTCTTTTTTTTCTGGCTGCTAACTAACGGTAACGTTAGTTTCTATTCGACTGGGCTGATGAGCTTGCCTTGACTAGCCGTCCCTTTTCCATCTGACGCTGCACATATCCTCTGTCTGGACTCGTCTGGACGGAAAGATTGCTCAGGGCAATGGGCCTACTCTGTAAGAGATCTGCAGCTGCCACGACCACCGAGCTGCGGCTGACCTGCGAGCTGCCTTAACGTTAACGTAACGGTAGCCTCTGACGCTGGGTGCCTGCAGTCTGGATTGAGTGCTGAGGTGGGGAGCTCTGATGGCGACGTCGGGAGCCATGAAGCAACAAACGGTCCTTGCTAAAGCCACCGAGCTGCTGATCAGCAGGAAGATCGCCCATCATGACTTCAGACTGTTGTTCTTCCGGTGCTCTGCTCTCCAGACTGCCAGTAAATTCTCTGAGTTGGTCAGTGAACTTTGTTGGTCTTGCATTGGCAGTTTCACGCGGGTCATCATTGCCCTTGGACTTTTTCAGCCGGTTGGAAATTGGACTAATTTTAACATGATTTTTTATTATTTTATTTATTTATTTTCAATTTGCTGTGTTGTCTGTCTTGTATGTCTTAGTGTCACGGGAACGCTGGCGACTACGCCGCTCCGTCCGGCATCTTTTGTGTTTGTTATTTCTTAAATGTAGTTCTGTCTTGGTGTCAAGGGTACGCTGGCGACTACGCCGCTCCGTCCGCTATTGTCTTTGTTAGTCTATGTGTCATTGACAATGTCTTATATGTGGAGCGCTTTGGGTGCACTCTGTGCACGTTAAACTGACTTGACTTGACTAATAATATCTACATTAAAAGTCCATAGTAGGTTTTTATCACTTATGTAAGTACAGTGTAATGACTGCACTTGCCACAAACTGGGGCCAACAAAATAATACATTAAACATTTTATGAGAATGTGACATTTCTTTTGGCCCTCTGTGGTGCTTTATCAATTACCCTGTGCGTTCCAACAAAGCGCTGAAACTCTGCTGAGCCTGCTGCGCTTTTGACACCAAGTTGGGAGCCCGGCTGGTATTGATGTTGAATTGATGAGCATGCAGTGGGTGTCTTTTGTCTGAGGCCGTGCCTAATTTCTCTGAGCATTATTCATTTCCCAGGCCGAACACTCAGGAGAGGAAGCACAGCTCTTCTTCTCATCCAGGGTGGCTCAACTCCTTCATCCTGCTGTCGCCACCTACAGCGGTGCTGCTGCTGCTTCTGTTTGTTCCAGAATGCAGCGCAGAATGCCGAGCGGAACTGCTCACGTGTTCCCGGAATGCGGTTGAACACTGAATGCCACTGCTGTGTTCCGGAATGCTGTGGAATACTGAGGATGGCTGACATTTCCAAACAGCCATTTTTGTGTCCACCAAAGGTAATCCTTAAAGACAGGGCCTAACAGTGTACTTCACTGTGCATTAAACATGTTTGTTGTGGCCAGGATTGGAGTTGAGTGTGTCCTTTCATGTGTGGCAGAGGAAAAGGGTAACTGAAAAGGACAGCAGAGAATTGTTCCCCCCTCCCCCCTGTTTTTTCCCCTCTCGTGACGTATAGTCTACCCAGGCAAAACAAATACCTTTCTGTCACAGCCCTCTAATGAAGTAAAATGACCACTAGATTGGACTGGCGGACGTGGCATGATAAGAGCTACTGAGTGTGTGTAATGACCGTCGCCGTTTTCGCTGACCTTTGATAGAAATACAGTTATCACCACATCGCTCTCTCTCTACTCCCTCTGTGTTGGGGCTGCGGTCATGATGTGCCCATGAGATGATGTGAGTGTGTGTGTCTATGTGTGTGTGTCTGTGTGTGTGTGTGTGTGTTTATATGTGTTTGTAAAGGTGTGTATTTGTGTGTATACTGTATGTATCTTAGAGTGTGTGTGTGTGTGTGTGTGTGTGTGTGTTTATGTGTTTGTAAAGGTGTGTATTTGTGTGTATACTGTATGTATCTTAAAGTGTGTGTGTGTGTGTTTTGGGGCAGCTGATCGAGGGACTGTCACACCCCCCCCCCCCCCCCCCCCCCACATGTGGTATGCGTAATAATAAAATGTCCAGCGTGATCCTGGCCGGCTGGCCTGCTGTAAAATGGATTTCAGTCCACATGGAACAGATGATTCTCAGATCACTGGGCACAGAAATGACTCCCAGGGACCGGTGCACGGAGTGAGTGAGAGATGGAAGGAAACAGAGAGAGCGAGCGAGAGAAAGAGAAAGGTGAAGAGAGAGAATGAAAAAGAGGGATTGAAAGAGGGAGAGAGAGAAAGAGAGAGATGTTTGATTAAGGGGATATTCCACAATTAATTTTTACGACAGGGGACATATGATAGTCTCGCCTTTGTGCACATTCTCCAGCAATAGTCAGTTGGCCAGCTAGATGTCTAATAAATCACCTTATTATACGGCACCAACTGGAGACCTGGAGTATAATCAGCCCCATGATTAAGTCAAAGCAGAAAGATCACGTCATAAACAATGCATTTATATCAATCAAGATTTTTACTGCAAGACAGATCAGGCCTAAGGATTTATTCCCCTACCTCCAAATAATTATTTTTTTTGCCTTTCCATTATCATTTATGTGTGTGTGTGTTCAGTGTTCAGGACTAACACTCAATCATTTAGCAGTGCTTTTTTTATCCAAAGGAACACAGTGTCCCCAGGAATGGGTTTGGTCTCTGTCTGGTAATCATCCCAATGATCTCTGCTATTACTGGTTGTTCCCTGTTGTTGTAGTTGAAAAAACAGGAAGTGAACACTTACTTTCGCTACACCACGTGAGGTGGTTGCTACACCCTGAATGAAAATAAACAAAAATGGATGGTCAACCTGAACAACTATTTATTTGCACAGTCAAAGCATCTTACGGCAGGAAAACCCATCTCAGCACTGCAATTGTGCCACATACTGTATCTTTGCTGAGGTAATGGCAGCCATATTGTGTATCAGAGCACTCTGCACACTTTGTCTGTCTGGTGGAGAGGCCAGCCAGCTATATCTGTGTCTGTGTCTGCATCTGAATATTCCTGCTGCCCTTCTACACAAAATCTTAACTGGTGTTAGTGCCTAATTGGGCTTACTGACTGCATCCTGGGTGGTTAGTCCTCCTTCTCAGGCTTTTTGGCTGCTAGCCTTGGTTGCTCTGATTTGTTCCAGTGGGCTAGGGATGAGACTGGCCTGCCTGCGTATAGCCAGGGGCAGGGCTATTGATCGCACTCATCAAGGTTTGAAAATATGGATGAGCATTAGGGACTGACATTAATTAAAGATCACTTCTGCCTTGAAAGTCAATTATGTGAGAAGGAGAAAGGGTGAGAGAGAGAGAGAGAGAGAGATTAGAGCCAGGCCTTTGTTCTAAGGTCTGTGCCCCCTCAACCCCCTCCTGTTGAGTCTCTTCTTCAGCCCATCCAACCCATTCATTACTATGTGCATTTTTTCCCTCTGCAATCATTCGCCATGGCAATCAATCGGTTCTGTAATGAGAAGCACATACTCATTAAAGCAAATTCATATATTATCTATATTCAATAAACATGTACTTGCAGCCTATCGCAGCTCATATAGAGAGGTGGGATCGATAAGACATTGGGTGTGATTCATCATTGTCTTTGGAGCTGCATATTTTAGGGCTTGTTTGGCACGCCATCTTGAAGAGGCACTCAGTCTGCAGATTGTCCCCCAGTGATAGAAGTATCACAAATAAGGGCTTTGAACTTGAGATATCGAATATACCAGTAAAGCTGCAGGTACAGTATATTCTAATATACTGTACCTGCAGCTTTACTGGAATATTCACTGTTGCCGTCCCTGTGCTGGGCCGTGGCGGTGTCGTTTTGGCTGGTCACACACACACACACACACACACACGCACACACACACACATTTCTCCAATAGGCAATGAGCAAAGACATTATGCCACCTTTACACCTATTGTCTTCTATGTCCAGTTAAGTATCCCATTCTGTAAGTGCTGCCCTGGTCTAATGTCTGTAAGGTATAATGGTCTTCGAGGTGTACAGAATTAATGGACGAGGCAGAGGCAAAAGAGAGTGGAGTTTCCTCCGCTGAGCACGGTCCTGACAATGATAACGGTGACCAGTTAGCTCAACCATTGTTTACTATGGTTGTTATTAACATTCAAATGAACATTAATATGGAACGGTGTTTGAAACCTTTACTGTATGTTCCATCTCAAAATAAACATCGGGCCGCCAGTGATCTGCACAGAAATAATCAGAATCTTAATTACAGTGCATGAGAATGCACTGTACTGTTCTTCCTAGGCTTCTTCTTATTATTATTACAGTGCATGAAAATGCACTATACTGTTCTTCCTAGGCTTCTTATTCTTAGCTTTATTATTACAGTGCATGAAAATGCACTGTACTGTTCTTCCTAGGCTTCTTCTTCTTCTTCTTCTTCTTCTTCTTCTAACGCAGTTAATGCAGCTTCAACCGTTTAACGTAGATACTTCATTCAAACTATGCTACGTAGGTCTTACTTAGGACATCTGGGCTTTGTATTTTTCATCTTTGTAACTTTTATACTTTTTAAACTATTTATTAAAAACTACTCAAAATGTCCTCATAGACTTAACATTGGGCTGATGACATCACAGTGGGCTAATGAACTTGATTTGCACCTGTATCAACTTCCAGCTGCTCATCTAGGCCCCATCAAAGAGCCAGTTCAACTGATTGATTGATTGATTAAACTAATAATTAAAAACTATTAGGCCTTTATGACATCACAGCAATTAGAATCTTGTGCCAGGTGAGGTGCCAGGCCACCTGCATCAACTGTCAGTTTCTCAGGCTTTAAGCATACAGTCTCATTCTCTTAATATAAGACTACACATCCTGTTCAACTGTTTCAACTGTTTGCAGTCATTCCAACTATATTAAACCTCATCTACCTAGCAAATAATTTAACCATTTAAACTATCCACCTATTTAACTGATCAGTCATTCCAACTATATTAAACCTCATCTACCTAGCAAATAATTTAACCATTTAAACTATCCACCTATTTAACTGTTCAGTCATTCCAACTATATTAAACCTCATCTACCTAGCAAATAATTTAACCATTTAAACTATCCACCTATTTGACTGTTCAGTCATTGCAACTATATTAAACCTCATCTACCTAGTTCAGTCATTCCAACTATATTAAACCTCATCTACCTAGCAAATAATTTAACCATTTAAACTATCCACCTATTTAACTGTTCAGTCATTCCAAGTATATTAAACCTCATCTACCTAGCAAATAATTTAACCATTTAAACTATCCACTTATTTAACTGTTCAGTCATTCTAACTATATTAAACCTCATCTACCTAGCAACCAATATAGTTTGTTTTTACTCTGTATGATATTTTACATCATATTTTTTGCATTTTCATGCACTGTATTTCCTTCAGGAAACTGTGGCTTCCTTCTACCTCACATTTGCCCTACCAAGATCCTGGCCACCAGTACACAAATAAATATGCAGATGCTTCCTACAGCTAACTACCTTCACTGGTGAGTAGTAGTCTCTTTCTCTCGCTTACTCAGAATGGAGTCATGGTATGACTGCATACAGAATTGCTAGAGCACTGAACGATAGCCATAGGCAACAATAGTACATTAACAATCAGCAAAATATGCATACACCTCTCTTTTTCTCTCTCGCCCGACCCCCGCCCCCACCCCGACACACACACACACACACTAATTCCATCACCTCCACCAGTAAGGATGCAGGTCTATTGTGATTAATGTTTGCTGTGTGTGAAAGCAATCACTTTCCCCACTAGCCCCCCCCAACACACACACACACTCGGGAAGGCTGTCAGCCGAGGACGATGCATCTTTCTCCATAAAGATGACTTTAAGTGGACGTGTCTCTGATGGCCGTGGTGCAGGCCTAGTGAGTGGCGGGTGTGTAAAGCTAGTATTTGAACAGCGTCATCTCTCTGTATTGCTCTTGACCTCTCTCTGCAAATGCAAACACTGTAAGATGCTGATGTTCTTTATCTGACTTTGCTTCCCAGAGAAGGTGGTTTCTCCTCACTCCTGGGCATGCCATGGGTGGTGTGTGGGGAATGGAATTTCTTCTCTTCTCTTCTCTTCTCTTCTCTTCTCTTGAAGCCCCTTGAATTTCCCCTGGGGATCAATAAAGTATCTATCTATCTATCTATCTATCTATGTATATATCTCTTCTCTTCTCTTTTTTTCCTTCTCTCTTCCCACAATTTTCATCTCCTGTCTGAGAGGTCAATCATTCTCTTTCTAAACACACGCACACACACGTACTGTACAGTACACACACACACACACACACACACACACACACACACACACACACACGTGCTCCTGGTAGACCGTGAGTGCATGAGACTAGTGCAAACAGAAGTCCCCAGCTAAAGACCACCTGCAACCACTGAATCCCAGCTTGCTGTGCTCATATGACTCTGCAAAACAAGAACAAGACGACTGGCCTGGTATCAGAGTCGGACAGTTCACTGCACCATCAAGCATCCCGGTGGCTGTCCTCAGAACAGATCCCCCTCCCCCACACACACACACACACCACTACGCCCCCATCCGTGGGCATATGAGTGCGCTGTTAATTGTCCCCCTGATGCACATCATGGAGCGCGATTGATCTGCACAGAAGGGCCCTAACTCAGTAGCACATGGGCCCACGAAGGAGGGAGACAGATGGCATTAAAGCCGCTGCGTTAAACTGTCAGTGGCCGAGTGCCCTGGAAAAAAGGGGGACGGGCCCCCCCACACCCCACCTCCTGCTGACCCCCCCCCCCCCGCCATTTCCCCTGCGCAAAGCCTGGGCGGAAATGACCAAATCAATAGCCTAACTCTGATTTAGTTGGCCCGGACTGGCCATTGGAGAGTGAGCAAATCAACGGCCGGACGGCACAGAGGCCTGCTCCTGAGTCAAGCAGCTCTCGTTTGATCTACTTACAGACTTTCAGTACACAGCAACTCTCCTTTGAGCTCGCTACGATGATCATGACATTTTTAGC
>NW_027468565.1:34099096-34109096 GCF_046254945.1 Alosa pseudoharengus | reverse complement strand
TTCTGAACATACAAACACACACACAGACACACACACAGACACAAAGCTCTGTGTGCTAAGGGCTGGATATGGTGGTGCAGAAACAGACAGGTACAAATAACTAAATATCTTCTGTAAATGTTATGTCATTCATAATAAACATAGACATTTTGTATTTCATGTAAATGTCTTTTAAATCAGACAAATATAGTTAGCATGTTTCACAGGAGTGGAGTTTGGAAATGCCCCCCCCCCCCCCACCCCCCCCAGACACTGCGGCACTGTTTACGCTGTAGTGAGAGCACTGGGCAACACATCAAATCTGATCTAGTCTCACAGCTTTAACTGGGCTGGGACATCGGTACAATGACTGGAATGGTTACATATAAATGTGTTTGTATGTATGTGTGTGTGTTTGTGTGGAGTGTGTATGTGAGAGAGTGTGTGTGTGTGTATGTGTGTGTGTGTGTGTGTGTGTGTGTGTGTGTGTGTGTGTGTGTGTGTGTGTGTGTGTGCGCGCATGTGTGTGTGTGTGTGTGTGCGTGCGTGCGTGCGTGTGTGTGTGTGTGCGTGTCTGTGTGTGATTGTGTGTGTGTGTGCAGTCCTGTCTCTTTGCAGTTTGCAATGTGAGATCAAAGCTGGTGAGTTCTAGGGATGGACAGACATGATCAGTGGATGAAGCATGATCAAAGATGGACTCCATAACAAAGTTCCTTCATCACGCTCTGCTTTAAAGATACCATCACATTAAAATATTTGACTTTGCTTTACGTCCCAACGGCGAAAACCGTGAAGACAGTGATTGGGAAATCGCTCAAAAATGCAAAAATATGTGTCATTATTGTGGTATGTTTCTGAATACACAAACACGCACACACACAGGCATACACACACACACACACACACACACATACACAGTGAGAGAGAGAGAGAGAGAGAGATAGATAGATAGAGAGAGACATACACACAGACACACACATGCAGACACACACAGAATGAATGCACATGCAGACACACAAAGAAGCTTTGACTTTCTCAGCCGATCAACAAACAAATTTAATTAAGCGAGTACAATAAACGGCCACCAGGGCTGAGTCCAACCCCACCCGTTGTCACTCAGGCACTGGTCCAGTCTGGGGAGAAATGTTAGTCCAGACACCACAGGCTCGGCTACCGCAAACTGCTAAGAAGTGCAATTAACAGTAATGCCCTTGTTAGTTAAAATGGATTCCCGCCATTTGGAACCCCCCCCCCCACCCCCAATCTCCCCTTCTCATCAGGAACTCTCTGTAAAAGTAAAACAATCGCCGGTGTTTGTGGACAGCGCCGGCGTGATCCAATTCTGCGGCGGGATCAACATCATTAACTGACTGGTTTCCCTTGGCGGAGCTGTTCGGACGCTGATTTAAGTGTGTGATGGTGATTATTGATTTACAAGGTGTACTTTGAGACAGAGAGAGAGAGAGGAAGAGTGTGTGGTCTGAGTGGGTGTGTTGTGGTGTGTGGTGGTTTGTAGAGGTATGAACATTTGCAAGAGTTGCTTATTTCTCTCTCACACTCTCTCAGTGTGTGTGTGTGTGTGTGTGTGTGTGTGTGTGTGTGTGTGTGTGCCTCTCCCTATCTGTGTTTCTCTCAAAAAAGAAAGAGAATGTAAGAAGCCTTAGCTCACCTCTGTGTGACTTGGTGCTCTTTGTACAACTTTAGCGCATGGCAGGCTGAGGTGTGTGTGTGTGTGTGTGTGTGTGTGTGTGTGTGTGTGTGGCGTAGGCAGAGAGGGCAAGTAGCTGCAGGGGGCTCAGAAGTCTGATGTTGAGGAGAGAGAGAGAGAGCGTATGAGAGAGAAAGAGAGTATGTGAGAGAGAGAGAGTATGTGAGAGAGAGAGAGTATGAGAGAGAGAGAGAGTATGTGAGAGAGAGAGAGTATGTGAGAGAGAGAGAGTATGAGAGAGAGAGAGTATGTGAGAGAGAGTATGTGAGAGAGAGAGAGAGTATGAGAGAGAGAGAGAGTATGAGAGAGAGAGAGAGTATGTGAGAGAGAGAGAGTATGAGAGAGAGAGAGAGTATGTGAGAGAGAGAGAGTATGAGAGAGAGAGAGTATGTGAGAGAGAGTATGTGAGAGAGAGAGAGAGTATGAGAGAGAGAGAGAGTATGAGAGAGAGAGAGAGTATGAGAGAGAGAGAGAGTATGTGAGAGAGAGAGTATGTGAGAGAGAGAGAGTATGTAAGAGAGAGAGAGAGTATGTGAGAGAGAGTATGTGTGAGAGAGAGAGAGTATGAGAGAGAGAGAGAGAGTATGTGAGAGAGAGAGAGAGTATGTGAGAGAGAGAGAGTATGAGAGAGAGAGAGAGAGTATGTGTGAGAGAGAGAGAGAGAGAGAGAGTAGAGAGAGTATGTGAGAGAGAGAGAGTATGTGAGAGAGAGAGAGTATGAGAGAGAGAGAGAGAGTATGAGAGAGAGAGAGAGAGTATGTGTGAGAGAGAGAGAGAGAGAGAGTAAAGAGAGTATGTGAGAGAGAGAGAGTATGAGAGAGAGAGAGAGTATGTTAGAGAGAGAGAGAGAAAGAGAGTAGAGAGAGTATGTGAGAGAGAGAGAGAGAGAGAGTAGAGAGAGTATGAGAGAGAGAGAGAGAGTATGAGAGAGAGAGAGAAGGAGCAAGAAACCAAGAGTTGGAGAAGCAGAGGCACTAAAAGAGGAAAGAGAGAGAGAACGTATGGGTGTGTGTGTGTGTGTGAGAGAGAGAGAAAGCATGTGTGTGCGTGCGTGTGTGTGTGTGTGAGGGTGAGAGAGAGAGAGAGTGTGTGTGTGTGTGTATCCAGATCAAAAAAGAGAGGATGAGCAAGCCAAAAAAAGAGGGATAGAAAATGAGAGAGTAAAAATGAAAGGGAGAGGCAGTACTTTGAGTCTTCCTACCAGGTGAGTGAGGGCTAGGTAACCCCCCCCCCCCCCCGCCTCCTTGTCTCTCTGTGATTGCATGCTTTTGGGTGGAGAGGATGTGGTTAAAACTCCCCCTGCATGCTTTTGGGTGGAGAGGATGTGGTTAAAACTCCCCCTGCATGCTTTTGGGTGGAGAGGATGTGGTTAAAACTCCCCCTGCATGCCTGCCTCGTGGGGAGAGCAAGCAGTTCCTCTGCGCTTCGCTCTGATTCTCTGCCAGTTAGGCACAGTCAAATCAGTTGGGCTCCAAACTATTTTCTGGAATGGATTTGTTTACTGACTTTGTCGGTGTGAAAGGCCTTCCCTCTTTGGGAGACTTTTCTTTTTTCCACTTTTGATATATGAATCTGGCTTTATTTTACAAAGCTGTATTCTGTCAAAACAGACAGTTTACCTTGATAACGCACAAAAGCCTGAAGCAGTTCTTTTCATTTGTTGCAAACAGGAAAAGCTTTGATTTGATTTTGCAACATTAATGCGAAAACAAAAAGACAAAAAGAGTTTTCTGTAGGGCCTATGTCTTAAGGTGTCCTTTACTCTTCCCTCTCTCTCTCTCTCTCTCTCTCTCTCTGTGTATTTGTGACAAGAGTGAATGCTTAACTTGGCTCAATAGCATTGTTCTTCAGTGAGTGCATGTTTACATTTGTGTTTGTGTGTGTGTGTGTTCGTGTGTGTGTGTGTGTGTGTGTGTGTGTGTGTGTGTGTGTGTGTATGTGTGTGTGTGTGTTTCTGTGTGTTTACCTGTGTGGGCATGTGACCATATCTGTTTTTGTGAAATGTATGGTGTGTCGAAGTCTTCTAATGCATTAGTGCAGATGGGCAGAGACAGTAATTTAATGTCATGATCTAGTGCCCAGGAAAGAATTATGCTGCTAATGCAATTTAATCCATCCGCTCCCCCATCCTGAGACTGCACTACAGTGGTAAATGAAGCTGTTACCTTATTGAATACAATAATAGCATTCAGTGCATCTAGGTGGAGCAAACTGAACAGATTTATATGGTATGAGCTGCAGATACTCACACACCCATAACCATCTTTCAGCTGTATTGTCCAGCCTCGGATGAACATGTGCTAAATTGGTCCTCGTAGCTTCCTATCCAATCCACTCTCAGAACCTACTGTTGTAACAACATCTGGATTTAGAGTGATAACGTCGACTGTAAAAGTAGCTATGAAAATCACATGATCTAAAATGTATAGCCTATGTATGAGTCTTCAGATATGCATTGTATTTCTACTGTTACTAACATCATTATTGGAGAAACCGTAATAATAAGCCTTGGTCCAGATATCGGGTTTCTACATAAAAACTGAGGTATAATGTTATGCTAATAGACATCTTAAGAAATTAACAAGCCATTTTGTCGACACATTATTGACATTGAGTAATATTAATGGATGTGAGGTCAGGCTATGGTCAAGGTTAGCTGATTAATCGTTTGACAGGTTGATGAGATTTTGGCCATTTCATGCATGAATATAATCAAACGCTACTAAACCTGAATGTACTTGTATGTGTTTAATGTTGAGCTGGCAGTGTTGAGGTCCATCATAGAGCTCAGGTCTGTCAGATCTGTACAGTGATCTGTACAGTGCTGTAGAGTCGGTGGCTCACGCTATGTCAGTCAGTGCAAATGGAGTCTATCAGGATGATGACGGATGACGGGTAAGCGACGCCTGAGGACCAGAGAGCATTAGTCTCTGTCTGGAGGGAGACTCTGGAGGAAGGGTGAGGAGCTCTTACGGTAACACAGGCCAGGTGAGGGTTAAACACACTCTCATTCGGGAGAGGGGAGGGCAGAGGGAATAGTGGTGGTGGTGGGGGGGAGGGGGGTGTGCGGGGTAGGGGGTGGAAGTGCAGTGCAGTGCGGTCTTTCAATAGATACAATCAGAAGCACAATGAGTGGGTTCGTCCTGGAAAAGCACACATAACCAAACACATAATAACCCACACAATCTCTCTCATGTTCCAATATATTTCCATATTAAGGGTTCGTGACCTGCATGACACTGTGATGACTCCTGTGTATGCTTCCCGCATGACCACATCTCCAGAGTACTGACTAACAGCTCTGGTAATTGGTCAGCCTTAATGCCCTATACCGTAACTTGGCTCTGACATGTTTCCATGGCTTGTTTACAGTAATGACTGTCTGTGACGTTCAACAGTGGAGTGCATTACTGTATATGTACATCCAAACCCAGAGGCCTTGTCACTCCTATTGAACCCATCATAAAAGTGTCCATGCATGCTTTTAGAGTATTATGTCTCTCTGTTCTAAGAGGCTTGTCTGCAGTTGATAACCCTACTCACCTCCTCTGCGCTATCCATGACCCCAAGATGTTTTTATGCTCAGAGTGCATATTATAGGATTCGGATAGATGTACAGTTTGTGTGCGTATATAGATAGATAGATACTTTATTGATCCCCAGGGGAAATTCAAGAAAATGATATCAAGTATATGATGTCTCTGTGACCACCAGCAATGGTGAATGAGAGCAGTTCGACTGCCTGACCTTTTTTTCTCCTGCTCTTCACTGTATTTGAAATGAGCTGGTGCTTTTAACCCACACAAAAGAGACATATGATAACATCCATGTAAATGACCAAATGCCATTTCTTTCTATGTATATTCTCCAGCTTGGCTGTGCTATTGATTCTTTATGGTAGAGGTGGAGGAGAGTGTTAGCCCAGAGCACTGTGGTCTTCCCATCAACCCTCCTCTCCCCCGAGGAGATACGAGTTCCAGTGTGTGTGTGAGAGAGAGAGAGAGAGAGAGAGAGAGAGAGAGTGTATAAGTCTGTGTGCATAATGCATATGAGTGTATTTACATGCGTGTATTTGTGTATTTGTGTGTATGTTTGTGTGTGTGTGTGTGTGTGTGTGTGTGTGTGAGAGAGAGAGAGTTAGTAAGTGTGTGTGTGTGTGTGTGTGTGTGTGACTGTGTGTGTGTGTGTGTGTGTGTGTGTGTGTGTGTGTGTGTGTGCACATGTGTGACAGCCACACTGCTGACTGTGTGGATTTCTCTGAATGTCATCTGCTTGATAAGGCCTGCTCTAGCTGCCATGGGGGGGGAGTGGTACTATATAGCCAGCCATGTAATGTTATTCCCATCCCAATTTGCAGCTATAACATGTTCATTAGCAAGGCAATTAGAGGGAAGGAGGGGATCTAGAGGGAGCGAGTAAATGAATTAGGCCCAACTGAGTCTGTGGTTCGCGTGAAGGATCAGCGATGGGTGGTGGTGGTGGGGGTTAGTCTGAGGTGGAGCACTCTATTCTTGTTTTTTTTTTTAATGAGCTGGATTCTTTATTACATTTATTTATTTTTTATTTGTTTATTTATTTATTTTTCTTGCTGAAGGTAGGGATCTGTTAATGGAGTTTGGATAATTACACAGGAGCACAGAAACACCAGAGCCCCACCACCACCACGCCCGGCTTCTGTCTGGCTTCCCCCCCTCCCTCGCTCCCTCTCCCCCTCCCCGTCTTCCGTCGATTCCACTGGGTATTCTGTCCACTCCGTCGGTGTCTCTGCTGCTGTCACAGTGCCCCCAGGGCACCATGCTAAATTACACAATCGGGTTTCGGCCATTGGCCCGTCTGGACACAGGAGGACTGGATGGAGTGTAGGGTGGGGTAGGGTAAGCTAGGGAGGTGGTCTAAGGTGGAGGGACATCGATAGCGCATGCTGGTGGTGGTTTCTATTATGTTATCAATAAGGCCCCCTTCAGACTCTAATAGGAGGGGGTGGGGCACTGCTCAGAGGTAACAGCCCGAGTGCGTATAGGAGGTAAAGCAAATGTTTGCTGGAAAAAGTGGGATATCAGTCCGGCCAGATTGATTCCCGTATCGATTGGGCCCAGTGCCTCTGCACTGCTCATGCCGGGCCGACCTCTGCCTTAATGGATCCGCCGGGCTTCTCGCTGATTAAAGAGCCCAAGGCAGGGAAGAAAGCACCGGAGGAGGCACCACATCAAAAACGCAAGAAACAGTGGGGCGAAGGGGAGGGGTTGGGATTGCTGAAAAGGCTGGAGTGTATGTGTGTGTGTGTGTGTGTGTGAGGGAGGGTGTGGAGGGGTGGCGGTGGGGGGATGCTGTTTCTAGAATATAGAGGCAAAATGTCAGCGTTGTTTCTCATGAAAGAGAAAAGCAAGAGGCTGTTTTATGCCAAGGGTGAGGAGACACAACAGATGATCATCCTTTACATCACCCTCAGTCTGTAAATATTATATACATACAAATGTCAAGAATATATGGTTAAAAATGGGTGGTTGGTGGTTTTGGTGGTTCATGCAGGGCCTGATTTTTGACAATCACCTTCACTTATTTGTACACTGCGAGGGGTTTATACCATTGCATTCTCTGCGAGTGGTTTATACCATTGCAGAGACAAATCACACTTGGCATGTCTTCCCAGCACTCCAAGGGAGTGATTTAACAGACCTAACACACTGACATTTGCATACGCGGCTCAGAAAGTGTCGCAGTGTGACTTTACTCAGATATTTATGCTAATACACAGGACGGCGGTGTGCCCTGTGAGGGGAAAAAAGAGGGAAAAAACCCCTGACCATCCAGATTTGGTCACCGTAAATTACCTCTTGAGTGTGCAATACTCTGGGCCCAAGTCTGCTGGCGAAGACCTTTAGTGAGGCAATGGGATGCAATACGATCTGTTTAGGACTGCGGCCAGACCTGAATCAATAGCAACGAAAGGAAAGCTTCATCACTGGGAGCTTTCATAAGGGTTGACAGGGAAGATCAGTGCGTACAGCTACCAAGCAGCCCAGCAACAGCGGTAGAAACTGCAGAGGCTTTCATACACAAGTATTTTTTATCATTTGTGAAAACAGAGCAGCCTGTGAAAATTAATGGTATTTTCATACTCCTGTTCTTTTCCTGTTCTGCGCTTACAGACCAAACGTGTTTTCGCTTTAAATCAGCAGTGACCTCTCTCTTGCTCTTTTTTATCAAGTAAGTGAAAACTGCGTTTTTACTGCTCTAACAGTAAGGGCAGCTCCCTGTTTACAGACGTAGCATAATTAACTAAGCTAAATTTAATCTGGGTTCACCCAAAAAGGTCACAGATAAACAAGGCAGAGAGACAATGTTACAGTACAATGATGTCCTGATGGCAGAAACTTAATAAATGAAAATAACAACAACAAAAAAAGATCTCCTCATCATGAGGCCATTAGTGATCATTTAGCTAATTAGGCAGCCAATTATATCTATCTATATGGTTATGAGATTATGGTTATGGTTAGCAAACACTTTTGTCCAAAGTGACAAACAAATAACAACAATACAATAGTTAAATGTAACAGTAAACAATTTAAAAAGTTGGTAAAAATACATTAAGGAGAATAGCAATAATGTTAACACTTTATAATAACTACACACAATTCATTGTTTATTAAGCCTTTGTTACTTATTAGTTAATAGTTTGTTCATCATTAGTAATTTCTAATTTATCATCAGTAGGGCATTTGTTCACACATTTATAAATAGTTTGTTCATAGTAAATAAGTTTATATCTTAAATATGTTCATACATTATTGTTAATACTTAATAAATGATGCAATAATATGTTTTTGATTAAGTAATATTTCCATTATTTAACAGTTGTTACATACACATGCACTAATGATTAGTTAGGGTGAGGATACATATTTTATAAACCACTTCCTAATACTATAACTAATAATTTACTCAGAAGTTACAAGTGGTTAGTTAATGATATTTTGTGAGCTCATCTAAAGTGAGGACGTGTTATGCCTTGCAACACATTTACAAATGAGTAAAGTTTACACTTGCATTTATTCATTTAGCCGACACTTTCACCCAAAGCGACTTACACATGTCAATGAAATTAAAGGGCAAGGCCACATTGGTGAACGCCGGGGTTTGAACCCCCAACTTTATGGGTTACTGCATGTTAAAACGGCTCCCTATCCACTACACTACCTCTGTCCAGTGGTATTACTACCGTCAATTCAAAAATATAATATAGATATGCGTGTTTACTATGAACAAACCATTTTTAACTGTGTGTAAACATGATTTACAGATGAGAATTAATGTAGAAATAATGCTTTACAAATGAAGAATACAGCATTTAATAATAGTTTACTGATGTTTAATAACAGTGTGTAATAGAAGAAAACAGAAACTCTTGCATAGTTGTAGGGTTTTCTATCTGGGCCAAGGTAGTGTAGTGGATAAGGAGCAGGACTAGCATGCAGTAGCCTGAAAAGTTGGGGGTTCGATTCCCGGCTTTCACTGTTATGTCAATGGCCTTCAATTTAATTGACATGTGTACGTCGCTTGTCTGCTAAATGAATGAATGTGAATGTAATCTTTACAACTCATTTGAAAATGTGTTGCAAGGCATAGAAAGTCCTCACTTTAGATAAGCTCACAAAATATCATTAACTAACCACTTGTAACTCCTTAGTTAATCATGAATTATAGTATTAGGAAGTGGTTTATAAAATATGTATCCTCACCCTAACTAATCATTAGTGCATGTGTATGTAACAACTGCTAAATAAAGGAAATATTACTTCATCAACAAAATATTATTGCAAAATGTATTACATATTAACAATAATTCATAAACATATATATAGATATAGGCTTATTTACTATGAACAATCCATTCATAACTGTGTGTACAAATACTTTATTTATGAGAATTAACATAGGAACAATGCTTTACAAATGATGAACAAAGCATTTTGTAATAGTTTGCAACTGGTTTATAATAAGACAATTATTTAATTATAAGTGGTTGTTTCATTACTTATTAAGTATAAATCATGTACTTACAAACATATTTTTTGGATAGGCTTATTTACTATGAACAAACCATTTATAATTGTGTGAACAAATGCTTTACTGATGATAAATTATGTATGAACAAGAAATTACTAATGATGAACAAACCATTAACTAATAAATAACAAAGGCTTAATAAATGATTAATTGTGTGTAGTTATTATAAAGTGTTACCGCAATAATAAACAACAATGTCAATTCAATCAATAGCTTAATGAAAAAATAACAAATACTGTAATA
>NW_027468565.1:34081596-34091596 GCF_046254945.1 Alosa pseudoharengus | reverse complement strand
TCTGATGAAATGGTAGGTGGTTAAGCACTCCTTGAGCCACTCTGTGTCGCGTCCCTTTCTCTCTCTGCCCCCATGGAGAGCCCTGCTGAATGAATTCCCATTATGGATTACCTGTGGAGGGGCATAAACAGTCAGCCGGAGGATGGATTCATAAACTATTGACAGATTTGGAGAGTGCGGTGGGGGTGGGGGGTTGGCCTGTGTGTGTGTGTGTGTGTGTGTGTGTGTGTGTGTGATGGGGGGTTGAAGTGCAGAGAGCCGAAAGAGAAGAAAGTGCTGATGGGGCCGCTTGAGCTTTTGCTATTTTTTTTCCTCTCACTCTCTTTTTTTTCTCTCTCTGTCTTACTCCACCAGCCCCGTCACACCATATGCCCCTTACACACACACACACACACACACACACACACACACACACACACACACACACACTTTTAAAATCAATAGTGTTTGAACTCAAACTGCTTTAGACACAGACTCAAGCACATATACACTTCCATCACCCCCTTCCCCACCGATCGATGCTTTCCTCCTCTACTACCTACTACCTAATTTGAGTGTTTTGGATAATTATGATTCAGAGGGTGCTTCGCAGGAGATCCAATACCTTGTTTTTCCAGACAGATTGTTTTTTTGCTGATTTGATCAAGCGCAGACAATTAAAGCTATACTGCAATAAAGCACTGGAGCATTTGGTCAGCCGGCCTGCCTGTCGTCACACATGGCATCAGACACATTTGTCAATGTGAAAGTGGCTGTGGGCATCTGTCTTGGCACTGAAAACACATTTTCACCCCAATACTGGACACAGCCATGGGGCCATATTTGTCTGTGTGATACTGACCTGCAGCTATAATCCACCGCTTACACAACCCTTACTGCAATGTAGCCATTGTGTTTACTTTGCTTAAAACGCCCAAAACAAAACTTTTAACATTCTTACAGGGCCATAGTGTGTTTCTGTAACCTGTGAAGCCATTTGATTTGACTCAAAGGCTGTAGAGGCTGTAATATTTGTATTTCTTCAATTCGTCAAATACAGATAGATGTATTAAGACATTCATCATTCATCATTCATAGGACATCATTCACTGCTGTGGATGTGATAAATGCAGGAAATTAAACCTGTTCTTAAAACTTTAATGATGGACAAAAGCTTATTACGTTATTTATTTTTATATGTAAGTTCTAGACAGAAACTGCCAAGGGATATGAAGGAGAGCATCTGATGTCCACAGAGCAGCCGAGGGTTTTAATATACACTGAGAAGCACTTCGGATTTGGTGTAAAAACAATTTCTCGTTCCCCTCCTCTCCTCTTCTCTCTCACATCTCCGCCACAGCTGTTGTCCCACGGCAGACGCTTTCCCGAAAAGTGGAAGCGATATCTGGCAAAGCTCACATGCGGCAACAGGTGGCTCGCGCTGCCTCGATTGATCTACGATGTGAAACGCGTTGTGATCGATTGATGCTGCTGCTGACGGATGCAAGCCTCTCAGCGCGGAGTTAGCCAAGCGTGAACACACACACACACGCATTGCTGGCATTACTAAATTAACACTTCCCAATAGTGCTGCATGGGGTCACCTCTGAGGCAGGGAGCCATCAGCAGCAGACGTCTTACCAGGAAGTGGTGTGTGTGTGTGTGTGTGTGTGTGTGTGTGTGTGTGTGTGTGTGCGTGCGTGCGTGTGCCGTTAACACCCACCTTTAGATATCACCTCCCTAGCTTGAAAGATGCTGAAACCATTCTGGCTGCAGCCGGTCCTCTTGAACGTCCCATTGACATTAGGGGGTGTAGGAGAGGAGATGGAGAGAGAGAGAGGGAGGGAGCGGCCAGGAGAGAGGGAAAAGAGGTAGAAAAGCAAGACTGAGTAGGCTATTATGGAGCGGGGAGAGAATCCTCGGAGGAGCGTGGGGCCCGAGATGGAGTAAATGAGAGAATCGCCACGGCCATTCCAGGAGCCTCATTACCTTAATGGCGAGCCATCCGTCCTGTCAAGGTTTCCTGAAAATCTCTTCTGACACGATTGCTTTCCTCCCTGCTCAACCTTGTGCGCCGCTGGATGGTGGGAGGAGGAAAAGAAAGACAAAAAAGAGAGGGGGAGTAAGTGAGAGAGAGAGAGAGAGAGAGAGTGAGCGAAAGGGACAGAGAGACTACAAAATAAAATACCAGAGAAGTGCCAGCTGACTGCATTGAATTACTTGAATTACTGCTGGAAGATTTGTGTGTTTGGTACAGTAATAAGAGCTTGATTAGTACACGTATTCCGTGTCAGACTTCATCAGGCTCCCACAGGGTGACATTCTGGCCTCTGAACCGAGAGAGAGAGAGAGAGAGAGAGAGAGAGAGAGGGGGGGGGGGGGCTTGTGAGCACCGGTCAGGATCTCTCACTGAAGGCTGGAGTGGATCAGGGGGTTCAGATTCAGGGGAGTGGCTGCGGAGGTTGAGCAGTGGAAATGTGCCATGCCATCTCCCCCACAACCCTGTCTGCCTCCGAGCCTCTTTTTAGAAAGTAGAACTGGAATGTCATGCAGATATAGCCACTAAGCGATATAATAACATTTAAATTTTCGAGTGGCACAATTTAATCACAGTTTTAATGGTGGTTCATGATTTGATGCACTGGTGTTAATTGAGAATGGATGGGGGTGTGATTCAGATGAGTTGCTTTGCTAACACTTTATCTTTTATTGAACACATTAAGGGCACGTGAGTGAATGTGGAAAATAAAGAAGTTGACATTTGCCGGACGCGAGCGAGTCAGCACCATTCATCTTAATGGGGCTGCTTCGGATGTCGAAATAATAGCAGTGCACTTAATCACAGTCACAGCATGCGGAAATGTTTTTTGAATGGGATTCAGACGTTTTTTTTTGTGTGAATGGTAGTTTATTCTTTGTGTAAAGTATGGAAATTACTGGTAGTAAAGAAGGTCAGTGTAATAGGTCTAAGCACATTTAGAGTGCTGTCAATAAATTGCAGGAGTCATTCAGCTAAGAAGAGGAAAATATGCATATATTATTATGCTACCACAGAACCATTTGAAATAAAAGTTCACCTTGTTTTTCAATGTAATCAAAATGCCTCATGGTTAACCAAAACATTTTTTTTTTCTACCTTGCTAGCAGCGGGAGATCTAGCAAGGTTATTGTATCAGCAATGAGTTATTTTACTACCATCCAATGCTTTAGGAGCCAGCTGGATGGAAATTTACCCATTGTATTTAAGCAAGCCATGTCTTGCTCTTCAACAAGTTTCCCTACACACATTTCCATGTCTCTTTTCAAGGGCATTAGTTGGGCTTGTTCAGGGTGTTGCATAATGTTTGCTTATCAGAGGATTTTGAATGGTGCACACATTAGCCCCCGAAGCTCGCAGCTTGCATGATTCGAGGATGCTGTACCATGAATGGCATAGAACAGAGGTCTGAGGGGGAGGCTTGACGGAGGACCTTGAAAACTGTAAGCTATTTTCCTTTGAAGATGCCATCCAGGCCTCGTCCTTCTCAGAAGCCTTCCCGGAGACGCTGAATGAAAGAAAACAGATAACTGAAAACAGCGATGGGGGAAAATAGCATCAGTCAGCTCCTTCAGGCTTGCAATGTTTTGATCAAATGCATTAATTAGAGCTGTCCCCCTCTGTGTGATGCTGTGATCCCGCAGCACTATTGAGCATATTAAGCAAATTATAGTACTGATAGCCCTGCCCGCTAGTCAACGCATTTCCACTTTTTACGTTTTTTTTTTCTTCGAACATTTGAGGCTGCACCAATCCAATCGGGAATAGACTTCCTTTTTACACACACGCGCACACACACAAACACATACACACGCGCGCACACACACACACACACACACACACACACACACACACACACACACACACACACACACACACACACACACACACTCACATGCACAACACACTCACACACATACAAAAACACAAACACACACACACACACGCACACACACATACATGTCTGCCTTGAATAAAGATACACTCCCTAGCTCTCAGAATGGCGCACTTTGAGCACCACTACTCGGAAAGCCCTCCCAACCCCCTGCCGAGGCAAGCTGATAAATCAGGAGTGCGGTATTTGTTGTGCCTTTGGGGGTGCTGGGAGCAAGGTGTGTGTGGGGGGGGGAGGGGGGTGCTGTCTTTACATTCAGACTGCAGTGGGATGGCCTCACCATCACTCTCCGGGCCCCTTGCCTTTCTCTCTCTCTGTCTCTGCCTTTCTCTCTCTCTTTCTCTCTCTCTTTCTCTCTCTCCAATGGTTGCATTCACCCTTCTCACACACAGGCTCTGCGTCATCAATAGTCATTTAGGCAAGGGGCGCTTTCCACACCGCCGGATGCAATGAAGATTCATAGCAGCCATTTCAATGGTGGGGAGTGGTGTGTGTGTGTGTGTGTGTGTGTGTGTGTGTGTGTGTGTGTGTTTGTGTGTGTGTGTGTGGCCATTGGGAAAGGGGAGGAAGGTGTTGTATGGAGGCTGTGGAGGGTGTCAGTTTCAGAGGGAGGAGGAAAGCGTTGGGGAGGGGTGCAGGGTGGAAATTGCAAACATACATCGCCAGCTCCCCTGCTCCACCGAGTGGCCTTGTACGTCCCGCCGGCCTGGCCGCTGATTAGGGAGGTGTGTGTGTGTGTGTGTGTGTGTGTGTGTGTGCGGCAGCATTAGGATGACAGTTTCCAGATGGAGTGTGCAGGCGTAATGTAGGCGAGCAGGGAGCAGGCACACGGGGTGGGGGGGCTCAAGGCTAAGCGGCTCGCTGAGGGCTGGCGCCTGACGCAGATGAGCTGCTGCTTATAAATGCTCTGCAATCGCAGCTGGCTCTGTGGCCGTGAAAATGCCCACCGCATTGTAAACCACTGTGGCGGTAGCAGAGTGGTACCACTCTGTTTCAATGGTCTATTATGTGATAGTCAGTGCTTGAGGTGGAGAAAAAAACATGGCGGTACTCGTCATTCACATGTATCGTACGGTGTATCGATATAAGCAAATGTATCAGCTGGTATCGAGACATCAATTAGGGGAAACCGGGGCTGGTTGGAACACTTTTCACTCTCGGTTATATTTCTCCGTCTTACGATGCGTTGAAATGGTCAAATTGTGATTAACTGAAAGCTTGGGATCTCAGCTACAAAATGTACACATTCAATGTCAACAAATGATCCCTTGTTTTGAGTTATATATGATTAAAGTGGTGTTGTGCACGTGTGCCAACCTGCCCCATGCACGGGGTTGGTTGGCACATGTAGTCGGGGTTGGTTGGAACACCTATGTTATAGTCCTTTGCAGTACTCCTTTTGCTTTTGTTTGAAGTGCTCATCTATATCACTACCTGTAGGGCTTTGCTGATTTCTTTTCTGTGTGTTTTTCTTCAGTATAGGGTCCACCGTCAAGACCAATTTGGTCCCTACAGATTTTTTTTACTTGTTTTTTTAAATGTTTAAAAATGTCTGAAATGCTTCCAAATGTAAAACTATGTTCAGTAATTACAATAAAAATGTCAAAATAAAGATTGATGATGTTTTTATGTGTAAAATACAAAGTTTATAGATTTGTCACAAAATAGCCATAGGGAATGTATGTGCCAACCAACCCCAAAATCAGTGTGCCAACCTGCCCAACATTAGGTCAAACTTTTTTGCACAAATGCTGTTAGCCTGCTAATATCAGTCACCTCAGGTTTTCAAACTTCATTTTAAATTATAGATGATTCCCCTAGCAATAAATTATAATGAACATTTTTTTATATCCCTAACTATTACCCTTCTAGGATGTATTTAGTGGGAGGTGCATATTCTAAGTTTTGACACTACAGAATCAAAAAGTTGTTCTCACCTAAAGGGTTAATGACTTGGAGACAGTCAGACAGATACGTGAGTTTACTCTACTCAATAAGGCCGTCAGTTTAGTGTTGGAATTTTGTTGCAGCTCCCTCTAGTAGCCTGGATATTAACAGTGTTTCAACCTGCCCCTGTTCCAACCAGCCCCGGTCTCCCCTACAGTATATTCTTAATATTTTACAGTGAATAAAAGATACAAAGACATATTGGTGATGAATCACTAAGAGCTTTCAGACATACGTGTAAGACCGGAGGTTCTGCCGATGTTAAACGGTGGGGCCGTATATCTGAACGACATAACCGGTCATATGGAAGTCCGAATTCACCCGGTCTTTATACTACCCCCGACCTAGTATTTCCTCCGGACATTATGTAAATGTGCTGTGTCTGAACGAGGCGTAGAACATGCGGTTAAAATTCACACCTAGTGAGAGGGCGTGTTGGTGACGTTTCTTTCGTGCGTCCATGTGGTTAAATCTGACTTAAATGCCAGTGTTATGATGGAGTGGCATAGTGCTGTCCAGAAAATCTCCAACATGGAAAGATGCAGACATCACGGAGCTACTGTCCATGAGGGCATACAACATTTTTATAAAACACATGAAGGGAATGGCACGTTGTAGCCTACAACTGCATGGCAAGGCCAAACGAATTCAAAAGACTGAATCATAAGCAGAAGGCGCTGAAAAGGCAGTAGCCTACAGCGACGTCGTTGACGACAATAACAGAAGTATTTAATAAATTGTTAGCCAACACGGATTTCTGTTCATTGATAGCCTTAGGCAGAATTAGGCTACAGAAAAGAATACAGGATTTTTTTCTCTCCCGGCAGTAAAGACAGTAGATTCGTGTTTAAAATTAAATGAAAACTAAAGGTAGGCTATAGGCTAATTATGCATATGACCCAGAGGAGGCTGGTGATCTGTCAAGAATGATGAAGATCGTAAGATACAGATGGTTTTATTGTTGCTGTCATTATTACCACAAACACGAATTGACAACGAAACCATGGCGATCGTGGGTTATATCTTGCCTGCTTATTAGGCCATGCACAGCCCTGTCAGAACTCCGTGTAGCATGCATAGCCTACTGGCAGTTTTCATAGACCATCACCAACTAGTTCGCACTTTGGATATATCGTTGGATTGTGAAAAGCCCAATTTCGAATAACTACAGTACAACAGATGAGGTAGGATGCATCTTTTGCAATTAGAATTTCGTGTTGGACCTGTTGCCTATCAGTAGACATGTCATCTCGAGTTCCACGACAGCTTAGCTAGTGCCACCGAAATATGACACTGAAATCCTTTCACTATTGGAGTCGCTCAGATAGAAACAGCTGTAACGTGGTTAGGACACTTTTGCTGTGGAGTGGAGACGCCATAAGTTAGGTGTGGTTTTGACAATCAGAAAAGCAATATACTGAAATAATTTAATGATGTAAAGTCAAGTGCTGGTCTGGTGTGTGTGCACGCAGTTTTTATTGATGAGTCGGAGTGGCAAGGGCATTATAAAACTTCTTGCTCTTAGGCCTACTCATACACGGCGTTGAAATGCTGTCTAAATTCAAATCATATCATGCTAGGGGAGAAATCGTTGGACATCCATTATTTTGTTATTCAGCACCCATGGTCAAAAATATGTTCCCGCGCGCCTGCATGGGGATAGTATGCTTTTGGAAAAAAATAAATCATGAAAAAACTTCACTGTTATGTAGTATTTTGTTTGTTGCTTAAAAACGTTGTATGATGGCCTTGAAGTCTTGAGTTAGCCTACTGAATTGGCTGGTAGCCTACCATAAAGTGTGTGCATGCTCTCTCTCTCCAACGCAAACCAGATTCTGGCACATAACGTTGAAAACAGATAAATGTGTTCACTCGAAGCACACATACAAATACTGTATGTGCGCACTTACGTGACTATCCTACTTCAAGTATTAGCCTACGCACAATAGATTTCTCTTATTTAGCCTATAATGCATAGGCTACACTTTGTAAACAAAAAGCAGCTGTGACAGGCAGCGGCCGCATATATTCTGCGTCATATATCTCGCATCTTGTGAACTCTAAGCCCCCACCCCTCACTCGACAACCACACGGAGATTCTGTAATGTGCGTGTATGTCGTTCACACATACGTCCGTATAAGGTCAGTATTAGGTCCGCAGGTTAGCATCATATCTGAATCATCCGAAGGGTAGGACCTCCGTTTGACAAACCTCCGCATGTACTCCAGAGGTTATATCTGAAAGCGCTTACAGTGTGCTTACTGCTTAGGCCTATTTACAGACCTGCAAACTGTGAAAGGCTGAAAAAGGTTACATATTTGTGACCCTGCAAGGCGAAACCAGTCGTTTTGGTAAAATTTACAAAATTAAGTTAATGTGCTCACATGAAAGACCATTGACTAAGCTTTCCAACGATATGTATATCGAGGGTATTGCAAAAAGTATCGCTAAGATAACCGCATCCAAAGTTGGCATGGTTCTCCTGTCACGATACGCCAGAAGAGGAGAAAAGCACCTTTTTAAGTAAATTGTCACATGTGATAGTGTGAGGACAGCTATTATTACACAGCACGCCAGGATATTTCTAAAAGTTTGTGCTTTTGACCGTTCGTGCCCTGAAAGGCAAGTCTTTCACATTCATATTCGGTTACATCTGCCAAGAACGATAGAGAGCTTACACATTTTAGCTCTACCGTAAAACCTTATAGCAGCGTGGACAAATGGAATGACTGCTAATGTGTTTAATCTTCACCCAAATAAAGTCAGGGTTTAACAGTCAAAACGTATGTTTATCCATGAAATTATTTCACAATATGAAAGTGTAGACTGTATACTGTCGCATTATGCGAAAACATGAAATTCGACATTTTAACCCGTACGTTTGTTTATCGTGGATTTTTTCAAAATAGCACTGTGCGCAAGACGACTGGTTTTGCCTTGCAGGGTCACATTTGCAAAGTTAACCCCTGTAGGGGGGTCTGGGGGCATCCCCGGAACAAAATTTTGGGATTTTAACAATGAACAAGCGTTCATCTGCTTTTTAAATTTATCCAGTGTGTTCCCAAATGCTTAAATAAATTTGATGTTTTCCCCCTTAACACGCAATCATTTTAAAACATGTTTCTTATATCGGTCTTAGTGTTTTGATTCACAGTTCTAGACTGGTATTTTAAGATGTTTAAGATGTTGGTAACACTTTACTTGACGGGTGAGTTCATAACACATTCATAGCAGCTGTCATAAACTGCACATAAAGCATTCATGACTGTTTCATGAGACATGACTCAACATTCATACCAAACCTTTCATGAATGTGGAAAACAGAACGACGACAACTTGTCAAAATAAAAGTCTAACAATTGCAAAGGTAAACTAGCCTACATTCAGACAATCAGATTGACCAGTATTTGTGTAACCTGGATACAATTCATTTAATCTCTCCAGCCTTTGTAAATATTTCATGAATATCTTATGAAGTCTACATCGAATGTCACTTTACTATACAAGTTGTGAAGTATTCGTAATCACTGAGTTTAACACTGGGAGGTAAACTAGCCTACATTCAGCTGACCCGTATTTGTGTAACCTGGAACGGTTCGACATTCCCAGTATCAAAAGATGAGAAATCATCTGCAAAGGTTACATCATAAAACAAATACATTTTTATGAAACAAAAATTATTTGCTTGACCATGTTCTGTCTTTTTGGCACTGGAGTAGCCCATTGACTCAGTGATCAGGTTTGGAACAAAAACGGCAATGCTACTTTGCGCTTGTTGGACTTTTATTTTGACAAGTTGTCGTCGTCCTGTCTTCCACATTCATGAAAGTTTATGCAGTTTATGACAGCTGCTATGAATGTGTTATGAACTCACCCGTCAAGTAAAGTGTTACCAAGATGTTAAATCTGTCAGAGCAGCTTAATTAGTGATAACGTGCAGTGATGATTCTGTAGTCTTGTTGTCTAGTGACGATAGAAAGCTGCACAAGTAGAGGCTACAGATTGGAAGGATAAGTGCAGGTACGCTTAAAAGTAAAATGTAGAAGAGCTGGTACTGCGTACCGGTGAGTACCGGCCCACTTCGAACACTGGTGATAGATAGTTAAAGTTAGTGTCAACTGGTAGAACACAATTCCAAGAA
>NW_027468565.1:34056596-34076596 GCF_046254945.1 Alosa pseudoharengus | reverse complement strand
GAAGCGGCAATGGACACCCTCAACAACCTTTCACCAGAATTACGGACTCCACCTTTAATCAGTGCATTTCTTTTCTCTTCGGAGCTTCACTGCAGCCATAAGTCCAGCAGCCTCTCAGCAGCTCATTGAAGGGAGAGAGAAATTAGCCTGGCTGCCCTCTTGCCCCCGCTCCACGCCTCCATTGGTACGGCCCTGTCCTCTCAAACATAGTGTGCTAAATGTCTGCTTCTTACAGCCGCGGAACTTTAAAGTCGCCGCTAATGTTCTGCTAATCGTTCAAGATTTAGTGGATTTAATCAAGCTTAAATGGATTCATTAGAACTCCTTTGAAAATGTACAGTATGGACAATATGACAGGGTGGTGTAGATAAGCAGAGAGAAAGAAAGAAAGAGAGATAGTACAGAGAGTGATAGTACAGAGAGAGAGAGAGAGGAGGGAGGAGGAGAAAGTGGAGGGATGGTGTTTGAGAGTTCAAAGGGAGATGATGAGTTCGTCTCAGAGCTGTTTTTTCCCTGTCGCCAGTGTCAATCTCTTCCACTCGGCTGCACTGCGGTGAAGCCTTCTCTCTCTCCTTCTCTCTCTCTCTATCTCCCTCTCTTTCCACCTGGGAGGCCGGAGAGGGGGCCTCACCTCTGACCAAACTGATTTGATTTTGGGAGAGTGATCACTGGCCCTGAACTGTGCCAGGACACTCAGTACCCTGCTCGCCCTTCTCTCTCTCTCTCTCTCTCTCTCACTCTCTCTGATACACACACACACACACACACACACTCACACACACATCCGTCTCTCTCTCTGCCATCGTCCAATGACCCATCTTCTCTTCCTTACTCTCTTTCACTTGATTCTCTCTCCTCCTCTCTGATGCTCTCGTTCTCTCTCTCCTCCCCTCTGATGCTCTCTCATTCTCTCTCCTCCTCTCTGATGCTCTCTCGTTCTCTGTCACTGTTCCACTCTCTCTGCTTGTCTTTCTCTCTTTTCTGCTGTTGCTTTCAGGGTGATTTATGGTAGAGAGGCAAAGGAAATAATAATGAATAAGGAGGAAGGACTTCATACAGTCAACTCAGGGGCTTGCCAAGAGGCTGAGATGTATCATATAGGATTCCCTCTCCATCTCTTTGTCTCCACATTCTCCCTCTTTCTCTCTCTCTGTCTCTTTCTCTCTCTCTCTCACCCTTTCCCCTCACAAACTGTCTCTCTTTCTCTCTGTCTGTTCTTCTATATCTCTTCATACCCTGTGTCTGTCTTCTGTATTTTCATTTGAGATGCATGCCATTATTCTCCCCGTCTCAACGATACACCTTATAAATATTGATTGCAGCAACATATAGACCAGAGCCCAGGGCAACGCTTCATAACAGACAAATGCTGTCAGAGATGAATTTTTCCCCAACGAAGCAAACTGTGAAGGAAATTTATCAAAAGGCTCTACAGAAGACATACCACTGGCACACGGAATGGTAATGAGCAAAAGCTTATGGTTGGAGATGGTGTCCGCACTCAGAAGAGGTTTTCTCCAAAGTTCCCAGCAATTTTCCCGTGTTACTGCCTCTATTCTGTGCCTCAGTGTGTCTAGTTGTGGTGTTAGAATCACAGAAGCATTACAAATGTTGCCTTCAGTCAGCATGCTTTACAGGTTATAGAATGAACAAGAAATGTAGAATGTAGTTCATATATGAATCATTCGAAAGTGGCAAAAGATGAAACCTGAAAAAAGATAACACAGACAAGCTAGAACAGTTGTGCAATAATCAAAGATTGGTGCAGAGAAACATTGATGCCCAAGGAAGTGTATTGCATTTACAGGGCGATCGGCCTGCTTTGTACGGTAACCTACACTCTCTCCTGCCTTGTAAACAATCTATAACCGATTCAGTATACCTCCAGGCTTTATTCTTAATGTTGGAAGCTGTATCATAGATAAAAACAACTAAAAATCCTATTGGTTTCTACTTTAATAACCTACAAAGATTGTTGTTGTTGTTGTTGTGGTGTGGGCAGACTCATTTGTGTGCATGCCTCCTATGTTCTTTCCTATCTTCTCAGTGATCCATTACCTAAACGAAAAGCTTGTTAAAATAGGGCTCATTACAACACATGAGGGAAGCATGCACTTTATCAGAACTTGTGCACACTGAACCAGTAACTTTGAGGATAAAGCCTTATTCTCCAGGATGGATCTTGCCGAGACGCATCACAGGCAGAGGTCTCGGAGCCGTTCTGACGATGACAAGACCACTGAATAAAGCAGACTCTCGGGAACCATTACTCTCTTGTATGTTTAAGCAATGAAACAGTCTCATCTGTCCCATTTATAATTCACTTTATCATGTGAGCTCATTCAATACCATTACAGCCAGTCAAACCAGCCTTAACTCTCTTGTAGCGTGTGTATCCCCCCCGCACAAACGTATTCATCTGCATATGAATTATGAAGTGCAGCCTTGGTTGGTATGGCCTCTAAAATCTCTGCAGTGGATGGCTGATTTATTGATTGCCTGCAGTTGAGATGCACCCTGCCATAGCCATGTAAGCTGTAATGTTATTGCAACTCATTAATCAGTGTGACAGAAACAAACTGCAGCCACGCATCTTTTACACACCACTCAAGTCAACAGGAGGGGGTGGGGTGGGGTGGGTGTCGGTGAAGGAGGGAGGGAGGGAGAGAGGGATGGAGGGCGAGGCAGATGGAAAGATAGGGAGGGGGAGAGCGAAAGACAGATTGAGAAACACAGGTCAGAAGACAGATGAGCCACAGTGGGCCAGCTGTGGCGTGATGGAGTGCCCCCGTCTGACAGCGGAAGAGAAAGAGAACCGGTTGCGCCAGGAAGTTCAGCAACCTCAGTGGCTCTTTTGCAAGAGCATGGGCTGATGGGACAAGGAGTGCGCACACTGCCCTGGCACACTGTGGGGATCGGCCGGAGACCAAACCAATCAAAACGCTGCATGGCAAACCGTAACCAATCATCTTTTAACACACAGTCATTCAAAATGAGTGACCAGGAGACAACGTGCAGAACCAGTTCTTGATGTTAAAGGGGAACCTGGCAACTATTTCAACATAATTAACCCATTTAGAAATCATTTGGATGGTTAAATGACCCGTTCCGGTGAAAATGGTGACTTTTTCCGCAGCCCCTAGCGTCCCCAGGCGGAAAACCAACCTTGCAACATTGCGACTACTGTCCCGGAAAGTGAAGTGAGAAACAAGAAACTCGTTTTAAATCGTGTTTCTTACCTTGTAACATCCACATCGTCTGCCGAACTTATGCTAACCGTTTTGCTAGCTTGTAAACAAATCCATGTGCTTTATCGTTACCTTTTCCCACAGTTTGAAATAGCATAATGCACAATTTCTCCAGCAGAGGGGGAAATCCTGCCAAGTTTCCCTTTAAAGGCGTAGTCAATGGTGCTGCTGTTTTTAAAAATACCATTATGCTAGATCTAGAATGATGGTATTGTAAGGTCAGCCTTTTTGTATTCCTGAGGCAGGAGAGGAATTCTCATTGCAGAATGCCCTCTGTAGTCATTGTACCTCTGTGTGTGTATTTGTTTGCTATCACTATTGTCATAGCTACCATTTGGCCATGGTTCCCGGCACCCTGCTGCAGTGTAGGTAACCCCCCTAGACTCCCCTCTCTCCAACCAGGAACAACTCCTTCTGAACTCAACTACCTAAAACGGAAATGTATCTGTCAAATGACAAATGATAATTCATCTGTGTTTGATATCATTTTTAATGTCTCAGTGTAAGTAAAAGGGTCTCAGTTAGAGAAGAACCGAGAATTGTAAAACTAGATGTACCGCAGAGCGGTACAAAATATGACCGCCGCCCAGTCCAGCACATTTTTTCCACAAAAAAGAAATCCCGCTGAAAGGCCTATATGATTCTAACTGTCTCACTAAATTGCATTATCCACACTCAATTCTCACTGGTATATGCTAGACAACAAGTACCAAAACATGATTAGTTCATAGATTTCACATGTAAAATTAATTTTATACAACCCCACCTCCATCTTGCCTATTCATAATTCTGAGAAATTCTTGATTGTTTGTCTTATGTTTATGTTATGTGTGTGGGTGTGTGTGTGTGTGAGTGTGTGTGTGTGTGTGTGTGTGTGTGTGTGTGCGTGCTTGTGTGTGTGCCTGTGTATGTGCCTGTGCATGCAAGCATACATATGTCTACTGTGTGAGTATGTGTCATACGTATGATTACTGTGAATGTATGTGTGTGTGTGTGTGTATCTGTTTGTGCACATGTGTGCACATGAAATGGGTTAACATTTTAGTCAGATTTATTTATTTTATTTTTTTTCTGTCCAAATTTCCGTCAATGATTCCTGGGACACTGAAAGATATCTCGAGAACCGTAGGGCCTAGGAGGTCCACCTTTTTTGTGTATGTTGGTCTTAAGGGGGCATGTCAACCCATACCATTACCACTTATTTCATGTATAGCGCCACCTAGTTAAAAATTAAAAAGCAAAAAATTAGGTGTTTTCATCACAATATCTCTGGCTGACATGGTCAAAACTGCACGAAATTGAAAGTGTATGATCATTATGACACCCTCCGAATGCATGCCAAGTTTTGTGAACTTTCGTTCATGGGGGGCCTTACAATAAAATAATTTATGTGTACATTTAGTGACGTACACCAACAACGATTCCCGGGACACTGAAAGACCGGCGTACACAAAACTTGGTGGGCATGTACCCCCACATGGATAGCATGGAACCGTCATTTTTCGTTTTGATCTGTAGCCCCCCCGCTGGACTGGACCCCCCGAAAGGAGGGTAGGGCAGACACAGTTCTCTGCGAATATCTTGAGAACTGTAGGGCCTAGGATGACAATTTTTTTCCGTATGTTTGCCTCCAGGGGTCATGTTAACCCATTTCATGTGCACACATGTGCACAAACAGATACACACACACACACACATACATTCACAGTAATCATACGTATGACACATACTCACACAGTAGACATATGTACGCTTGCATGCACAGGCACATACGCAGGCACACACACAAGCACGCAGACACACACACCCACACACACACACACACACTCACACACCCACACACATAACATAAACATAACACAAACAATCAAGAATTTCTCAGAATTATGAACAGGCAAGATGGAGGTGGGGTTGTATAAAATTAATTTTACATGTGAAATCTATGAACTAATCATGTTTTGGTAGTTGTTGTCTAGCAGATACCAGTGAGAATTGAGTGTGGATAATGCAATTTAGTGAGACAGTTAGAATCATATAGGCCTTTCAGCGTGATTTCTTTTTGTGGAAAAAATGTGCTGGACTGGGCGGCGGTCATATTTTGTACCACTCTGCGGTACATCTAGTTTTAAGGTACAAAAAACTCTTTGGTGTTGCTTTAAGGACATTTTGATTTATTTATTGTATAGCTTTGTTTGAGGTATTAATGTGAAGAGATACAATAAAATGATTAAACAAAACCATTTTCACAAGAAGTCTGTATGTATAGCAAGCCTGTATGTATAGTAAACATTGACTGACCTTGAAGTTGGACGCCGACCTCTAAAACGTCCCACATACTCGACGCACCCGACCAGTAGCGCGACAATGTGACGTCACAGAAGCTCCGTAACCATTTATACTAACGCTAACTAAGTTACACAGCAGAAGAAAATGCAGTAAGAAACACTAGTAGCTACCTAGCTAGCCTCTGTGATGGTACTTCAGACTTTGGTTGCTACTATTCACAACTACCATCATCATTATCATCTAGTTTCCAAGGTGTGTGCACAGGTAGATAGACAGATTAATAGATGGACATATATAGATACTTTAGTCATCCCGAGGGAAATTTTAATAATTTAAACAGTTTAGTTAGCTGGCTAGCTAGCTAGCAGCTGGCTGAGTTTGTGTAATTTCCTGAAGTGGAAAGAGATTTTGTTCAGGCCTTAATAGATATCCTGTGTTTGAAAATAAATTGTTTCTATTCTTTCCTCTAAATTCCATGTGTTGCAACTCTCACTGGTAACTTTGTTAACTTATCCAACTATTAAAAATTCACGACTGTAACAAAACACTGCAACTCTCGCTTGCCCTCGAACTACCCAGACAGCACACATACATCTGCCCGATGTCGGTTTCAGATCAGCATGGAATCCTCCCATATAATAATGTCGCAGGGGTATCGGCCTGAAGTCGCTTCCATGTATGTTGGCTTTTGATCGTTCCTACTATCCAAAGCAGATCCCGCTATCTGTTTTTTTTACCCCAGCTTCCATGTATGTTGGCTTTTGATCGTTCCTACTACCCAAAGCAGATTCCGCTATCTGTTTTTTTTACCCCAGCTTCCATGTATGTTGGCTTTTGATCGTTCCTACTACCCAACGCAGATCCCGCTCTATCTGTTCTTTTTTTTGCGTGTGTAGCAGGAAGCCAGGCACGTCAGATCAGCCTCCTGGAGCAGCGATTTTCAGGTTGGTAAATTCACTTATGTAAATTGTCAGAAAATGGGCATTGTGTCAATTGTATGACTGTTTATATATTTGCCTGCTGGCTAAGCCATAACTTGGTGTACATTACTTTATAAAGAGCTGTTTTGGGGTAATTACAACTTCGTTGTGAACTAATTCACGTTAGCTAGTTGAGCTAACACTGGAACATATGTTAAACCTAGCTAGCGGCTATGGCGAAATGTTAACACTACATCATCCATGATTACCAGTAGAAGGACAGCAATATGCTTGGGCGTAAGAATAGCAAGTTATTATTTGACCGTGAGACTTAACCCAGGAAAGGCTGTTGTTTTTGTATGGAGAGGAGTGGGAGCTAGGCTATTAGCTAACGTTACTGTCTTGGCTGAGCTAACCTGCTGGTCGTGTCATCATAACGCCTTTGCACAGAGGAAATGTACAGATATATGCATCAGCCGAAGTTCCCAAAGCAAATGTAGGCTACGTTTCAGTCCCAACTTTCTCTAGTCACTTCCAGAGTTCGTGTTTTGGTAGCAGCTAGGCAGTAGCGTGCTAGCCAAGTAATGGCATTAGCTCGCCTCTGATAGAAATATCAGCTGAGGTAATGCTAATGGGTTTGAAATCTATTTCTCCGAGCTCGGTAGTGGTTCTCTGCATCTATGAAAATTCATTACCAGCAATCGGTAAGGGTAGACTTTAAAGATGAAAGTGTTGCGGTGAATTAATTGTTGTTTTTGTCTCTTGCAGGAGAAGAACCTGATTTTTGGGGGAACATTTTCTAAGAGCATTTTTTCATCATTCAGACTTTTTTAAACATTCAACAAAATGAATTGAAAATATTTCTGGCATCTTTCTTGTGTCTTTATAGATCTAATCATTTATAGCCTAGTGTAAAATGTGCAATCTTATGTTCCGACCTAAATAAATAAAGGTCGTATAAGCCGGGTGGCATAGCTTTGATGAGTCGTTGAAACATTGGCTCATTGTTGTTTTCGATGATTTGCCGACATCCCGGCGATGTCTTGCCAATGAGCAAACGATGAGTCGTTGAAACATTGGCTCATTGTCGTTTTCGATGATTTGCCGACATCCCGGTGATGTCTTGCCAATGAGCAAACGCTTTCTATGCGATGTCTTCTAGACTGTAACGGCATTCATCGGCCCGACATCGGTAAGATTTATGTGTGCCGTCTGGGTAGTCCATCTTCCTGTTTCTGTCTGAAAAAAATGAGTGGTGCGCTACCGTGTGCTACACGGCCAAAACCCTGGCGCGCCAGAGAGATCTACGTCATTTTGACGTCACGTTGTCGCGCTACCGGTCGGGTGCGTCAGGTATGTAGAAGCCATAACACTCCAAATCCCTCAAAGCTTTCTGCACTGAGGGTAGATAGAGGCAGCGAGGTCCTCCGCTAGCATCAGATCCTCAGTATTGCCCCCCCGTCTCCAAAAGCTGTTTTGGGTTCACGGCGAGCTTTTGCTTTCCCTGTCTCCTGACATCATTGTGCAGCTGTTCTGGTGACGCCTGGACACACTGGCCGGGACCTCCTCCCACGCCTGCTTCACCTTAGAGAGTTTTTGGTGGTGTTCTCGCATCCCCTTAAATAGTGTGCTCGCAGGCCTTCTCACGCACAAGCATGTCGGTTTCGGTATATGTCGGTATATATATTTATATTCGGTATATGTCGGTATATATATGTCGGTATATATTTTATATATATAAATATAACAGTTATAATATTTGTATTCAAAAATCATAAATGATAAAAGATATAGTTGTCATGAGGCCTATTGTTACTATTGTGTCCAAAACTGGATTTTCTGTGAAAATTTTCAAAAATTGCAGTCATGTTGACTTTTTCCTTCTGCAATTTCATGGCTCGGGTCCAGATTCATAAACATGCCATTCCATGGAGCTCCAGTGACTGACCAGTGTGGCTGGACGTTGTTTGGATGTTGTTGCAGTATGCCTGCTGAACCATTTAAATATTGCTGAAGGCAATCACAAATAATGAATACTCCTGTATGTTTTGGATGGCCTTGACTTTTTGTGGATATACTGCAGGAATTAAGGAAAATTATAACCCATCACAAGTGTTGTGGGAAATCCATGAATTTGCATGGATTTGTGCAATCGCAAGATCATAAATATCTTGAGGGACTGGTTATATCATCATTACGAGTCCAGTCCAGAAGCATTTTTGTTTTCCCTGCACCTTTAGGAGTGCTGTGATCCCGATAACACTCCTGCTGTTGACCTGGTGGTGTAACTGATAATGAATGCTCCTCACACACGCCCTCTGGGACAGTTTGTACATGAGATCAAATATATGTAAATGTATCTGCATCATTTATTTTATCTTATTTTCTTTGAGCATGTTAACCTATTATCTAATGAGGCTGTTTGCCTAAACTTTGCCTCAGTGCTTCCACAGTAAGGATGGATGCATCCTGACATGCGTTTCAGGCATGTTTATTCATGTTTGTGCCAAAGAAATATGCTAAATGTGAAAACTACCTTTTGAAGTTTTTTTTTCCATATTCTCCACAGTCAACACATTGCAGATTAACAGAGCTGTTTGCCAGGAGCAAGCACTGGCGCAGATTTATGCATTTCCTCCCTGGTTGCATATTTCTATAGAAACTCGTACGCTGACATCATAAATTCGTATGTTTGGGACGAGCTCTGCGCATCTTGTGAGTTTTATTGGGGGGGGGGGGGGGGGGATATGCTGAGTCACACATTTAATGTTTGATAGACTGTAGAAGATTAATGAAGGAGATTTATGGGATTGCATTGCATTGTGTGTGGCATCTTCCCACAATCTGTCTTCCCACTGAGAAGGTGCATTCGTAAAATGGCACCCTGACGCCACGGGGTCTGTCTTTGTGCCACAACAAGAAGTTCAGCTGTTTCTGCAGGTGTCGGAACAATGCCGCAAGGGCAGGGGCAGTCTTGATGGCATAATGAACAATGCCACAACCAGGGGTGGTCTCCATGGCAATAAACTTCTGTTTATTTGGTTTGTTTGTTTGTGCGTTTGTCCTTGGGTTTGGAGAAGATTTAACAATGAAAAAATAACTTTAGTGAGAAGGAGAGGACAAGAGAGAGAGAGAGAAAGACAGAGAGTGTGAGAGAGAGAGAGAGAGAGAGCACAAATTGAATGCCCTGAAATCAGTTTGAAACAAGTGAAGCAAGTGAGAAAGGCCAAGAAATAGATAGAAAGTGAAAGATGAGAAAGCTGAGGCAGTCCATACACCTGAAGGATGAGTGATTAATTTGGAGATTTGCTGACAGGTCTCTCTCTCTCTCTCTCTCTTCCTCCTCCTTCTGTGAGTTTCGCCTGCTTCTGAGCACCTCTGCGTCTCCCTCACACTGCCCCCTCCTCCCCCTCGTCACATCTCACTCTCCGGGGCGCCTGCAGGCTGCAACCACTCAGAGCCCAGTCTCCCTCTCTAGCCACCAGCCTGTGGCCAATGGGGTGGCGGCGAGGGACGGAAGAGGGGAGGGAAAAAAAAGTGTCACCCCAGCAGGGTACCCGGAGCAGGTGTAGCCTCGCTGTATGTAGGCCAACAGATGCCTGTGATCCTGCAGTCAGATCTCCCACCTCAGCACATCCCCCAAACAGCCCCAGAGTCAGGAAAAAGCTAACAGATTTAACAGTAAATTAATTATACACCTGTTTCACAGAGGAAAACCTCATTTAATTGTGCCTTTCCTTCCTCTGCTTGTTGTACTCTTGTAGCTCACCGTGGTTCACAGTGACACATTTTAAAGTTACTGTTGTGCTTGACTTTTCTTTTTGTTTTGATTTTTGCCCTCGGTGTGTAACTTAGAGAAAGTTCCAGAAGACAGGGCCGCAGTTGCCAACCTCTTGCTGTAACTCTTGTACTGTTATGGTTCATAATGTGGGCCTTGGGGATCTGAGTGACAGCATGATGGACACAGGCACAGTGCACTGAAGAGGAGGAGGAAGGGAAAGAATGGAGAGAAAGACAAAAAAAACAGCAGAGGAGAAAAACAGCCTTTGTTCTCAGCAGGGAGTTTTGTCATCCTGATGAATATTATTAGCACCTCAATTGAGGGAGAGAGGGGAGAACAGGACACTGGCAGCCACATCCGCACATGCTCAGTAGACAAAAAACGAAAAGCGACAGAGAAAAAAATGACCTTGATGGAGGATGTTTTTGTCCATTCGCTCCTTGTTCCTCATAGATAAGAGAGGACTGTAGGACCACCTCTGGCCCAGATAATGCATGTGTCTACTTCAGTTGTCCTGCAGACTCTCAGTGGCGGTGGCTCTCTTTTTCTCATTGTTCTGCGAGCATTTAGAGAGTTGTCCATTTCACAGCCAAACAGACAGGGAGGGTAAAGCGCAGTGCAGTGTTCAAGGTTATATCCCAAGGTGGACTGTGAAACAGCATTTTGTTAACCTTAATGTGCCGTAATTACCCTTCCAGACACAGTCGAGGTGTATATGTGTGGTGTGTGTGTGTGTGTCTGTGTGTGTTCTTCAAGGCTTTTCATTAAGGTACTATAACAGCAGCTGCTCCCACTGGTCTCATTTTTCCATGTGTGGTGCCCAATAGCCTGTGGCTCTTGGCCCTGACAATCTCCACACACACATTCACTCACTCACTCACTCTCACTCTCTCTCTCTCTCACAAACACACATACACACACACAGAAAGACAGACACACACACACACACACACACACCGACATAGCTGACAGACAGTGATTGTAGGTTTGGGATGTGTATAGGGTGGCAGTGAGAGAGAGTTGCTGACTCTCACTTCAATGCCACCACGCCACAAGCAATGCATCAATAATTGAAAAACCTTCCTCAAGCAGTGTGCTGCCATTGACTAGCCTGCTCCTTGCCATTCTCCCAGGAGCGCAGAACCGGAGCCAACTCAGAGTAGGATACAGAACACGTGATTGAAGTGGGAACAGCTGAGACTCAGGCAGGCTCCTCACTTGGCACTGTGAGGTGGAATAGCAATTTTGTAAAAGACACCTTTTCCTCAAGAAAATGTATGTTTGACACAGAAGTCCTCTGCTCTCCCTGTCCAACTGGGGTGATAAGAGGGAGTGTGCCTGGGCAGGCTCGCCAGGTTCGATGGTTTCACCATAGTGTAAATCCAGACTGTTGAGCGTTGGCACTTGTTGTTTCATTTCTGAACTGACAGGACATCTTTGGGGTACATACAGCAAAATCACGCATTATCAATGTGGTTGACAGACCACGATCATTGTTCTCGTTCAGTTGGTCAGGGCTTTATATCCATTTTGGTGTAATTTGGTTTTATGAACAATTTGACTGTGCCAATGAATTGGCTGTGATCTCATGCAGTGGTCTCATATAAAGATTTGCAAATAAATCAAATATTTTCAAGATATCTTGCAATATCAACTCCTTCTGTGAATGTTGTGGAAGTGTTGTAGCCTACATATATCAGTTTAGACTTACCACACACCTACAGTATGCTGTTTTGAAAGTGCACAGACAGTGTCTGTTTTCATAACATACCCCATCAGTTACTATATACAGTATTACTTAAATTATAGAATATTTCACTTGAAAACTATAACGTATTCATTTAAGCTAAATTATCAATCTTGGTAGTCTTGTAGATATACAATGAATGCTGGGTAAATGTTGTCTGGTGAGCATGGGATGGCTGTTGATTCTTTAAACCCTTTTCACTATGAACTTAATGTCACACAAGTAGAACTTTAGTTTGACATCAGTTGTTAAAAAGAGTGTCCATGAAGTGCATGAAATGTGAAAAGAGTGTCCATGAAATGCCATGCAACTTACAGACAGCAAATTACCCGGAACTATCTCGTTACACTGTCTAAATGTCAGCCAGTAGAATGACAAGGCAAGCGTCAGGGATTCCATTCAGCTCATTTGCAAATTCTATGCACATTCATAAAGTTGTCAGTTGTGTCTTGAGAATAGGTCACACAGACAGACAGAGAGACAGACACACACACACACACACACACACACACACACACACACACACACACACACACACACACACACACACACACAAACTGCTTTCTTCAGCAGGCTGCTGTAACTTCTTTTTTTCTCATATACAGTACTACCCAGTACCACGTCACTCCGTTTCTCAGCTTCTTCTCTGGAAATGCAGTCATGACAGCTTCCTTCATTCATCTGATTTTTCTATTAGTGGCAGAGCCAGCTTCCCGTCTTACGACGACAGTAACATCAGACATGGCCACAACAACAACGTGTATATGAAAAATATATGACACATTCTGTAGCTGGAGCCATAGCCATGGAAGTCTTGGAAAGCTATTTTTATCCCTGCATGAAGGGGAAAAGAGAGAGGGGAAAGGATTAGAGCCGAAGGAGAAGAAATCTTGCGGAGCATAGCGGAGAGAACAAAAATCATTGTTTTAATAATTGAATGTTACAAAGCATGAAATAAAACAGCACTTAGAAAAATGGCCACATTTTCTTCAAATCCATATGGGCTGCTAACTAGTTGAAGGCATTACAACGACTTGTACATATTCGAAAATAAACACAATCATCGATCATCTTTAAAATTAACTGGAGAATATATGATGCATTGCTATGTGCATAATTGATTCAAATGAATGAGACAATGAGATGAGATGAGATGAGATGAGAGGTGAGACGAAATTTTTTTTTTAAAATGTACATTTTAACAACAAAATAACTGTTCCTCCTCCAGTCACAGGGACTCTGCAAAGTGAGCCACAGGTCTTGATGGAGGGGACACAAAACCCTGTCTCCGCCAAAATAAACATCCCAAAAATATATGTTATTCATTATTCTTTAAAAAAACTAGATGTACCGCAGAGCGGTACAAAATATGACTGCCGCCCAGTCCAGCACATTTTTTCCACAAAAATAAATCACACTGAAAGGCCTATATGATTCTAACTGTCTCACTAAATTGTATTAGCCACACTCAATTCTCACTGGTATCTGCTAGACAACAAGTACCAAAACATGATTAGTTCATAAATTTCACATGTAAAATTCATTTTATACAACCCCACCCCCATCTTGCCTGTTCATAATTCTGAGAAATTCTTGAATTGTGTGCATGTGCGTGTACACGTTTATGTTTATGTGTGTGTGTGTGTGTGTGTGTGTGTGTGTGTGTGTGTGTGTCTGCGTGCTTGTGTGTTTGCCTGCGTATGTGTGTTTGTGCATGTGCATGCATGCGTACATATGTCTACTGTGTGAGTATGTGTCATACGTATGATTACTGTGAATGCATGTGTGTCCGTGTGTATCTGTTTATGCACATGTGTGCACATGGAATGGGTTAACATGACCCCTGGAGGCAAACATACGGAAAAAATTGGTCATCCTAGGCCCTACGGTTCTCAAGATATTCACAGAAAACTGTGTCTGCCCTACCCTCCTTTCGGGGGGTCCAGTACAGCGGGGGGGCTACAGATCAAAACGAAAAACGACGGTTCCATGCTATCCATGTGGGGTTACATGCCCACCAAGTTTTGTGTACCCCGGTCTTTCAGTGTCCCAGGAATCCTTGTTGGTGTACGGTCACTATATGTACACATAAATTATTTTATTGTAAGGCCCCCCATGAACGAAAGTTCACAAAACTTGGCATGCATTTGGAGGATGTCATAATGATCCTACACTTTCAATTTCGCAGTTTTGACCATGTCAGCCAGAGATATTGTGATGAAAACACTTAATTTTTTGCTTTTTCATTTTTAACTAGGTGGCGCTATACATGAAATAAGTGGTAATGGGATGGGTTGACATGCCCCCTTAAGACCAACATACAAAAAAAAGGTGGACCTCCTAGGCCCTACGGTTCTCGAGATATTCACAGAAAACTGTCTCCGGCCACCTACAGGCCAGTTGGTGTATAGTAACATAAATGAATTTATTGTGTGGCCCCCCATGAACGGAATTCCACGAAACTTGGCGTGCATTCAGAGGGTGTCATAATGATCCTACACTTCCAATTTCGTGCAGTTTTAACTATGTTAGGTCACAGATACCTGCGATTACAACACCTCATTTTTACTTTTTTGTGTTTAACTAGGTGGCGCTATACATGAAATGAGTGGTTATGGAATGGGTTGATATGGCCCCTTGAGGTCAACATGCAAAAAAAAAATGGTCCTCCTAAACCTTACGGTTCTCGAGATATTCCCAGAAAACTGTGTCTGCCCTACCCTCCTTTCGGGGGGTGCAGTCCAACAGGGGGGCTACAGATCAAAACGAAAAACGATGGTTCCATGCTATCCATATGGGGTTACATGCCCACCAAGTTTCGTCTACCCCGGTCTTTCAGTGTCCTGGGAATCATTGACGGAAATTTGGACATGCGAAAAAAAAAAAAAAAAAAAAAAAAAAATCTGACTAAACCTATATGACCGCCGCTTCGCTGCGCGGCGGTCATAATAATCTATTCTTATGATGCTGTGGGCTAGTTTCCTGTGTGTGAGACCTGGTCCTGGACTAAGGAGATCTCTGTTGAGAAAAAGCTTTTAGTCAGGGACAAGGTTTAATCCATGTATGGAAAACTAGCTCTACATTGAAATGCAATGACGAGCAAAAGACTTCACATCTTGGAACAGTCACTGACCCCCCCAAATAGAATAGCGTCTCTGAGACTCTTAAATTAATTAATCAAAAACCTTTTCTAGTAGATCAGATTATTTTTAATGTAAAGTAAAGGCCAGATGTAATCAGGAAGTCTTAGCTGCAAGATGTGTCATTAAATTTACTTAAAATGCACTCCATTGGGATTAGATAATGGCTCAAATGCTGTAGGGCTTTAATCAGCATACTTGAAAAGTTGGCTAGGAGTTTGATTTTGACAAATTGTCTCAGTCATCCCTTACATCATGTTCACAAAGAAGTTTTTATTCGATCAAAAGTACAATATATTTCTCAGTAGGCCTATATTTCTTAAAGGCACCTTTAACATAAAAGTTTTACCTTAACATAATGTTCCCAAAATCATTTTGATGGCACATAACCTCATAACATGACGACGGCACTTCTGCATGTCATGCGCGGCCCTAATTACAGACCAACTTTTGGTGTTTGGGTAGGAACTACAGGATAGGATATACAGCTACAGGAATTCAAAGATCTTTTTCAACAGATTGCTGTAGGTGCATTCCTTCTAAAACTATATCGGAGTTATGTTCATACTTTGTTGGAAAAGACGCATATTTAGTTTGTTCATTATTGCGTTTCTCTACTGTAGGGGGACCCTGAGAGCAAATCTTGGTTAGTGCTGCTTTAAGATGCATATGTTAAAGTTCAATGAAGAGCAAACAATTTCACACCCTGTGACAAACACCGACCCTACATAGAATAGTGTCTCGGGGACAACTCTGTGATGGTCTGTTAAATGAATCAATCAAACATTGAAGATGGAATCTAGATAGATAGATAGTTAGATAGATACTTTATTGATCCCTACGGGGAATTTAAAGAATGAATCTATACATGTACTGGATGTGCAGTCTATAACCATGGATGTAAAGAGTGTAATAAGCTTTTTACTATATGTATTACTGGATATGTAAAGATTCACACCAAGGTGGCTGCCATGGACCAGGATATGGTGTCTACCCAGGACCTTGGGACTAGACCGGGAGTCCAGAGAACAGTTCTGTTTTGCCCCTGGGTGAATGCAATCTGCGAGTGCACGACAAAAGCAATGAACACAAGAACAGTGAAATTATTAGGGATTTCATTATACAAAATGAAAGGGCTGAGAAGTTGTACAGATGTACAGAATGAAATAACATTACGATAATGGTAATTACAAATTAAAATGCAAAATATAATCAGACCACAGCATGGTACACACATAGAGTGGCACACTATTTTGTTTTATTATATAGCTGAATAGTTATTCATTAAGCACACACTTTTATACACTTTGGTGATTGAATTTGATGTAATGTTTGTATATTGTGCTATGGTCTTTATTTCATGGTTGTGGCTGAGTGAAGAGCTCTAGTTTCAATATATGAAGTTGTGAATATGTGAATGCCCTTTGTCTATGTAATCTTTAATGTTATATGGGTGATGGGCTATTTTTAAATTGAATGGAAATGACCATGATGCATCAGTATTTAGGCATCGATTCATTCAATGCATTTTTTTATGCATTTGTTTGGTTCTTTTCTCTGGGTGATTAGGCTTCTAGGTTTGCTTAGAGTCCCCATCAACAGGACATAGGCACTTGCTAGTGAAGCCTAGTTTTGGGCAGCTGTGGCCTACTGGTTAGCACTTCGGACTTGTAACCGGAGGGTTGCCGGTTCGAACCCCGACCAGTAGTCCACGGCTGAAGTGCCCTTGAGCAAGGCACCTAACCCCTCACTGCTCCCCGAGCGTCGCTGTTGTTGCAGGCAGCTCACTGCGCCGGGATTAGTGTGTGCTTCACCTCGCTGTGTGTTCACTGTGTGCAGTGTGTTTCACTAATTCACGGATTGGGATAAATGCAGAGAACAAATTTCCCTCACGGGATCAAAAGAGTATATATACTTATACTTATACTATGTGTTGCGCACCGAGGCTGCTTTGTTGGTGGTTTAGAGTTGTCTGTTTTGGTTCATTGTCGGTATTTGTTGGTAGAGGAGCCATCATGAGTGTGGAGGGGGGTGAGTCTGGGATGACCGTTGAGCCTTCTGGAGGTGTCATGGGCATAATTTAATGAAACGCTTATGAAGGAAGGTGCATGCTTGATAACCCCAGTGAAATGTTCTTGAAGGCTGTTCTGTTGGGGATATTTTTGTTAGTGATTTGTTAGTGATTTTGACGGTAAATAGGCTTGGTTGTAGATTGGCCGCTGTGCGAAATCCCCTACATATAGCACAAGGAATTTAACATCTCTCCTGTGTATATTTTAAATCACTGTACAGTGCATCTGAACTACAAACTCAATCCATTACAGTGATCTTGTTAGGACCTTGCTACAAACGCAGAGTTACAGAAACAACTGAAGCTGCATTCTTCATACAGAAAACAAAATGTCGCTCCACAAGAAGCTAGTTAGTACATGCTGCACAAGCACTGAATGTATTAGTGGACTTTACGCTGCATCTAGTTACAGTACATCTACTGTAAGTGGATGAGTGGAAAGAGTCCTGAGATAGTCCGTGGTTGTGCACCAGATGTACTCTGACCACAATAAGCACACAGATGTTCAAACAGATCTATAAATGTATGTGTGATGTATGTGTGTACACTATCCCGGATGGGTTAAATGCAGAGGACAAATTGCCTTCAGAACAAATAAACAAGTAACTTAATCTAACTTAGTTAGTATGCAGTCAAGTATACATTTGAGGGAAACACAGTTGTTGTCATGGTTTCAAGGATGTCAAAGAGATGTTTCTCCCAGGCTTTTGGTGCTGTAATTTGATTTGGCAAACCAGTGACCCCAAAAGCATTTCTGTCATAGGAGTTTGAGGTGTGTATGGTAATTCTGCCAGCCTTCTTAGAAGCACACTGGGTGTCAAATGGTACAAATCGTTTGAGGTGAGCAGGAGTTGACTGCTTGAGACAGAGCTTTTCTGACAGTCAGGAGGCTGAAGCGTCTCGGTGAGCCAATGCTGCGCCCTGTGATTACGCAATCGAACATGGCCCCACTAATGGAGTGTTGGAGGAAACAAAAAGTAATTAAAGAGTTTTTTCCCCCTTTCAGTTAAACACAATATCCTCTTAGCCTTCCAGCATTACTGGTAAACACAGAATCCAATTAGCCCTCTGACGGTAGGGGCTATAGACGGAGTATCCACTTGGCTCACAGCTGCTAAACACACAACACAATATACTCCTCTCTCGCTCTCTCGCAGCTCTACAGCCGAGCATACAGTAGCACATTACATCTGGAGATGAAATATGCTCTTTACTGATTGGCTGGCAGAGGTCCAATGTTTCTTTGCACAAACACAGACACTTTCAAGAGAGTTCCATTATCAGCATCATAGTTGGCCCCACAAGGCTTCCGTTTTAACATTCCATATGTTATTTTAATGCAGAGGAAGTAGATTGGGAACCTAATACAATGTTCAAGCATTGTTTTTGTTTTTATTGTTGAAAGGGTCTATAAATGTGGGAATTAGGGGGCTTATTGTCCTTCGAGGTGTTCAGATATACAAAAATTGTGGTCTTGGCGGAGAAAAGCACTTTGTGCCAAGAACTTCTTTGCTACATCCGTGTCAAGCGCCCTTATCCATTGCACATCTCACACATTTTCCTACTTTAGGTAACACTATAATGTCTATAAGGACTTATATGCATATGACAGCCGCCAAAAATTAAACCCCTTGGCCAATTGGCCAGAGCCAAGGCATAACTGCTAAGAAGCCTATGGCATCTTACAGCATGCATATGCAGGGATGGATTACTGCACGGGCCTACCGGGCCCAGGGGCCCAAGGGGTCAGGGGGCCCTGAAGCTCAAGCCTTTGCATGGAATCATTGCCTCAATATCAGCAAATCAGGATGTAGGCTATGAATCTGATTGAATTTAGTATTGGCATTCCCCAAAATGCACCAGAATACAGGAAACAAATCAAAAGTTTTGTTGTTACATCAAACAAATTAAAAGTTTTCTGGGGGAGGACCCCCAAACCCCCCCCCCCACACACACACACACATACACGGCAATAAGTGGGGGGCCCTTAATACATCTGGGCCCAGGGGCCCGAAAGTTCATAATCCGCCCATGTGCATATGGGAGACTGTTGAAGTGCTTCTGTTTCTAATTTGATTAGGCTGAAGTGAAGAGCACTCTGCTGCTGCTGAGACAATCTGAGGCTGAGACAATTTCCTCTTTACTTCCTATGTGTTCATTTGATTGACAAGGCTGACTGGTTGAAAACAAAACTCCTTTTCCACTTGGTGCTGAGGCAGGTGGATGTTAGTGTGTACAGCCTGTGTAAGTGTGTGTAGCCTGTGGGATGCTATGCTTAGGCTAGAGTAGAGCTAATGAGGTACTGAGAGAAGCTTGTAGAACAGAGAAATATGTCCAGCACAAGCCGCAAGATAGCCATGGGAGACTTTAGTGTAAACACTGACAGAATGTTTTTTTTTTTTTTGCAGTTGAAACATTCTGAACCAATCTAATGTCGCATGAAGGTGAAGAGTAAAGTTGTGATATAGATTTGAGGTTTTATCAGAGAATTGCTGTATATACACAGCGCCCTTCGCATTTATCAGCATTGCTGGTAAAGATGAGCAAAAGTAGGTTTTGAAAAATTATATTTTAATGTTTTATCTTAGTTTCATGAGGAACAAAAGAACACTGAGGACAAATGCAACATCGAAGGGAAACCAATTTATTCTGAGCAGCTGGGGTGTGTGTGTGTGTGTGTGTGTGTGTACACACTTCCCAAGGACCATGTATTATCTGTCAGATTTTCTTTTTTTTTGACAAAACCACACGAGCCTTAACTATTGGCACCTCTCTATTGAATCTAGAGCTCACCTATCATACACAAT
>NW_027468565.1:34046596-34051596 GCF_046254945.1 Alosa pseudoharengus | reverse complement strand
TGTGTGTGTGTGTTTGAGTGTATGCTTATATGCATGAATTTCGGTAGAACTGTGCGGGGACTGTGCACCAACTGATATGCGGGAGGTGTACAGGAAGGCAGGCCATAGGCAGGAAGGCGGTGACAAGTGGGAGCCGAGACAAAGCATCAGGGTAAGCAGAGGAGAGTGAAGGGGACGGAGGGAGGAGAGGAGGGAGGGAGGGAGGGAGGAGAGGAGGGAGGGAGGAGGGGACGGAGAGAGGAGAGGAGGGAGGGAGGGAGGAGAGGAGGGAGGAGAGGAGGGAGGGAAAGTCTAACTCTGAGGAAATAAACCATACTGAGAAATCACACTGCAGTGCAACCTGCAGAGTCTTCCGTAAAGAAGAGCACTGACAAGATGAGGAGCAAAAAAAGGTTTTCTGGATTTTCTGCCCTTGGTTCTGACAACATCCGCCTGTCCAGGGAATACAGGAGAAGACTTGTATATTGCCATTTTTGAACACAATCACCTGTGGTTTTGTATATGGTACCTTCATTCTTTCTTTGGGGGTTTGATTTTTGTCAATGTTGCAGGAGCCTCGAGATGTTTCCTGCATCCATCACAAATGAAGAAACTGGCTTCATTGACTCAAGTTCACTGACTTGACTCAAGTTTACTGACTCGACTCAAGTTTAAAAACTGTAAGAGCAGGGGTGTAATACCAAGTAGGTGGTTAAGTGGCCGATCGGGCTAAGTTAACCCAGAGGAAATGGTAAACCTAATTGACCCCTTCACAGCCCACATCACAGCAAAAATGTATGCGCAAAGCTTTCCATCCCATTGAAGTGTGTTTGTGAATTGACTAAAACGTCAAGGAAACGTTGAGAAAAGTGCCTACTTGTACTACATTTTTGTGTGTATACACTGGGCATGTCAACCAGGCCAATGAATCTCTCTGTCCACTTGCTAACGTTGTTTACCCATTCTGTTATCAGCTCAGGATCAGACAATCGCCATTAGCTAAGACTAATTTATTAAAGTACGGTTCGTGGTCCTGGGGTGACAATGTGCATACCTTGACAGCTCAACATGCCAGTCTATTAGCTGTGCCATTTTTCTGACCCCATACTGTGCGCGCACACACCCTAGGCTCTGGATGTTTACAAACATTGAAGGGGTCTATTGAGGAGCTCTTTGGCTTTGTTTAGTTCAGAGATTGAAACCCCGGGCTGTTCTATTATCAGGTTTACAACTTCCTCTGGGTTATCTTACCTAGGTCTGCCTTTAAAGCAGAGCCTTTTATGGAGGAAGTAGTTACAGAAATATATCATTCATTGCAAGCTGCTTTACAACTTTTATACATATTGCTGTCTTTAACAATCTATGGTTGAGGCTGTCAGAACATGCTTGTGTCTCTCAGAATGCTGCACTAGGCTGCAGGTCTGAGATTGGCTAGGATTGCTGACTTCAGCCAAGGTCACGTGAAGGTCAAAGACACAGGTGAAGGGCATGAACGCACTGTTATGATCAGGGTAAGCCAGAACATGGGGTGGAGAGAGGTTGGTGTTTTCTCCTTATTTTTCATATCAGAGAACTGGCAGATCAGGCAACTGGATGAGGAAATTTGAATGACTTTCCGAGGAAACAAATTAAAAGGGGCTGCATTAATCACTATAATCTGGATGGTGACACAACAGAGTGAGAGAGAGACAGAGAGAGGGAGATACAGAGAGAGAGAGAGAGAGAGAGAATGGAAGGCAATGAAGGGAGGTAGAGAGATGCCACAACAGTGCAATAAAACAAATCTAATAACTCATTACTTTGTTTCCTCCTTGCGCTGTAAACACAGGGATCGCCACTGGGGGAACCGTTATCGCTTTTATTTGAAGAAGAAGAGGAGAGCTGGGCAGAGAAAAAAGCGACAAATAATTAAAAGTGGCCTTATCGTCTCTGCTTCCTGTACGCGGCGCGCTGGAGGTGGCAGTAAATGTCACCAAGGAAGGCTGCACACTGAAATGTGAGTGTCACACAGCTTATGAATCTCTTTACCGCTCTGATTCAGGGCTGTGTTAGGCAATGCGCCTCTCTCTCAGTGGCTGAGAGCAGGGCCTATTGTTCCTGCTATGCACAATTTAATCTAGACTGTTCAAACTTGTCTCATTTTCGTTTCCTTTTTTGCTGTTGTTGTTGTCGTTTTTGTTGTCTTGTTTTGTTGCCTTTTTGTCTGTCACACAAACGAAATAAAAAAGTCTGAAGAGAACTTTTAGAAAATGAGCTCGGGAAAATTGGAAGTCATTATTGAGAAACAAGGTTTAATTATTGGCAAAATTATCTCTGTTTGCTGCCGCTGTGTTTCGGCGCACGGAGAGGAGAGTGTTTGTGTGACACGCCATGGCAACAGATAATGACTAGAAGCATCAAAACAAATAAAACAACAAATGCTTCACAAAAAAGAGTCCGCATGTGCAATTTCCTGCTCTCTCAGAGTCGAAGTAAAGAGAAAACACGGTGCAAAAGGAAAGACATCCCGACTCATAAAACCTCTGACAACTATGACGACTCTTCTGCACTGTGGCTGTGGATCCATTTGAAAATAGGTCCGTTATCTCTATTTGTGTGGATTATGAAAGGTCAATTATTAGTCGGTGGAAGCCCCAGAACAAAACCCACCATGCTTTTAACGTAGTTCCACATTTTAATTCTGCTCTTCTTGATTTTTAATTGCTCGTTCTTTTCCCTCAACAGAATTTGCCGGAGAGCTATGAACACTTAATCTGGCTATACCATCAGTGGGTATTGTCTCACTGCAATTACACTGATGAGTGGATTCTGCTATTAGCGTGTTCATTACATCACACGCGCACACACACTGCGGTTGTGATGCTTTTTAATCAGGAAAAGCTGGGCTCACAATCAGCGCCAACCTGGCACTCAAGTGTGGTGTGAGCCGAATATCTCAATCAAGGGCGTAGGTTTGGTCTCAGCTTTGGTGGGGACACATCCACAACTCCTGTTGTCACGATACCAACATTATTGTTTCAATACCAATAGCAAGTGAAGAATCTCGATTTCGATACTATTGCGATTTTTTAAAATTTGATTTGGTTTGTGTGATTTGTGAGATCATTCACATCAGTGGCAATCATAGAATTTGATTGGCCCTCCACACATACACACACATAGAAAGTGATGGTTGTCATAGGTTTCTTTTTCATATTTTGGAATTCATATAAACTATAAATGTATATTGATAATTACGGCACACCCTTATTCAACATGACTCCTGGTTGAAAGATTACAGAAGCTAGGTTAGCTGTGACAATATCCTGGGTAATATCCTAACAGCTAATGCTATTTTACACAGTAAAATCTGCATTTGAAAGCCTGGTCACCAGTTGCCAGTTTGTATGGCTAATTATTTTGCCTAGACTGCTATGAAAAAGCTTTGTATTTTTGGGTGGCATAGCTGATCTACAAACCACAAAAAGGGGCAAACATGTACATGCTGAAGGGCAGAGGGAATATCACAATGTTTTACTCTGGCATTTTTTGGGATAGGCTATGTATTGGCAGACAGCCCTAACTTACCGTTATCGTTGACACACCCGCTCGCTTGACTGCCGGTGCAAACAAGTACAGTAGCCTGTGCTTTGACACTCTCCGTGCGTGTAGGCCTACTGTAGCGTGCATGTCAGATAACCCTTCCCTCTCCCCTCTGTTTTTTAGCAAATCATATGACGACGTTTCTTGTAGGCTACTGTTGTGCTGGCTGTCGGAATGATCAGCAGCACAAATAAGTTAGCTAAAATATTGATTAGGACTAGTCCTTAGCATCCCACCCTAAATCTACGCCCATGATCTCAATGTTCACAGTATGTGTGTGTGCGTGTGTGTGCGTGTGTGTGTGCATGTGTGTGTGCGTGCACGTGCCTGCGTGCGTGCGTGTGTGTGTATGTGTGTGTGTGTGTTGATAAGCCTGTACTTTGTTACATTTGAGGACAGCCTTTTCCACTGTATGTCTGCCATAAGGGTTATCACAGGTGAACACCTCCGGCGTCTTCGTTTAGGCGAACTTAGTGCTTTTGTGGGTGTACAAACACATTAGCAAGGGTACATTTCTCCAGCATGGGTTTGATAACTGGCACTGCTTGGACTGGTGGCCCATTTTCTACGCTTCGCTAAATGTATCTGGCAGCGGCGAGAAAAGCCACACAAAGCCTCGTCTAATGGTGGCTCCTCATTCATTACAGTCTACGCCTGGTTGGCCACGTCAGACCGAGACATGAATTTCACAGAGTGACAGGCAAGTCAAGTTCAATTTAACTTAGTGATTTTATACAACATTCAATATGTCAATAGGGTCTGAAATGGCTTTTCTGTTTAGGAAGGAGGTTTCAAAACAGTGTAAGGTTCTTTGTGAGATGGAGTCAAAGCAGGGTGAACACGGGTGCATGAAGTGTTGTCAAGTGGAAGGGATCTGTCCCTTAACGTCGTGTTTGCACAAACACCTCGTTGCTGGCCTGGGGGAGTTCTGACAGATGGACCGTTATCCTCATGTCTCCTAATCTCCCTTTTGGCAAATCAAAAGTGACTCTTCATCCACACCCACCTACTCTCCCTCTCAACACACACACACACACACACACACACACACACACACACACATGTGCACACACACATACACATACACATACACATACACATACACATACACATACACATACACATACACATACACATACACACACACACACAGAAACACACACACGTGCCTTCAACGCCAACACATGCTCACACTGTCAAATCACTTTTGTCTGCATGCTCCAGTGGTTCCCTTCCCTTCACTTACCAACAATATGTCACCATCAACACGTACGCACACATACAGACACACACACACACACACACACACACACAGACACACACACACACACACACACACGCACACACACACACACACACACACACACACACAGACACACACAGACACACACACACACACACACACACACACACACACACACACACCGACAGAAAGAAAA
>NW_027468565.1:34024096-34041596 GCF_046254945.1 Alosa pseudoharengus | reverse complement strand
ACGTAATCAGAATACACTAACGTATTCCTTAAATATGAGTTTCACTGTATATAACCATACACTAGTGTATTGTAGTTTGTTGTAGTGGCATCGTATGGCTGATTTCTTTGAAAATTATATTCTATTATGAATTAACCTACGATATTACAGTGAAATTGTCCATTCACACAGGCATGGACATTTGATTGGCCATTTGCTGGAATTTTGTTGAGCCATATGAAACATACAGTAAGGAGATGTGAGCAAATGTAGTCAGGTATTAGTATAGCTTACCAAATGTTATTAAATTTGGCATACAAAGAATCTAGTGGTGATGCAGGGTGTCAGATTATGTGAAGTCTGAACCTTCATATCACAAGATTGGTACAGCCTGTGGATAGCCTACCATAATAATTAGTAATAAGCTTTTTTAGGATTTTTTTGCAAATTTTTTAGGAATTTGCATCGGAATTTTATATTCCTTGTGATTAATTAATGAAAATGAACATGTTATCATTATAATGACCAGCACTCTTCTGAGAATACTGACAAGGCAGGGGTTTTGTAATAACTGAGTATGCGTTTGAGTGTGTGTGTGTGTGTGTGTGTGTGTGTGTTTGAGTGTTTAGGCAGTCTAAGCATGTGTGTGTGTCTGTCTGTCTGTGTATGAGTGACATAGAGAGAGAGCGAGAGAGAGAGAGATAAAGACAAAAAAGAGAGAATTGTCTATGTGTGTGTGAGAGAGAGTGAGATATGTGTATTTATGGTGTGAGGAAGAGCGTGCAGTGCGTACATACTGTATGTGGTATGGCTGTGTGTGTGTGTGTGTTTGTTTGTGTGTTGGGTTGGGGGGACGGGGTGTATCTGTGGTCCAGTCAGCCCAGGGGCTAGTTCAACCCCCTCGGGCTCCAGACCTTTTCTGCCATGCTGAGGGTTTGCGTCAGATAATTGCCCTGCTTCTTCAAGCCAAAGGCATGGAGCTTGGCCACTTTAGAGTCTGTTTAAAACCTCTAGGGGCATGTCCCATATAGAGGTGGTTAAATCTTTCTCCACTCTCTGAATTAAAACACAGTTTAATCATGACTATTATTGAGGAAGTTCATTCAGAAGAAGTACGCTTTTAAATGTGTTGGAAGATGATGAGGCACCAGTCACTTGAAAAGGTGACTTGGGGTGACATTTTATAGTCGTATTCATGTGTTTGTAGGCATAGGCAAAAGAGTTTGTGAACAAATGCTTAGCATAATCAACTACCCCATGGGCACAATAATATAATTCAGAATAGGTTGCTTTTGTTCCATTCGGATTTTACACCATTTCTAATGAGGGTCTTGGTAGAGTCATGTTTTTCTAAGTGTTTGTGAATTATACATTGTAATGAATTTACTGAGCCTAAATACACAGCACAAAATTAACTTTGCAGGCACTTCTTCTGTGCAGCAGAGAAGAAATAGGAAGGTGCTATTTGCTGTAATAGAGCAGCTTATTCCTGCCTCTTCCACTATCTCATGTGAATGCAAGTAATGTTTACCACAGAAAAGTCCTTGCTACATCAGTTTTGCGAGAGAGTAGCCTGTAGAATAGCCTTATTCGGATAAGAGAATAACGTTGAGGTATTTGAGGTCATTGAGGTACTGTATACTGTGCATTCTCCCAGTCTGCAGACAGACCTACTGTATACTGTGATGGGATTGGATCATCACACGCTGAACAGTTTGCTGCAGACCAAACGAAGGCAGGGAAGTTAGAGGAGCTAAATCAGCAGCAGCCCATTAAATATTCATCCCATCTCGCCTGAGAGAGCAGCTCAAGTTTCTTCTCTGCTCATGCTGTCGATGTGATAATCCAATCTTTGCAACACACTTCTTTTATGACATGTCATATTTTTTTGTTTCAGGGACAGACACAGAGGACACAAAAGCCATAATAGAGACTACTTCATCTGTTTGAGATCATATTTCTAATTCTTTCGGAGAGGTTGCAGAGTTCTGTGACAGCTGATCCCTGCTTGAACCGTTTTAATGTTACATGTCACAAAGGATAGGAGGGCAGAGAAGGTATTAGGGTATGAGATGTGAGCGCAGAGAACCATTTTGGGTACAGCAGGACACTCACTGTATGAAGCACATGGTTGTCTGGAAAATTCAAAAGACTCATGTCCATAAACACACACAAACACACACACACATACACTGAGCATGGTTGGCATATTAAACAGGCAAATCCCAACAGCAAGTGGAAATATAATCCTAATAATTTGGCAACATTGCAAAGCGCCTCTTCGCATCCCATCTCTGTTGCCTTCATGGGCGTGTGGTGAAGCAGAAGTAGCATCACTGGCTGACAGCCTTTGTTGGAACCTCAAATCCACATTTGTGAGTTCCAGTGCTGCTTTGGACAAAAGTGTCTGTTAAAGATGAAGGTAAAGGGACTGGTAATTCATCGTTTTGACTGAATGCTCTGCCCCAGAGGAGCAAACTGAAAGATGATGGGAGATGGTAATATCAGGAACAAGTATTTAGTCTGGGAACATGCGCACATCCAAATTAAGGTGCAGGAGCCAAAAGTCAAAGATCCAAAGTAAAAAAGAAGGTCTGCACTTGCTCTCAGTTTGCTTTGATTTATTGGAGTTTGATCCCCAAAGTGACGTTTCGAGCACGCTGACTCTTCATCAGACTCGTCAATTTCAGGAACAAAAAAATGGAAAGAGAGAGAGAGAAACTAATAAATGACAGCACTGTGATCCATGGTCTCTTGTATTTAATAGCTTATTTTTAATATCCCAAAATGGCCTCAATTATTTTAGGCCCCTTTTGGTCCAGGTGTTATGCAGCCTTGCTCTCATGTTTAGGCGCCAGAGCTAGTAAGCGGAGCGCGAGGAGTGAGGAGTGGTGCGGACGCACTGATACAGCTTTTCCAGTCCAGCAGGATGATGTCACTTTCCCATCATGCTCCACTGCATCCTCTTTTTAAAGCTCTTTTCGAAGCTGAGACAAAACATTAGGGTTTAATAAATCGATTTAAATGCAGTGTGATATCAAGGGTGAATTCCAGCAGCAGTCAGGCTGGGCTAGGCTGCCTCGAGGGCAGGACGCTCACCTGGCAACACAGCAGAATCACATTTGGACACCTGGTTGGACACAAAAGAACAACACAGAGAAGGAGAGAGAGAAAGACAGGGAGAGAGAGAGAGGGGGGGGGGAAAGAGACGCAATAAGTGGACATGCTGATGCGTCTTGAGGCGAGTGAACTGCTGAGGCATCACGTGGTTGTTTGGATCGCTACCTCGACCCAGCTGGGGCATGTTGCTGTAGATGCCCAAAGTGGGTTTGTGGGACTCATAGCAGATTTGTGAAACCAAGCTTCAGACATCCTCTGTTCTGAATTCAGAGACCTTCAGCAGTGCCCGTCTCTGCTGAGACAAATCTCAGGACTGGCAAGAAAGAATGCTTAACTGATGGCAGTTATTGATTTGTCTCCAGAGGAGTTTTCTGAGGGGGTGGCTAGCGATGGCTAGCAACTGGTGTGAACCGAAAATATCTTAAGCAACTTCAAACACTGCTCACTTAGTAGGATCAGGACAGCGGTTCCAACCCACCCAGTGATGTAGTATACCCGCGACGTGTGGTTGATTGGCTTTTAATTAAATTTACCTGCCATGAGTGTGTGTGTGTGTGTGTGTGTGTGTGTGTGTGTGTGTGTGTGTGTGTGTGTGTGTGTGTGTGTGTGGTGGTGGTGGTGGTGGTGGGGTGCCGAAGCGGAGTAGTGGTCTGTGAAGGAGCTCTGGAAAGTCTAGCACTTGGTGCCTAATCAGAATGATTGGACCATCAGTAGAAAGCAGTAGCAGGAGCACAACCTTCTTTAATGAGTCCACGCAGACCAACTCAGCTGTCCTGCTAACACAGACAGCAGTCCTGGTTCGATCGGCACACACACACACACACACACACACACACACATACACAGACAGTACTGTGCAAAAGTCTTAAGCACCTGACATATTTTGCTTTAACATTACTAGAAGGACCAAATGTATTTATTTATTGGAGTATTTCCAGAAAACACAGGGACTATGTACACAGCACTTAAAAACACATACAATGTAGTTTTTCTTCTGGTTCTAGCCCAATTTCAGACTCAAGTCACCATTGGATTTGTTGTTTTAGCAGGATCTTAATGACCACTCTCACAAGGGTGAAGCTGTCGATGGAGCCGTCATTCTCTACCCAGGCCACTGGTGGCCATGCCCTCTCCGCCAGAAACTGCTGGCTGATCCAGCTGTGATGGAGGTCTCAAGATCAGCTGCTCACTTCACCATTGCTACCCGTCTCAGTAGGGTGCAGTGAGGAGGGGCCACCCAAAACGTACTCTCAGATAAGCCTCTTCATAGTATGGCAGGGTTGGAACACCGTCTGTTGGTGTCATTGAAGTTCTTTGAATGTAAACCTTTGACCATGCCTTTCCCACTTTAGCTGAGCAATGAGCTATTCCAGCTGTCTTCAATCTGTCAAAGTGTCATCATCACCTTCCTGCTTATGACACTAATGTGTCAGAGCCAGACCCAGAACCAACTGGCTCCGTCAACAGCTTCGCCTTTGCGAGATTGGTCATTATAAAACTGCAAAAAAAAACACATTTAATGGTGGCCTAAGACAGCGTTCACAATGTAGCACTTTTTTTCCAAAGTAAATAATGTTAAAACATGCTAGTGGAAATTGATGTTGATGTTGCTAGTGCACATGTTGTTATATGACACATATATCTCATATATATTTAGCTAAATGGCTAGCTCCCTGCCTCAGCTAAACCAGGCAGCTTAGCAACGACCTATTGTTGGGGGGAAAAAACACAATCTCAAAAGTTGAACTATTTTTAGCTTTGAGCGTGTTGCATTTTTAGAAGCCTTTCTTTTTTTCCCCCTGTATCTTCTCGTATTCTTGCAAAGAGAATGAGGAATACATTTATATGGTCATCATAACATTGCTAAAACAACAAATCTAATGGATGGCAAAGAGAGAGAGAGCGAGAGCGTGAGAAAGTCAGAGAGAGAGAGAGAGAAAGAGAGAGAGAAATAACGATCCTTATTTTACAGTGTTTTGCTTCAAATGAGACCAATATAGTTGGTTCTCCTTCATGAATGCTTTTGCCCAGCCAGTTGTCTAAAGCATAGTCATTACTGGCATATCTTTCACACTACATGACTGGAACTCACAGTCTGAAGATAGCTCTTTGAAGCTGTCAAAAACACTGCTGCTGTATTAAAGATTTGAATATATTAAAAGGTGTTGGCTAACTTACCACATCCCACGCACGTAGAGCCTGGAAAGAGAGAGAGAGAGCTGTGTGAAAGTCATTGAGAGATATCTGCTGAGGTGACGGGTGGTGTCCTTCACAAACTCAGCTGAATAGGCAGGTTCCATTGGCTTTCAACCTTCCCGTCGTCTATAGAAAGCACCGCTTTTTGATTCTGAGCCATTTTCTTTTTACCATGAGGTCAGTGGCAATGTATTCACATATGCATTTTACTATTATAAAATAGGGACCTGAGTAGTTTATTCACTCTGAAATGTATCAATTTGTAAGTGACAATGTCAACAAAAACACAACAAATACATTAATAAAATCATGATGGCAGCTACCAGAAAATACATACAGTATGTATCACCAACACTGAAACTCATATACACTACAATCATGTAATACTGTTTCACAACCTGTGAATGGTTTGATATAATAATGTTTAATGCAGTGCTGTAGTGTTATACTGTCAAATGAGGCTGATTTAATTCCGTATACTCTCTTGAAGGAAACCACCCTGGGAACATCTTCTGTGAGAAGGTGTGTGTGAGATGATGATGACTGTTTTGTACTTTTGTGTCATCACATGGGTAGTATTTCCTGAAATCCCTGGTTGACTTCTAACCTTTTCCAGGCTTTTAATATTCCGCCTCTCCTCTCAGCGCTGGGAAGCAAGAATGTCACTCTCAATCCCTCTTGACATTTGTGCCTAAGAGCCTCCGCGATGTGACAAAATGCAACATGTGCTGCAGCACACGCTCTATCCTCTGGTGGTGAATGCAAACAGCCGGCATTACAGTGTCACATTTAATATGACAAGGGCAATGTTTAGCATCATCCAGCATGGGAAAAGGATAAAAGTGGAGGTTTTTCTTTCATTTTAATAAATGTCAGCAGTTTTCAAAAATATGACTGTTCATCGGGCAATGATTCACTTTCTGTATGTGTGCAGTTTGGTATGTTTTTGAGTACTGTATGGCAAGGCCGTAGTCATGATGTCAACATTGAGGGGGGGGGGGGGGACCAAATCTGTGGTGGGGTCTGTGGGACCCCCAAACAGAATTTCAATACATTTCCTACCATGCAAAAAATATTATTAAAAATCACAAACAAGTCGTTAAGTCAGTCAATTAGGGTATTCCAAACTTTTGACGGGCATGGCATGGATGGATTATGAACCCCTGGGCACAGATGCCCCCCCCCCTCCTCCAGATAGAGGGGTCCTGAGGCATTCTTATTTTTTATTATTTTAAAAATGACCCTTTTAATTATGACTTCTGCGGAGTTTTGTGAAAAGAGAAGGGTGGAGAAGAAGCAACTTCACACAGAGGCTTGGGCTTCGGGGCCCCCTGAGCTCTTGGGCCCAGTAAACCCATTCAGTAATCCATCCCTGGACCTGTGGTATGACTACATTTGTTTTCAAAATGTATACTTTAAAAGAAATTACAAACTAGAGTATCTTTGTTAACCTCTATATTAAAGAAAATGGTTCTTTGACTTATTACTTACACCTGAATATTTGTTTTAACTAAGGCTTAGGCTACACTCATATAGGTTTGGACCTATAGCCTAATAAGATTTTGTCTTTTAATTTACATTTTATTATGCTGGTGGCTAATCACACAATTTTAATGAAAGGGACAGGATTCAGGAATAGGCTACTAAGACAGGCCCCTCTCTGTCTGATTCACCTCATGTTACCCCCTGCATAGACTGGCTTCTGACAGAAATGACGTTTTGTGCCAACATGTAGAAACACTTGGCCTACTACACCCTTTAATTGGTGAATGGAGGTGCAAATTCCTTTCTTTGGTTATTTACCACGATTCACATTAACTGTAGGCTATCACCGCCAGTGCATTGTCATTTTTTTTTCCAATTTGAGTGCCGTCGTCACATTTGATTCCTACGTTTTGCCAGCATGGACGACTGATTGAGTGCGCATCTAATATAGCCTATACAACAACCATTTCTAAGAGGCCTATAAACGGTAATTTCTGGCATTACTGGGGGGCATATGAATGCATTATTTATGTTGTAAGACATGTGAATGAATGAAGAAATAAAACGTTTCACAGACATCCCAAGTCTCCCGGAAGTTCCGGGAGTCTCCCGCATATTGATAGCGGCTCCCTGACGCCCGCAAATTAGATAAATCTCCCGGAATCTATAGTGAGCGATCAAGAGCGCGCATGCGAGACTGCGTGTGCATCTCTGAGTGTAGCGCGCACACGACGGGAGAGAGAGAGGGGTGGTGCGTGTGTGCCTGAGCGCATCCAAGACAGAGAGCATCCTGATTGGCCTGTTTCGCTAAATCAACCAATCAGTTTTCAGTGTAGGTGGGCTTTTATCTCTTTTCTCCCGAACTTAATGAATCAGTTTAGTGTATAGGAACAGGAGCGTCATGGCAGAGTCAGTGCCTCAAAAAAAGGAAAATGTAAGACCCATTTCAAAGTGTAGGCTACCCTTGTCTCAGTAAAAAGAGTAAAAAATAATGATATGCCTAGTCTTGCACGCTGCACTGTTTGTAACAGTGACTTTAGCATTGCCCTTAGCGGGTTAAATGATTGCAAAAGACATGTTGAGGTAAGTTGGATGGATGAATGAATGGATGTGCATATTATTCAGGCCTATAGCCTACTAGATGGCTAGTTGCCAAGGCTACATGAGAAGACCAAACTACCAAAATCTACATATTTTATTTTCACAACTCGTGGCACCTTCCAGAAATGACTTTTTGCAGGTTGGGATGTCTGGTTTCACTTTGGCTATCATTGCGAGAATAGGCTACAATATGGAAAATGTTTTTAAAGTTCCCTTTGAGTCTGATTGGCTCCAAAAATGTATGGGATTTCCTTAGCCTGTGCTACACCTTTCCAACAAGTTTTGTGAAAATTGTACCGATAGCTTTTGCAATATTGTTGACAGCCCTACCTCACCGCAGTAGGGTGCAGTAAATAGAAGCTTTTGATAGCGCACACCACTAACGAAAAACGGAAAACCACCAGGACAAACCACTCAGGGTGTAAGCTACTCTGGAACCTTCACTAGGTCACTAATTTGTGCGTTATTTACGTTTGATTACATTTCAGATGGTGGTGCGTGTTGGTTTCCTGTAGGCCTAGTATAAGTGCTTTCTTTCTTTTTCTATGTCCTTATATTGGGGGGGGGGGACATTTTGGTCATATTTGAATATTGGGGGGGACACGTCCCCCTCAATGTCTATGGTGACTACGGCCCTGCTGTATGGGCATTTTTATCCTGCATTCAACACACTCACGTCAACAAGATTTGAGAACAACTACCAGAGGATTAGAGTACTTGGAGGAACCAGCGACCAAGGAGTAACAAAAGCCTTTATGAGAGCATTTAAGTAAGTCGGCGCAGACCCAACAATCACTTAGCAGGCAAGCATTAGCGACTTGAATTTGATGCAGGGAAGCTAAAGGTATAGCAGAGCTCAATGAACAGTTGGGCAATATGTACCCTTTTTGGTTGAACAGTGGGGTAATATGTGTCCTTTTTGGTTATATGTGACGGCCGGACCAGCCGCCGCACAGAGCAACAAAGAGTTACCGTGACCGGTGGTGAGAGGCCGGCAGCGAATACGTCTGGCTGGACTTCCGGATTCTGCTTCTGCGCAAAGGGCTTCCTGTGGCAACCATGTCGCGTTAAGAGTCCTCCGGAAGGGACTATCTCAAGGAAACGTCATGGGGAAAGAGGAAGATTAATTTGGTCTTCTAAATTAAGTTTATCTGTTAACTATATTGTTTAAGATTATTTCCATTCAAGAAATATTATTTACTTACCTTTATGATTATGTTGAACTGGCCATAGTTGTTATGTTTGTTGTTTTCTAAATATCAATTAGTTGTAGTCATCCCTTCTGTGTCTTGTTAGTCTAGCCGGCCGGCATATATGTTCCCCTGTCATCCCATTTAGTTAGGTCAGTCTTTTGTGTTCAGTTTGCTCACATGCTCTGAGTTATGTTCTGTTTGTCTGACCTCATAGGCCTATTATGTTATGTTAAGTTATCATTTTGGATATGATTTATCATATCTGTTTTGTTTTGAAAAAAAAAGGACAAAAAAAATAAATGTTTCATTTTTTGAAACTGAAAAACCTGCGTCTCCTTAAGCCAGCCTGCTCGATCCCTCACATTTGGTGGCAGTGGTGGGATCACCAGTAGGGGGCGCAGATTTGCAATTTTTTTTTCCCATACTTTTTCCTCAATCCTCATAATTTTTTTCTGAGTCTAACCACCTCCAAGGATGCAACGTGGCGGCAGAGGGCGTGGCACCCATCGTGAAACACCCATGAGGGCTTCGGATGATGGCAGTGTAGAAGATGGGGATGCCAAGAATCCAGGTGAACCATCTCTCGGGGATCTGGCCGGCATGCTGCGCCTACACATGGTGGCTCAGGAGGAACGGGAAGCTCAACGCACCCAAGAGATGGTGGATCGAGACCGACGGTTCGAAGTCCTCCAACAACAATTTGGTCTATTGCGGCAGGATGTGGCAGGGCAACAGCCTCCGGCACCACGAGGGGGACCCCGAGGTGCGGCAGCACTGCTGGGCGGAGAGGACTACGACCTGGTAGGCAACTCGGATCCCAGTGGACCACCATCACGAGGTCCCCAACCAGGTGGGCACCGCTACTCTGAGCCCAGAATGGAGAAATTGTCCGACTCCGATGATGTGGAACATTTCCTGATCACTTTTGAAAGAGTGGCGGCTGCTTGCCAATGGCGGAGGGCAGATTGGACGCTGCATCTTGTTCCCTTATTGACTGGAAAGGCTAGGAGCGCTTATGTCCATATGGATGGGGACGAGGCCCTGGAGTACGACCGTGTTAAAGCCGCTATTTTGAGGAAGTACAACATCAATCCTGAAACATATCGCCAGAAGTTTCGATCCCTTGACATTGAGTCAGAGGAGAGTCCGAAATAACTTTATGTAAGACTTAAGGAGCTATATGGCAAATGGATCCAACCGAGAGGTAAAACAGTAAATGCAATTAATGAACTAATCATTCTTGAGCAATACTTGCGTATGCTGTCCCCTGAGCTACAGGTCTGGGTCAAGGAGCACAATCCAGAATCAGGCGCTGAGGCAGCAGAGCTGGCGGATGTCTTCGTGGCCGCAAGGAGGAAGAACCAGCCATGGGGGTACAACGCCTGGAGGACCTCCAGAGAGCCCTTAAAGTCTCAACCCCAGCAAACCCGGCGGTATCCCCAGGGGTCTAGTAAGCCTTCCTCGCAGGAAGCATCTGCCTCCACAATAAACCAGGTTAGCAGAGTACCTGTCTGTTTTCAGTGTGGGGAGAAGGGCCATACAAAGCCGATGTGTCATAGAAGAGCACCAAAGGTTAATCAAGTGTGCCATGTGCCTAGACCCCAGAACGAGTCCATTCAGATGGTTCAACAGATGACTCATATGATTGTTGTGCAGGTGAACAACAAGGATTTTCAAGCACTTATTGATTCCGGAAGTGACCAAACCTTGCAATGCATTCCATATGATGTCATTCAATTTACTAATCATATTCCAGTGCGGTGTGTGCATGGAGACGAGAAACTAATCCCGACTGCTAATATATATCTCCAAGTACAGGAACAGACCTACCACATGACTGTGGGAGTTGCAGCCAACCTCCCTTTCCCCGTAGTACTGGGCCGAGATCTGCCAGGACTGCCGGACCTGCTGCAGCGGAGGCAGACGTGCCATGTTGCGATGACCAGGTCCCAATCTAAGAAGGGTGAGGAGTCTCCTCCGTGGGTGAATGCATTGCCTTTTTATGAGGCGGACTTAGAGAATCTACCCGGGAAGTCTCGGAAGCCACGCAGTCAGAAAAGGCAAGAGAGGTTCCAGCACACAGTCAGCCAGCAGTCTTCTGAATCTCCTCCTGAACCGCCATTAGAATTTAAACTGCCTGTGGATATAGTTAAAATGCAGAATGACGACCCAAGCTTAGCGAGCTATGTGCGGAACGCTAAGAAACAGAAGGGAGAGTCCAGACCGGGGGGGGATTCTAGGGAGAAGTATTTCCTGAAGGAAGGTGTTCTCTACCGACAGTGTGGGCCAGCTACACAGTTGGTGGTTCCTCAGGGAGCTAGAGAAACTGTTCTTACCCTGGGTCATTCCATTCCCTGGGCTGGACACTTAGGAAAGCACAAGACGGCTGCACGTGTTAAGCGTCACTTCTTCTGGCCAGGGATAGGGGATGCTATTGCCCAGTTCTGCAGGAGTTGCCCTCAATGCCAGCAGGCTCCTGTGAAAGGTCCATCTAAAGCTCCTCTGCAGCCTCTGCCCATCATCAGTGTCCCGTTCCAAAGGCTTGGGATGGACGTGGTGGGGCCGCTGGAGAAGAGCAAATCAGGTAACCGCTTTATGCTTGTTATTACTGATTATGCTACAAAGTATCCGGAAGTTTTTCCCCTGAAATCTGTGAAGGCAAGATACGTGGCCATGTGCTTAGTGCAATAGTTCTCCAGGGTGGGCTTTCCTTGTGAGATACTTACAGACCAAGGCACAAACTTCATGTCCACCCTGTTGAAGGACGTCTACCATCTGCTGGGTACTAAGAGCCTTCGTACAACTCCATATCACCCCCAGACGGATGGGTTGACCGAGAGGTTTAATCAAACTATTAAACACATGCTCAGAAAATTTGTCAACGAGACTGGTTCAGACTGGGATCAATGGCTGCCGTACCTTCTGTTCGCGTACCGTGAGGTGCCACAGTCCTCTACGGGCTTCTCCCCCTTTGAGTTGCTTTATGGCAGAGAGGTGAGGGGGCCTCTGACACTGCTCAGGGAACTCTGGGAGGGGGGGCAAGGGGATGAAGAGCCTGTTGATGTTGTGTCTTACGTCTTACAGATGAGGGAGAGGCTGGAGAAGATGAGTGCTCTGGCCCAGGCACACATGGCAGAAGCTCAACAGCAGCAGAAAACTTGGTATGACCAGTCAGCTCGGCAGCGGAGTTTCAGCCCTGGACAAAAAGTCCTGGTGATGCTACCTAGCCAAGAAAGCAAGTTGTTGGTGAAGTGGCAGGGGCCGTTCGAGGTGAAGAAGAGACTGATCCACCAAGGTGCTACATGTTAATCTCCTCAAAGAGTGGATCTCAAGACCTGAAGGGAAGGAGGTGATGCTGATTAGGAAGATCGATGAAGAGGAGGAAATGGATGAGCACTACCTACCTGTTTCTGCTCCAGTGCTCCTGGACCTAGAACATCTGTCCGAGGAACAGCAGTCCCAGGTGAGAGCTTTATGCAACCCTCTCCTCTTCTCAGAGAATCCGGGCCGAGTCAACCTTGTTGAGCATAAGATTTCATTGAAGCCTGACGCTGTGGTGAGGCGCATGAGTTACAAGATACCTGAGCGCCTTCTGGAGCCCTTGAAGAAGGAAGTGGACCTCATGCTGTCATCTGGAATCATCGAACGCTCACAGAGTGAGTGGTGCCATCCGGTGGTGTTGGTACCGAAGAAGGATGGTAGTGTGAGGTTTTGCATCGATTTCCGCTACCTTAACTCTGTGTCTAAATTTGATTCGTACCCAACTCCTAGAATTGATGATCTAATAGAGCGCCTAGGCAAAGCGAAGTTTTTGACAACTATTGACTTATGTAAGGGATACTGGCAGATCCCACTGGCCCAGAATTCCTGTGAACTGACAGCTTTCCGCACCCCTTGGGGCCTGTTTCACTTTACAGTACTACCATTTGGGTTACATGGCGCGCCCGCCTCGTTCCAAAGAATGATGGATGAGGTGCTTTATGGGTTGTCTGATTTTGCCTCTGCTTATCTTGATGATATAGTGATTCACAGCGCCACCTGGGGGGAGCACATGGAACATCTGAAGGAATTCCTGGATCGTCTCCAATCTGCAGGCCTAACCATCAACGCTTCCAAATGTGCGCTTGCACGGGCCGAAACGGAATACCTGGGGTTCACCATTGGTAATGGCATTGTTAAACCTCAGCTTCAGAAAGTGCATGCAATTGAAAACTGTCCTCTGCCCCAGACCAGGAAACAGCTGAGATCCTTCGTTGGTATGGCAGGATTCTATCAGAGGTTCATACCACACTTCTCTGCAAGGGCAGCCCTTCTCACAGACAGAGTTGGATCAAGATGTCCTAGCAGAATCCAGTGGACAAAGGAGGCCATTGCAGCTTTCCATGATCTCCGTCAGGCGCTAAGTAAGAGCTCTGTCTTGCGCGGTCCCGACTTTGATCAACCTTTTGTCCTGCAGACCGATGCATCCGATAGAGGTCTTGGAGCTGTCCTTCTACAGGGACCACCTGAAGACCGACGTCCTGTGGCCTATATCAGCAGGAAGCTGGTACCCAGGGAGGTACGATATTCCACAGTGGAGAAAGAGGCACTAGCTATTAAGTGGGCTTTGGATTCCTTGAAGTATTATCTTCTGGGGAGGGAGTTCGTCCTAGAAACTGACCATCGAGCGCTCCAGTGGCTGGCACGAATGAAAGACACCAATGGGCGCATCACGAGATGGTACCTTGGCCTGCAGCCCTACCGGTTCACTGTTGCCCACATCCCGGGGAAGTCTAATGCCACAGCTGACTTCCTGTCTCGCTCCCATGGCGAGTCTTCCGAAGGGGGGGAGTATGTGACGGCCGGACCAGCCGCCGCACAGAGCAACAAAGAGTTACCGTGACCGGTGGTGAGAGGCCGGCAGCGAATACGTCTGGCTGGACTTCCGGATTCTGCTTCTGCGCAAAGGGCTTCCTGTGGCAACCATGTCGCGTTAAGAGTCCTCCGGAAGGGACTATCTCAAGGAAACGTCATGGGGAAAGAGGAAGATTAATTTGGTCTTCTAAATTAAGTTTATCTGTTAACTATATTGTTTAAGATTATTTCCATTCAAGAAATATTATTTACTTACCTTTATGATTATGTTGAACTGGCCATAGTTGTTATGTTTGTTGTTTTCTAAATATCAATTAGTTGTAGTCATCCCTTCTGTGTCTTGTTAGTCTAGCCGGCCGGCATATATGTTCCCCTGTCATCCCATTTAGTTAGGTCAGTCTTTTGTGTTCAGTTTGCTCACATGCTCTGAGTTATGTTCTGTTTGTCTGACCTCATAGGCCTATTATGTTATGTTAAGTTATCATTTTGGATATGATTTATCATATCTGTTTTGTTTTGAAAAAAAAAGGACAAAAAAAATAAATGTTTCATTTTTTGAAACTGAAAAACCTGCGTCTCCTTAAGCCAGCCTGCTCGATCCCTCACAGTTAGGTAGTGTTATGTGGCAAAGAAAAGGAGCCCCAGCTTAGAGCTTTGTGGCACTCCTGTGGCAAAAAGCTATAGCTCTATAAAACTACTCCAAAATAAAATCTAAAAAGCTATAGCTGATCAGACTGCCAAAAACCCCTCTTGTCGCCTTATAGTGGCCTCATATAAAGGGCTATTTTTCTTTAAATGCTCTGGAGAACTTTCTTAAATCTTATTACACTTACGACAGTTACTCTCACACACTCTGCAGTTGGAAAATTGATTTCCGCCTGGCAACATATATTCAAAACTGCACTCGTGGAGGAGTTAAGGGGAAGAAATGGATCTAACATGAAATATATTACCCCTACAAGCTGTTAACATTTTTTTTTTATCTAAATGAGAGGATCCTAATTAAATTAGATTAAGTATCCAAAGCCAGCACATCTCCCCATTTGGAGACTGGAGCATTATGCTATGCACTTACTGTCTGCATAGGATTATCTGTTGTTCAGACACGTAGTTATGAGTTTGTCAATCACCACAAAAATAATGCATACAGATTGCACTTGTTGTTTTCCTGACAAAGCTATGACTCAATTCGGTTTGCTGAAATTTCAGATGCAACGAACTGCAGTAGTGCTCTCATTGCTCTTAGTAATATAGTGCTACTAGAAATGGTGAAACGTGTGGATTTTAATAGATGCATGCATGAAAGTGCATCATCTTTCCAATCCACTCAGACCTCTATCTCCAGTGCGTCAGACTCGTACAGTAATTTTACACGCTACATCATTTTGCACACTATCTCCAGTGCGTCAGACTCGTACAGTAATTTTACACGCTACATCATTTTGCACACAACACTCGCCCCCACCCCCCACACACACCACTACCACCAACCCCTCAGATAGATACTGCATGTTCATTATAGACGCATCAGAATAAATGCATAACATTACCAGTCGCGGTGGGGGACAAAGGGGGGTACTCCATTTTGTGTCTGTCTTTGCAAGCCGGACGCACAGTTTCAGGGCACTTGAAGCAGGGCTTGATGAGGGTTGCGCAGCGGAAACAATGCACTCCAGACTGTCCTGTTCTCCATCAGCACTCGCATTATGCCCATCACCATTATCATTTCGCCCGGTGCCACCCCATTATCACCACAGTGAGGATGTAATTGTATTTGCTGCCATTACGGCCCGGGCTTATTATTGCTATGACTGGCCCCATTACTACCTTCCCTTCCACTGCCGTAGCCTTTCCAGACACTTACATTGCACTAACCTCCATTGCTTCCTGTGCTCTGAAGGCTGAAAGCTGCATTGGCTAAGGTGGTGATCAAACTGTGAATAACAAAGTGTAATTCAAGTCTGCACTTTTCAATTCTAACAAAGTTCTTTTTGGTTGCTATTTATCTCTCAATGATGTTGTTTTTACCTCAAATTCAACACAAAATATCACAAAAATGCTGCAGGAAGTGAATACTGTCAAACTGTCACGGTCAAAAGTCTTGTCACCCTTCACAAAAAGTGTATTTTGCACTGATAAAGCAAACTAGGCCTAGAGCATCACCTGGCCATGGCCATGCTTCACTTTAAACATGGTGCACCTTTCAGGGTATTCTTCATTCTTCATCCTCCAGACATAACCCCAAAAAGTTCTAGTTTTGTTCCTATTGTCACTCATTTATATGGTTTTGGTTCAGTATTCCGTTTTGTTCATGCTTATAGAACAGTAGTATGTTTAGATGAGGAAGAATGAAGAATACACTGAAAGGTGTAACATGTTTAAAGTGAAGCATGGCCATGGCATAGTAAAAAGTAAATGCGTAATTTCCTTTCTTAAAGGCTGAGTATGTGTGAGGCACAGGGAGACTCTTGAGACTGTGATGACTATGGATTCCTGTCCCTCTGATGTCTGCAAAGCGCCTGCAAAGAGACCTTGTGAGTGCCCTCCTGGTGCAGCAGGACACAGCACTCAGACATTTTTTGAAAAGCTATGCAGGGTCTAAAGGGCAAGAAAGCTGTCAAGTGGCTGTGGAGGATTCTGGGTGTTTTCAGGTTGAAAGTATAGTCTGTGGAAGCCCTTTTTAGACTTACCCATGCTTTCTAGTGTCCAGAACCACTTGAACATGGAGTTGTGTGAGGCTTTGCAGCGTATCAAAGCACTTCTTGCAGTTATAGGGTTCAGATCCTCTTGAATATGGAGTGTGTGTTGTGTTGTGAGACCCTTGCCCCTGGAGGGCTCATATGCCGGGCTCTGGTGAGTCTTCATAGCCTGCCTCGGTGTCCCCATCTGGCCTGGGCAGCGCTGCATGGGCCGGGGCCCGTAGAGGAGGAGCCAGTGCAGGAGCGTGGAGCCGGGAATGTCGGCTCCACTGGGCGGCCCGTGGGGCGCAGCGTGCCAGGGCCGGCCCATCTGTGTAATCCTCCGCCAGATTGTTTAGCTCTGCTCAGCACGCAAGCAGAGCACAGCAACTCCCTCAACTCCTCAACACCTCCACACACACACACACACACACATGTACACACACACACACACACACCCACACACACACGTACACACACACACACACACACCCACACACACACACACATGTACACACACACACACACACACATGTACACACACATGTACACACACACACACACACACACATGTACACACACACACACATGTACACACACACACGCACACACACCCACACACACACATGTACACACACACACACACACATGTACACACACACACGCACACACATGTACACACACACACACATGTACACACACACACACACGCCCACACCCACACACACACACACACGTACACACACACACACACACATGTACACACACACACACACACACACACACACACACACACATGTACACACACACACACACACACGCCCACACCCACACACACACACGTACACACACCCACACACACACACACACATGTACACACACACACACACACAT
>NW_027468565.1:34009096-34019096 GCF_046254945.1 Alosa pseudoharengus | reverse complement strand
TAACTAATACGCTTATAAGACCTTTCTTACCTATTTGTAGTAAATTTTGCAGCCCCCCAATCTAAAGCGAGGACCATGTAGCCTATAGTTCCACAAGCCCAACCTTCTATCTCTTTATATACTGTATATCTCTATCTAGCTTGGTTTAGCTGTGAGAAATGCACCTTCAAAATTGTTGCAGTGAGCAGGAATTGAACCCCGGTCTCCCACATCAAAGAGTGCATCGTTACCTAATACCTAATAAGCACATGTTTAGTGGACTGGAGGCATGGAGCTCACAGAAGCTCATAAAGAAACTCATACAGTTGCTTTGATAAATACTGCAGCAGGCTCTTTGTAGACATTCACACACAGATAAAAAGAATGTGTGGACAAAGTACACAGCATCCCGCTTGTAAATAATATCTATACATAGTTTCTCAGGTTGATATACTTTGTACAGTAGTGGTTCTTAAAGTGGGATCAGGGGATAATCTGTGCTATGATTAGGAGGTGGTCCTTAGAACAATATCTCTCTTGTAAGGGATCCCTGGTGCAAAAAAAGTTTCAGAGCCCCTGTTGTAAAAGGCTTTACAGACTCATTTTGTATCTGTTTCAAATTCTATAAATCAGTTTCATAGAGCTGAGGTTGTGAGGCTGAGGCCTGCATGCAGCACTCCTCCATGCTTCAAGCCCCAACACCCTTTCCATTATCAAGGAGATCATCTCAAGAACAAGGTTACGTATGAGGTCACGATGCTCATGCTCAAGGTTAATTAAGGGAAAATAAATTGATTATCTCTCGGAGGTCGCTCATTCTTGTCTCAGGGAGAATTATCTGAGGAGAGATAGGGTCACAAGGACACAGCGTACACTGCAACACATGAACTCTAATTACTCAGAGGTCTTTGTGCAGATTTGGAGCAAGTTTGAAAACTTACTGCCCTCCCGATTTTTTTTTTCTGCAAATGGCAGCCAGCTCCAGTTACAGTAATTACCTAAACAAAGCTTAAGAAATCCTGTCCCATTTCATCCCCTCACCCCACAACGCCACATATATACTTTCATTCCAGCGTTACCTCTTGGTCGCATTTTAATGACTTCAACAACTTTGTACCCGATGTCACAACTTAATGGAACACGTTTGGTGTCATGTACAGGGTCCGGGTGCCGGACTTTAATAAGGTAGTTAAGTGGTAATGACAATGAATATTGTTCTCTACGGCCAATAAGTCTTTAAACAGAGCCGTTGTCTTTGGCCTTCCCTCGAGGGGGCAACAGGACCACATGGCTAACTGGATTACACTTACACATCTCTTGTAGGGAGAGAGAGAAAGAGTGAGAAATTAAGCTTGTGAAAGGTGGGAGAGGAATCGTATGCCCTGTCCTTAAGACCAGAGTCATATGTAAAGACTTTCCCCCCTCCATATGTGGAGACAGATGGCAGTGGCTTATGTGAGTCAGACAACGTTGAGCGTTGAGCTGAGTTGTTGATGACGATCAAACCTCTAGTTCTGTAATTTCACAACTCTGAGCAGTGGTGATGTTCTCGCTGGTAATGTCACTTTAACCTGTGATGTTTCCCTTGTCAGCTCCTTGCCCCTGTTCTCTATTTTTTGGTCTGACCCCTAGAACTCTCCCGAAAAATCCGAGTCTTAACCACAATTTTTGTTTTTGTGATATCTCTCTGGAGACTGCTTACTCATGATGCAAAAGTGGTGCCCTGTGATTGAATATAGATCATTTCATACTCCGCTTTTGGTGTCACCTGCTTTGATTGTCTCTTTCAACACATAATATTCTGTTGACCTGCATGTCAGTATTATTATTTATATAAAGAGGGACAAGTCTTTTGCTAGCTTTGAATGAATTATCTATCAAATGACAGGAATGACAACAGTGCCAAAAATATTTTGATAGCCATCAAATAAAGTCCAGGCCTCAGTAATTTAATAGGCATCCTGTGCTCCTGCTCCTCTTAAAATGAGATGGTGAGGCTAAAGCGCGCTGGTGTGTGGCTGAAGTGGGTGATCTCTCCAGAGGGTTAGGCACTCCGCTGGGGTGGGCAAATTACGATGCAGTGCACTGTTTTATGGCTCAGTTGTATTCTCAGGTGAGTTGAGGACAGGCCAATAAACACAGACTGAGTATCAGCATGGCTCAATATCCAGGGAATATGGATAACCAGGGGCCTCCAGTATCTGCAAGGCTTTATTATCAAGGCTTTTCTCAGGGTGGGAGAAGGTTGAACATAAAAAACACACTCACTCACTCACACACACACACACACACTCTTCTCTTCACACACTTCACTCACTCTATTCTTGAATTTCCCCTTGGGGATCAATAAAGTATCTATCTATCTATCTATCTATCTATCTATCTATCTATCTATCTATCTATCTATCTATCTATCTTCTCTCTTCACTGTAGGTAGATAAATCAGAGGTGTGGGGTAACTACGATGACCCTGTCATTCCAAACTGAATTATCGTCCTTTTTCACCCGCTACTGCCTGCGCTGTAATAGAGAAAAGGCTCCATGGAAACGAATGAGGTCAGAAGCAATGGATAGGGAGGCTGTTGGATGCCATGAATGCACCCTTAGCCTACACATCTCCTAAGAGCTGCTGGACTTTGACAAGCTCCTCTCCTCTCCTCCCCTCCGGCATGTGCCCCTCACATTGTGCCGCAACCTCAGAGCAATTAGCGCCTTCCATCACCAGGCAGTGGGCTGCCTGTGGCTCCTGGCCGGCTGTAGGTAATTACAGGGGAATTAGTTCTGGACATCATGGGTTGCAAGTGGCCTTAGCACACACAAACACACACACATTCACACCACACACGCGTACACACACACGTACACACACACACACACACACACACACACACACACACATACATACACGCACACACACCACACACACACACACATACATACACACACAAATCAAGCAAGGCAGTTATTTAAGGACCACCTAAGCAGCTTGCCATGCACATTTCCAAATGTCGTTTGCAAACGGAAGTTCATGAGGAACGTGACAAAACTTCCCTCTAACTATAGAACATAGTCAAGGATCATCTGCCGACACTACTGCTTCAGTTTGTTCGCGCTCGCAACCCACCACAAGTGCTTATTGCACCAAGTAATATAGATAAATAAACACACACACACACACGCACACACACACACACACACACACACACACACACACACACACCAAGCCATAGATAAATGAGGATTTTTGCAATATTACCAATGACATGTTTTGCACATCCTTATTTATATGATAATTTATAATGTCTAACTCACAAGTATACTGTCAGTGTATAGTTGGTGGTTTGTGTGCTTTTTCACATAGATAGATAGACAGATAGATATATAGATAGATAGATAGATAGATAGATAGATAGATAAATACTTTATTGATCCCCAAGGGGAAATTCAAGGTCTCAGTAGCATACAGACATCACACACAACATGCACTTACAGCAGAAAAAGTAATACAAGTATATAAATATATAACAAAAAACTCCACTGCACAATAGTGACAGTAGAAGATAAAAAAATACTAAAATACTAAATACTAAAAATACTTAAAAAAACAAAATCAAATATCCACCTAGTGTGCTTAAAGGAGAATTCCGGTGTGATATTGACCTAAAGTGTATTGAAACATGATACCGAGTGTGAACGTATGTCTCATAGCCCATCTCGGCTTGTCCACTGCACTCCAAAATCTGGCGCTAGTTAGCCGATGCTACCAACAGCTTTTTCAATAGTGGTGCTTCGGCATCGGGCTAGCCATGCAAATAAATCACTGTTTTACACCCATTTACGAGGCTCAATGTATCTCCACACTTCATTAGTAGACTTCCGAGGGCCCTGACATTTAAAACGAGACATTGAGAACTTTGAAAAAGCACTGGTAGTTTACTTCCAAGACAATTTATACAGACAGTATCTTCACGAAGTTTAGCGTTTGCAGCCCTCTTGAATTTAGTCACGATAAGTCGAGCGACGAGTAAGAATGAACAGGTATGATAAGGGATCAGATTCCAAAAAATAAAGTAGCAGCAACTGGAATCCATGCATTTCCACTGCATTATTTTTGGAATCTGATCCCTTATCATACCTGTTCATTCTTACTCGTCGCTCGACTTATCGTGACTAAATTCAAGATGGCTGCAAACGCTAAACTTCGTGAAGATACTGTCTGTATAAATCGTCTTGGAAGTAAACTACCAGTGCTTTTTCAAAGTTCTCAATGTCTCGTTTTAAATGTCAGGGCCCTCGGAAGTCTACTAATGAAGTGTGGAGATACATTGAGCCTCGTAAATGGGTGTAAAACAGTGATTTATTTGCATGGCTAGCCCGATGCCGAAGCACCACTATTGAAAAAGCTGTTGGTAGCATCGGCTAACTAGCGCCAGATTTTGGAGTGCCCTACAAGCCGAGATGGGCTATGAGACATACGTTCACACTCAGTATCATGTTTCAATACACTTGAGGTCAATATCACACCGGAATTCTCCTTTAAGGATGATCAAGCATGAGGCACTTGCAGTGATAGGGCAGGGACTGAGCCTGTAGTTCCATATGCATGGTAAGGTGCTCTATGAGAATGAGTGTCATGGTGATGGTGCAAATAAGTAAGTCCAACAGTGCAACAGTGCAAGAATAGTCTAGAGACCAGCATAAAATAAATATGGACATATAAGAGAATAATGTAGACAAGTAATATAAAAACTATATCAGTGCAAGAATAGGCTGACGTAATAGGGTTACAGCCATTGGTCAAGTATTAAATAAAAAGTATTAAGTATTAAGGATGCTGGCAACAACAGACTGGTAAAACATGATGGTGGTTTGAACTGTTTTGCTGGTTTGGTGCAAGGATTTGTAGTAAGTGTGAGGGGTTTAGAAAACAATAGGCAAAAATTTCACAAATTGCACCTAAGCAATCGGAAAAAACACTGTGAAGTTACAGAACAACTGTTCTCATTTTTCAACAATCTTACATTTTGTTTGTTTTGAAATACAAGTGACCTCACTCTGATCCCCATATAAAAGCAATGGCGTCTTGTCACAGAGACGCTGGGTTATGAGCAGGCCTGTGGGCAATGGTCCTCAGTGACTCCTAGCAGGACACAACACGGCCACCCATTCCAGCCAGTTCCCCCGCTATTACAACGGCTGAGATATTGTGCCCTGCGAAACGTTAACGGTCGGACATAAATAGGCTATTCAAACCTGCTGAAGCCGGCCCTGCCCTGCCAAGAGATGCCTGTTGAGACCAGTGAACAAATGCTGATTTATAAAACATATTTCCTTACCCTCTCTCCCCCACTTCCCCCCAAAAAAGATTGTTCCTTCCTCTGTAGCTGACAGGCTAAATCTACGCTGAGGGAATAAGCCTGCGCTGGCCTTGTTGCCAGCCAGGCGTCTCTTTCCCCCACACCTGATGTGCACGTTTCCTTCATCCGTCTCTCTTCGTGCCCACAAGGATGCCTGCTTTTTTCTTTATTATAACAGCATTATTATTTCTCCCCGCTCTTCGCTGATTGATAGCGCACCCTCCAGCCCTCGAAAAAAATGACGGACCCAAGGTAAAAAAAAAAAAAAAGAAAAAAAAAACAAATAACAGGAGAGCTCCTCTGTACGTCTGTACCCGGAGGCATTGTCTGCCTCATAACACCTCCTCTCTAACCCCCCCCCCCCCACCCCCCCTCGCTGCTTTAAATAAAGGCAGAAGGGGCCGTCAGAGAGATGGATCGGGATGAGCGGCCTGCTCCTTTCCCAGGGAATGTTTCTTTATGGCTGTGTGAGGCTCTCTGAGAGGAGTGATTCGATACGCCTGAGACGTTTAGATGGGGCCATAGAAGGTGCTGATGCAAGGGTCAAGAGAGTGGCAATTCAATCACTTCAGCGCTATAGTAATGACAAGAATTGAAACTTTTAACACAGACTACAGATGCAGGCTTAGGATGGAATATGGGGGAGATTTTATTTATTTTTATTTTACGGGTTGGAAGATAACACTCCTGACGTTGACTACTCTTTGAGATGTCTGCGCAATTTATTAGCAGATCAAAATTGATGTATCAGACCGAATACAGATGTGTGGGTCATGAGATCAAAAGGTCAGATACACGGGGAGTGTTTCATTCTGAGGTTATGAGCGTATTATCTGTGGGCCACACACGGCTCCCGATAGCACTGCCCACATAACTTCTGGACACAGTCCTGGACCCCAGTGAAAGATGATTGTATCAGACGAATAGAGCTTTACCCAGCAGCTTACTGCACTATGAAACAGAAGGCTCTACTCTCTTTCACTTTGTCAGATTTTCAAATGGGTTCTAGAATCCTTTAGAGTCTGGTTGCTATCATAAACAACGGAAGGGGGGTTATGTCTGAATTAGAAGTCTCTTAAAGGCATAGTCCATGAATATACTTAGATGAATATATCAAATATACTTTTTGTCAAATTCACTCCAATGCTCCTCACGGTCCCTCAACTGTCTGCTTTGTGTATGTGATCCATGTGTACAGTCCCGGCTCCGCTAATGGGAAAAACATCTAAAAGGGTAATTCTGGCGATATTTCACATAGATCTCTGTTTCTCGAGGTCACCAAGTACTGTCAGTACAAAAAAATGAAAACATTTTTTCATCGGTTCTACCTATCTCGAGTTGCTGCAGTCAACAGTCAGGCAGCTAGAGTGCTACACTGTGGGGGCATGTTCATGAGCAACAGAAATCTATGGGAGAAATCACCGGAATTCTCCTTTAAATGGATCAGTCTGAGCAATACACTTTAGGCAATGTCTTTGCTAGGGACCTATCTGAGAGTTCACTAACGTTAGCTGACTCAGTCACACTGACCAGTGGTGAGTGGCAGGACATCAGGGGCTGACATGACACCCAGAGAGCTGCGTTGTGCTGCTGCGATGTGAAATCAGACGGCAGCGCACAGTGCATCTCCATGCCAGTGCTCTTTGAGGAGTGATTTAGGGCCTGTTGTTTCTGCACCCATAAATACCACGAGCAAAGGGAGTGTGCCAGCGCTTTATTAGGCCAGCCTCGACTCTCCGCTAGCCTGGCTTTACAAGGGGAGTGGCTGTCACATAAACAGAGTAATATACAGACTTCACTCATAAGCCACAGGAAAGAGAGAAAGAGAGAGAGAGAGAGAGAGAGAGAGAGAGAGGAGCCCTCGGGTACTTCATTCTCCCCTGACTGATTTCATCACAACGTCACACTCCTCATTTCCCTCGAGAAAGTTACGTTCGATGTGAACTCTATCTGAACCCCCCCCACCCCACCCCACCCCTTCCCCAAAAACAGACACTGACGCTTCAGTGGAGTGCAGCCGTCATCGTGTAAAATTCCCTGTGTACCCGTTTCACATTTAATATTAATTGTCGCGGTGTAGGTTTGGGGAGGTGGACCAGGAATAGCCTATGCAGACAGTTTCCAATTAGAGTGAGTATTCTACCAGCACAGGAATAAAAATAACCACCACACAACGGTAATAAGACCCAATGTGTCAGACACAATCAGAGACAAGTGCATACACAGCCATAAAAGACCAAGGGGAGTAGGCCTAATTGTCGGTCTACGCCGATCCTGCCAATCAAACCCAGGGAATTAGACTGTCAGTGTTGACAAATTGATGATGAAAAACATGATGCTGGAATTTGTGCTAACCATCATTTTACTGTAGAATTCAATTGTGCTCATTTCTCTTTAAAATGCTGCCAGTAGTTTTCAGTAAACAGAGTAGCCAGAAGCAGACAAGTTATGTCAGTGTTGCACTTGTCGAAACTTAAGATGTCTGGAGAATGGACTTGGATAATAGCATCCATTGTCGAGCCTAAATCACATTTTGAATGTGAGAGCAGTATATTTGACATAACTGGCATTCAGCCCATTCAAAGACTGGAAGCAGTGGTATCTGATTTGTAAATTTATGTCTAGTCAAATAATGGCATCACACACTTTCTCACTAAAAGGGATAATTTTTAGTGCCAGGCTTGTCAGTGGCAAGGAAGCATAGATTTTGTACCTTTACTTTTACTTTTCTTTTTTTTGTACTTTTTGTGCTCCGAAGTTTTGACGGTAACACTTTATAATAACTACACACAATTCATCATTTATTAAGCCTTTGTTACTTATTAGTTAATGGTTTGTTCATCATTAGTAATTTATTGTTCATACATAATTTATCATCAGTAAAGCATTTGTTCACACAATTATAAATGGTTTGTTCATAGTAAATAAGCCTATCCAAAAAATATGTTTGTAAGTGCATGATTTATACTTAATAAGTAATGAAACAACCACTTATAATGAAATGAAAGTTGCAAACTATTATAAAATGCTTTGTTTATCATTTGTAAAGCATTGTTCCTATAGTAATTCTCATAAATGAAGTATTTGTACACACAGTTATAAATTGTTTGTTCATAGTAAATAAGCCTATATCTAAAATATGTTTATGAATTATTGTTAATACTTAATAAATTATGCAATATACACATGCACTAATGATTAGTTAGGGTGAGGATACATATTTTATAAACCACTTTCTAATACTATAATTCATGATGGTGACAAGTGGTGACAAGTGGTTAGTTATTGATATTTTGTGAGCTCATCTAAAGTGAGGTCTTTCTATGCCTTGCAACACATTTTCAAATGAATTGTGAAGATTACATTCACATTCATTCATTTAGCAGACAAGCGATGTACACATGTCAATTAAATTGAAGGCCATTGACATAACAGTGAAAGCCAGGAATCGAACCCCCAACTTTTCAGGCTACAGCATGCTAGTCCAACGCCTTATCCACTACACTACCTTGGCCCAGATAAAAAAACCCTACAATTATGCAAGAGTTTCTGTTTTCTTCTACTACACATTGTTATTAAACATCTGTAAACTATTATTAAATGCTGTATTCTTCATTTGTAAAGCATTATTCCTACATTATTCTCATCTGTAAATCATGTTTACACACAGTAAAAATGGTTTGTTCATAGTAAACACGCATATCTATATTATATTTTTGAATTGACTGTTGTCATACCACTGGGCAGAGGTAGTGTAATGGATAGGGAGCCGGGTTAACATGCAGTAACCCATAAAGTTGGGGGTTCAAACCCTGGCGTCCACTTATGTGACCTTGCCCTTTAATTTCATTGACATGTGTAAGTCGCTTTGGGTGAAAGTGTCGGCTAAATGAATAAATGCAAGGGTAAACTTTATAACTCATTTGTAAATGTGTTGCAAGGCATACAACGTCCTCAATTTAGATGAGCTCACATAATATCATTAACTAACCACTTGTATCTCCTGAGTTAATTATTAATTATAGTATTAGGAAGTGGTTTATAAAATATGTATCCTCACCCTAACTAATCATTAGTGCATGTGTATGTAACAACTGTTAAATAATGGACATATTACTTAAATAATGGAAATATTACTTAATCAAAAACATGTTATTGCATCATTTATTAAGTATTAACAATAATGTATAAACATATTTAAGATATAGGCTTATTTACTATGAATAAATGAGGTATAACTGTGTGAACAAATGCTTTACTGATGATAAATTAGAAATTACTAATGATAAACAAGCCATTAACTAATAAGTAACAAAGGCTTAATAAATTATGAATTGTGTGTAGTTATTATGTTATCGTGTTACCGTTTTGACAGTACAGTGTACATTGCGAATGTTGCAGGGCATTTAGTGGTGGTGGTGGTAGAGAGGCATGAGCTGGAACTCATTCAGAGTCCCGGCAGGGTGCCATGACGACACTGTTGTTTGTGGAGCATGTGCACTTAGGGGTCAGGCAGTGGGACTGCAGATGGGAGAAATGACTATTTACACATTTAGGCATTTTGTTTCATCTTTAATATGCAGCCCATTGCTTAGACCCCCCCCCACACACACACACACACACACACACACACACACACTCCGCCTTTCTCTCTCATGCGCTCT
>NW_027468565.1:33866596-34004096 GCF_046254945.1 Alosa pseudoharengus | reverse complement strand
AATTGACTGTGAACCACAAGTGTGAAATCATGTGTGTAAGCCTATATAAAATGGAGAGTGACGTCACCAGTCGAAATAGCTGTCCCCCCCCCCCGAAGCTCACGGTATAATTCGAACACTGAGGGGGGCAGGCACAAACACACATGTTCACTCCATGGAGGACAGACTCGCTCTCCGTGAACACAGACAGTTGTTTTTGTAAAGGAAAGTAATAATGTCTGGTGCGTAGCGGATGCTTTAATCCAAAGTGACACAGACTCACAATGGCATGTTCGGAGATGGAAAGTGGGCCAAGCGCTTGTCAGGTGGTGACGCTGCCACAGCTCCAACTCACCTCTAATGGGTTTTTGTAATTGGTATTCACATGGGCACACACGAATTTGAAAAAAAATGACAACTGGGTTTCTGCCTGCCAGTAACAAGGGGAGGCTCCCACCTCTCTCAACAGAGAGGATGAATGTCCCCTTTTCACATGTATATAAATGAGTGGCACTCTGACCAGGCACCAGGTGAGCAGAGTCTGGAGGTAGAGGAGTCTGGTGGTCGAGTCTGTCGAGAGAGAGAGAGAGAGAGAGAGAGAGAGAGAGAGAGAGAGAGAGAGAGATCTACTCTGTACATGCTTACTCAAATGTTTCCTAGCAATCCAAGGATGTGGAGATTTGATAGGACCGGTGTGAATCGACAGAGATAGTGGATAAAGACACAAAAAACAAGGAGAGAGAAGGAGAGACAGAGAGAGAGTGGAAAGATAGAGTGATACAGAGTGAAAGAGGAGAAAGCGAGCTGTGGAGGGCTGCTGTGCTTATGGACAGGTGCTGGTGACCAGTGAGTGCTCTGGGCTGTGCAGTGGGGGAACAGCAGGCAGAGGGGCAGTGGCGGCTGGGGTCATGATGGGCCAGACGAGAGCCGGCCAGCCAGCCTCAGGTGTGTCTGTGTGTGTGTGTGTGTGTGTGTGTGCAAGGAAGCACCTGGATGTGCGGTCAGAAAGGAGATTATTTACGGACACACATTTATATACACACACACACACACACACACACACACACACACACACACACACACACACACACACACACACACACACACACAAACCCAGACAAGGTAGGCTCACACCTCCAGTCTCCTAGCACTGCACAGCAGCTGTCATTAGTCAAGAGCTCCACGTGTCCTTTTCTTTCTATTCCGCTCCCCACAGGTTCAGTCTAGTTCTTTTCATTTCAAGCTCGATGCATTTCCCTGTTTCCCTCTTAGAAACACAGACAGAGAGCCAGCGCACATGTTTTACAGGCACAGTGGTGTTGCTTTGTTTCAAAGTTGGTTTGGACCACTTTGGTCTTTATGGAGGCAAAGCATTCATATGCCAGTGGAAGACAAATATGCCCTGTCATTGGTCAGTTGAAGAGCGAATCAGAATGAAGAAAATGCAGTTTCCTGGGGTTGTGATCTGCAGGCATTGTGTGAATGTGATTAACTTTATTGGCTAACAACAGTAAAGACTTGGCTTGCATTCAATCCCATGCTGAAGATTTCAGTGATGAGGCGATGAGGGTATTTGGCAGAGGTGTTCAAAACCAAAGCAGCAGGATCAGGCACAAAACACACACACACACACACACACACACACACACACACACACACACACACACGCAAGCACACAGATAAACACACATACAAACATGCAGCCACAAATGCACTGTTACGGCCGGCTCGTTTACTGACCGCAACATAAAGGGAGACGGACAATTTCCAATTTGTAATTTATTAAGATTAAGCAAAAATAGTAATACGAAACATGATGTGTCTAGGGGGAAGATGAGTGTTGGCGTGCGTGTATGTATGAATGCAATGTCAGCATCAGTATGTAAGATGACTAAATGGTAGACAAAAGAAGATAGAACGATTAGAGAGAGAGAAAAAAGAGTAAAGTGCCAGTGCAGAGAGAAAGTCAAAATGGTGCCTGCAAGAGAGAAGAAAAGTGCCTAAAGGGGAGGAGAGGAGAACTCCTTATATAACCACACCCTGATACCCTGGAAATCCAGAGTTCTCGCGAGAGCACAATGGAATTGTCTCTGTGAGACACTCTGGCAAAGAGCAATGATGCACGTTACTTTTTCCCCAACATTCCTGGGAACCAGCTAAACTGATGAAGACAGCGCTGCAAAGTTGGAGGACAGTACACATTGGTCGTAGTGTTATTCCATTGCGTCTAAGTCCGAAATCATTCAAAGTAAACATGGTCTAGTGTTATCCAATTGCGTGCAGTGAGATTTTTAAATGCATGCTTGTTGCCACCCCTCGAGTTGGGCCATTACATTGCTCTTTGCCAGACCGGTAATCTTTCTAGATTATCAGGGTCTGGATTTTCCAGGCTAACACCCTGATGCAGGTGTACACAATTCCTAATTGACCTAATCAGGCCCTTCCTGCAGTGACAAGGAGAGGCCTGAAGGGGCACAGGGGGTCGTGACATGCACACACACGCACACATACACATGCAGAGAGAGAGAGAGAGAGACAGAGAGAGGGGGGGGGGCACTCTTACTGCTACAAATCTTCGTGTGTATCATCCTCACCCCATTTTCACAACATTGGTCTTGTACACTGCATAAATAAGTTAAGGCTTTTGAAACACTACAGGCTACACACACACACACACACACACACACACACACAAACACACGCAACCTTGCTCTCATTCTTAAATAGGAGCCTGTGCGGAGATGAAATCCAGCGGCTGCACTCAGGCATGTATGAATGTAGGCGAGCTGAGGCCTCGGCAGACTCCTGCAGCCTGCACAGATACTGTTGTTTGCCAGTCGCACTGAGCTGCACAGGAATTTCGGACGTCTTGTCAGGAAGTCTTAAGGAAACATTACCTCTATATTCATATTTCATATGAATGCAGCGTAGATCCTAAGGGGCCCAGATAGGGGATGGGGATTGGGGATGGTTAAGGGTGAGGGGTGCAGTGTTGGGTATGTGTATGGAAGTGTGTGTATGGGAGTGTGTGTGTGTGTGTGTGTGTTGGGGGGGGGGGGGGGTAAACAGAGTTTCTTGCCTGAAGCTTGTGCTTTTATGGCACTAAAGCTTTCTTGGGGTGGAAAGAGGGAAAAGCTTTCTGCCTCTCTCTCTCTCTCTCTCTCTCTCTCTCTCTCTCTCTACCCATCAATTTCCCTCTCCTATTTGCATCTGCAGAGGGGTGGCTGGGGATATGTGTGTGTGTGTGTGTGTGTGTGTGTGTGTGTGTGTGTGTGTGTGTGTGTGTGTGCGTGTGTGTGTCTGTGTGTGCATGTGGTGAGGTGGGACGGCAATGTGCGAGTGTGTGGTAGCTGTCAGTAGCTGTTGGGTGGGCCGCATATTATCGAGCTTTCCCAGAATGCACTCTGGAGGGCATAAGACTCAGAGATAGAGAGCGAGAGAGGAGAGAAAATAAAAGAGAGAGAGAGAGAGGAGAGAGAGAGCGTTGGTGTCCGTGCCAGCCGCTGGCCAGCGAGCCCACTGAGAACCGGCCGCCTAAAGCTCTCCTGCTGCATATTTATAAGCCTTCCACAGCACCTCTCCCTCTCTCTCTCTCTCTCTCTCTCTCTCTCTCTCTCTATCCCTCCCTCTTGCTCCCCCAGCAAACCTAATAACAATGCCCTTTGAATATCTCTCCTAATATGACATATTATTTGAAGTCAGCATTTTGTGCCATTGCCTGCCATGGGTAGAGAACGGCCAAATCTACGTTAACTGACTTTGTGCCCGGCTCAACTTATTTATTTCAAGCGCACTAAAGTAAACAACAGGGAGGCCTCAAAAGACTGGCCTCATCTATCCCTGCCAAAAAAAAAGAGAGAGGCAATGCAGCTTTCCATTATGTTTGTGGCTTTACATTTTGAAACACACACACACACACACACACACACACCCACACACACACACACACAGACACAGTCTCTCTCTCTCTCTCTCGTTTTCTCGTGGTGATTTCTTACATAGAGAGACACAAAAACAAACACACCAAAAAAACACCACACACCACAAAACACACACACACACACACACATACAGTACACAAACTGCACAAATTCAAGCATGCATATACCTACACATAGACACATGCCTAATACACACAGTCACACACACACACACATAATCACACAACATGCCTCAAGAAAAGGCCATCTGACTCCCAACAGATGTGCGTCCTCTTGCCTTGACCCAAACTGTAGGCCATGAACCTGCCCCTCTGCTTAAGTAACTGTGCACTTACGGGCTTCTCCGAGGGGAGGGAAAAGTGGTCCAGATTTATTTGCAAGTTTATTTTTAGTGGGTCATATTGTGGGGAAAAGCACAGGTGAAGGATGGTGGGCACTGACGCACCTCTCCAATGCGGTGGACAGCACAATAGCTCACCATGATGGATCTGTGTGTGTGTGTGTGTGTGTGTGTGTGTGTGTGTGCTATTCATACACCCTCAACCTTGCATAAGGGTCTTCCATTCATGGCGCTGCGGGTGCATCCCTTAAGGGGGCATGTTATCAGCATATCTGTGTGTGTGGGCGCACATGTGTGGTGTGTGTACAGTATGTGTGTGTGTGTGTGTGTATGCCCCTGAGAGGTTTAAAACACCTTAAGCAGGCCTCCTCTCCCAGCAGATTTTCCTCACATCCTGAACCCACACACAAACACTCGCACACAAACACAAACACTCGCACACACACACACACACACACACACACACACACACATACACTCCTCCTCAAACTCACACTCTGGCTGATCCTCCTTGAAAGAGCCACTGGGGATTAGATAGAGGGGGATGGCTCTCTTCACAGCAGCAGCAGCACTCCCGGTGGTCGGCTGAATAAACAGCAGCGTGAGGGCAGTCCAGGTGGACCGTGAGCCCGCGCTACAAAGTGGCCCAGTATGGAGCGTGCTCCAGCAGGTGGTCCAGGGGAGGAGAAACAGCCCTGACGCAGCGGGATGGACACTGATTGGTCAGAGGTGAGTGATGAGGATATGGGCGTGTGGCAGCAAAGGACACTGCATACTTGATGGACACACCGGGAGGGCATATAGAGACACACACACACACACACAGACACAAGTGTGCACGCGCACAGATACACACACACACACACAGACAGAAGCACACAGACGTACAGACAAGGGCACACGCACACACACAAGCGTGCACGTGCACACACACACACACACACACACACATACACACACACATACACACACACACACACACTCACACACACAAACATTCTCACACTGACAAACACACAGACACACCTCTCTCTCTCACACACACACACACACACACACACCTAATGCACTGAGTCCTTTGTCATGTCAGTCAGTGTAGTTTTATGGGCCGAGCCCCATCCTACAGCAGAGGTGGGAGTTGAGCCCAGGGGGGCGATGGGACGTTTTGAGTGATAGCATTTATTGTTTTAAATGGCCCTGCCTATTACCGGACCTGACACATCATGCTTTCAGAAGCCCATATCTTTATATGCTGTTTATGCGTTACTGCTCTTGAGTGTGGGTCCATTATTGACATATTCATCCTCTCAGCGACCATTATATGCATATAGGTGATGTTCCGATTTGGAATTGGATCACGGTATAGATTACGGTAAAAATCGCATTAATATTATTATTGACTTTACACACAGAGTCAGGTTCATTACTGGTAAATCATATTATGAACAATTCCCTATGTGGAGACAAAAGTGTTAAGTGATCAAAAATGTGTTTATAGACTTTCATCATTATTTAACTGATAACATTTTGCAGAATTGTGAATGATGCTGTCTATTTTCATTTGTGCACTCATTAAGCAGACAACACTCGTGCCTCCACATCCATGCACACATACACACACACACACACACACACACACACACACACACACACACACACATATGCACACAAACACATTTGATTTCTTTATTTGAATCCGCCAATCACATTTCTTTACAGAAAGTATTCATATATTCTCAGAGATGATACAGCTTTGACATTCAAGGATACATAAAGCATCGCCTACGCCACACAGCAAGACTGCCTGATATCACAACTGATATGGAGCAGAATTTTGCCAGCTGTTTAGACTACTGGCTGTCAGTTTGTGGACATGTCCCAAGCTGCCAAATATCAATGCCACAAACTTACATGCATAGCCTAGGTCATTGATCTTTGCAAGGAGGGGTTGGTATTTAGTCATTTTCCATTAAAGGCTATGTCCATATACAGATCATAGACACAGCCTATTTCAAGGACTAGCGTCTCCTTTCAGAACTGGCAATAAGATCAACAATACGCACACACATACACACACAAACACACAAACACACACACACACACACACACACACACACACACACACACACACACACACACAGACAGACGTCACACACCACTTTCATGAAATTCAATTTATTGCACTAGAATTTCAGTTTGATAAAGCTACCAAAAGGATTCTTTAAGAAAGAGGACTTTGTTACAATACACCCACCTTTTTCAAGATCTGTGATTTCTCACTGTACTTAAAATACACTGATCTTGCCACAGCTCAGTGCTGTTTTGCTGGAGACATGGAAGGAGGGGGTGGACAATGTCCTCTTGTCTGTGTGTGTGTGTGTGTGTGTGTGTGTGTGTGTGTGTGTGTGTGTCCTCTTTTGTGCACACATACAAAGTCATCCCAGGGGCATGTGTTTATTTGGGAACAAAACCTCAACTTGGACTTCCTTCCCCTCTCCGCTAGATAAGATGCAATGCTATTGTTGCTCCTCTCCCTGCAGTCTGTGCTCTATGCTGCAGTGTCACCTCTTGTTTCCGGACACTGCCATCACTGTAACTCAGTCCCTGGTTCTCATAAGGCCACATTTAGTTTAACCCTTGTGTTACCCTCAAATCTTACAGACATGCTTTATCCTTGGGGTCAATATGACCCCAGCTAAATAAACCCTCAGAAAATGATAATTCATATTGTTACCAGTTTTTTTGTGACAGGTACTTAACAAGAGTGTAATAACTACCATCAAAAGCCCTACAAAACAATCCCACCCCCCCACACTAGGGCTGTCACTTTTGTGAAAAAATCCTGTTCGATGTTTGAAACATAAGTGTTAAATCGATTGTAAAATCGATGTTTTATGTCTAAAGACGTTTCCATTTTATACGCCAAATATAGGCCAATCCACAAACAACTAACAGGCATTAGGACGAACGTAAAGAGGGCGCTTGTAGACGCAAGCCAGCAATATTTCTGATGATTTATTGGCGTGAGGTTTCGTGCACAATGACAAACAGAAGTGCAACATTCTCGAAAACCAGTAAGGCGAGTGGACTGCCATTACATCAGTGACATGACTGCAGGCTTCAACGTAGCTGTGTCTGTGTTTACGATTAGAAATGTCAACCAAATTTCGCCTACGTAGAACTCGATTGCACAGTTTGCATAGCCTACCGTTTTGTTCTTCTCCATAGTTTGATATACCAAAAATCCGAAGTACTTCCACATCGAACTCAAGTTATTAGGGCCTATCACTCGTCTCTCTCATGTCGCACAGGTCGCGTTGTCCTCCATTTTTTGGCAAAACACGAGCGGCACAGCAGCTGATTGAAACGGCTGTTCCCGGTGCGTAAAATTGGTGGGAATTTTCTTTTTAACTTTCGCAATGTTTACTGCACTTCGGAATTCTTTAATATTCTTATATTCTTGTTTGTGAATTTTGTTACATCTATCTTTTTTTATTTATTTATTTAGTTTAAAATGAATAGTGTAAATATTTGGTTAAAATCGATTCCCTATTTTAGTTTTCGAAACTTGTGTTGTTTGGTCCAATCGATTGTGCAATCGATTTTCGAACGTAAAGTGACAGCCCTACCCCACACCCCTTTATGAACCTTGGAACCCTGGCAGGCAATATTGCCCATCCAGTGTCAGCAGCCCAAAGGCTTGCTGTTGCTTCACCTTTTGACTTATATAGTCCTGCCAAAATGACTTATATGTAATATGTACTTATATGTAATAATGATAATAACAATATGTTCTCATACTATTACAATAATAATATCCATAATGTGTTAAATATTCATGTATCTTATGTTTCATACAGCTGGGTCTGACACCAATGTACAAAATATTTGCACAGGACATTGAAAACATATTATTGTACACATTTCATGCTTACTCTGTTATACCCTTCAATTGAGGAAACGTGTGTGTGTGTGTGTGCGTGTGTCTGTGTGTGTGTGTGCGTGTGTCCGTGCATTGGGGGTGGGGGTAGAGGGGGTGGGTTAGAGACCTTGAGCAAGAAGTGTGAGCTACGAGCAGCCTCTTGGCCCTCACCCGTGACAGCTGCTCCATGGGCACAGCAGAGTGGCACGCCCATGGACATTCATCAGCAGGGCGAGGGGCCAGGCCGGCCTGCCGGGGATAGTGGAGGAGGTGGGGGTGGAGGTGGAAGATGGAGAAGACAGAAAAAGAGGAAAAAGGGGAGGAGGAGGAGATAGAGTCCAGGATGGAAAGGGATAGAGAGAGAGAGAGAGAGAGAGAGAGAGAGAGGACGGGCTGGAGGGAGGGAGGGGGTATGAGTGGACGAAAGGAGAGATGGATGGAGGGGGAGTGGGTGAGAGAGGAGAAGGGCCAATTTTGCAATCAGCATCTGTTTCTCCTCTTCCTCATTAGCATCTGCTGCTGACTTCTGCCTGTGTCTTTCAAGGGTCAGCAGGTCCACAGAGAGGGAGAGAAGTGAAGGAGGGAGGGAAGGAGGGATGGATGAGTGGATGGAAGGGGGAAGGAAGAATAGAGGGAGGGAGGAGAGGAGTGTAGCAGGTTGGCAGGCCAACAGGCCCACTCCTCCTCTCACCTTCCCAAGGGGAGGCACCTGCTCTTCAGTGTCGTTAATCGTCTGCTTAAGGAGCTGTGGCCGAGAACAGGCAAAGGTGGGTACAACCCCCCCAACACACACACACACACACACACACACACACACACACACACCGATCACACACACTCACACACAGACACAGAGGACACACTCTGGGCGTGAGAGCAGTAGCAGCAGGTATCGTGGAGTCACGGAAGGGCGACGGCCAGGTCCTCTTGTAAACCCCCGTGCGCCATATGTGTCCCCTGATCCTTTGACTCTAATCAGCTCCTTGTTAACAGGCTGATCATTGCCTCGTGAACAAGTGCGAAACACAACGCTCCTCATAATTGGCTCGGATACTGTACTCTCTCTCTCTCACAATGCAGGTCAGGTGCGAGACAAAGTGGGTGTGACGTGTTTATTGGGAATCTGTGCATGTTTAACCCCTGTAAGCGGCAGGTGTTTCTCTTTTTGCCTTTCTTTCCTTTAGCCACATCCCCTCCTTCTCACAAACAACAATTACGAGGGCATCCATCAATTAAAGCTAGCCCATGATAGCAGCAGAATGGTGGCATATTGCATTTAGGAGCTCATTAGGAGGACAATATTGTGCTTAGCATGAGTCCATTAAGGCGGGGAATTGGGTAAATACTTTGTTTTGCGCGTGTAATCAGTGTCAAAGAGGGGAACAGGGCTGCCAGGGCTGTCTGACTCTGGCTGACTGTGGAGAAAGAGTAGTCTGAACGTGTGGCCAGAGAAGAGCTCATTTGGAACAAACACACACACACACACACACACACACACACACATGTAAACACACACACACACACACCAAAAAGTCGATTGTCTTCTCCGCGGACAAAGCGTAGTCCATCCACAGGGCACAGTGGGAGACTGGACACTGGAGGGAGCTTGCATGAGTTTGAGGTTCTTCACTGTCTTTCCCCCCAGCGCCTGTACCTCCACAAATCAAATAATCTGCTGTTGCACAACAGCCCCTCTTCTCCACGATTACCCCCCTCAACCTCTGCACACTCCCCAAACCCCAACCCACCTGCAGTCTGGTCTTACCACACACACACACACACACACACCGACAACCCGAGCCCACGCTCACTAACCCCCTCCCAGGAGGGCCGTCAACATGGGGAATGAGTTTGGACTCAATATAGGCTTGACGTCGATGCAGCTAGGAGAGTCAAAGCCCCCTAAATCACCACGGCCATCGACCAGGGTTACAGACAGCCGTTCCCATGGCAACCATGGTTAAGCTGCCGATTGTTCGCTTTTTACACTTTTTTTTTCTTTTGGTTCCAATTTCACTCAACGCTCACCGTTCAAAAGATACGGTGAGTTCTTGCCGTTCTGCTTTCAAGTCATTTTTTTCTTTAAACTGAAACTCTTGCTCTGGTATGTCATAAAAAGACTACTCAATGCAGTGAGTGAGTCATCTTTGACACAAACATCTTTGACACATCCAGTTGGCATATAGGTGAAGCATAATTAAACACAATCAGTTGGACTACAGAGGGTGGACAATTCTTGTAGCAATGGACAAATCATAGAAGTGTTTGAGCGTAATTATTTGTTATTCTCTCTAGATTGTCCATGTTTGTGGATTACTCTTTGACATTGTTTGCAAATCTCCTTGACAGGAAGGATTTAATGCCTGATTACGATCGGCACATAATAGACTGCCGCTTTGACAAAAAAGGGCAAAGTCATTTTGATCCCCTTGAGAAATAACAACATGTCAATCATGTTGTTCACTCGTATCATGGCTCTGGCAAGTTTTTTTTTTTTTTTTTCCCGACAGGGTCAGTGCAAATCAGTGTCCAACTGCAGCTCCGCTGATTAAAGTCCCTCAAAAAGCCAGCCAGCCTGCCCCAAACAGTTGCTTTCTTACACAGCAAAACATTTAAAGATCGAAGAGCAAGCGCCACTAAAAAAAAAAAAAAAAAAAAAGTGGAGGTGGATTCTGCAAACGGGGATACATCCCTTTCTTGTAAATGAGGAAAAAAATGTGTGTAATGTTATTTATAATTCCCTGACCTGCTTGAGGTCTTTTATCTTCACTTTTTCTTATAGAGTGCTGACTGAGGAGGAAGTAGAAAGTAGTGGGTTCCTTCCACTAAGCTTGAACTCTGTGTGTTGGCGGAATATAGAGTATGGCTTTCATTTCTTCTGTGACTCCTCCGTTTCCGTTCAATGAGATTTGGAGAAGGTGACTTTTATCCCTGGGGGTGGTGGTGGTGGGGGCAATGCTCTTATGCACTGTCGTATGGAACAGCACAGGAAGAGAAAGAAAAGCAGAGAAGAAAGAGAGATAGAGAAGAGAAGAGAGAAAGAGAGAGATAGAAAGAGAAAGAGATAGAGAAGGAGAGAGAGAGAAAAGGGAAGAGTGCGGTACAAGCCAAGCACCAAGACCCGCTTGCTTTATAGTCGCTATCTTTGTGTACGACTGCTGGACTGCTTACAGAGACGCAGAGAGTCAGCTGAGGATATATGAAACACAAAGATGTATTATCGTGCAGGACTAATGGAGCCACAAGCTCCCCATATTTCAAAGCTTACTCTCCCACGTTTAATTTCCTCCTATGAGAATGAAATGACCCAAGGTATTAACCTCCAAAGAAAAAAAAAAAAGACAATACGGTCCCCTCTCGCACGCAAAAATGGGAGAAAAATACGCATCATCAGAACTGCTGGTGGTAATGGCCGCACCTGCCTGCAATGACACATGGGCTTCAACAGAACCATAGGAGTTGCCGTGATGATTGAAATGAAGGCCAAGGCCAAATCTGATTTCCACCCCACAGCTCTAGATCAAAGTCATATTTGTTGGAGGAGATGCCAAATTAATGTTTAATGAGTGTGTGTGTGTGTGTGTGGGGGGGGGGGCTTTAGAAATTAGTGATTGGTGGCAAACACCTTCAAGAGCAACCACCCCCCCCCCCCAACCAAGTCTTGTTTAAAAAGCTCAGAAACTAGGCACATCGGAATGAATGTGACGAGAAGGATCGATGCCCAGCACTGCGGATGTCAGAGTTTCTGGATGGTTCGGGGGTACTCAGTGCCAGACTCACAATGCTAGGACTAGGACTCCTACTTGTGTTTAAAGATTTTTTTCCTCATTTCCCTTTCCCTGATCTTTATCCTCATTCCATTTCTCTCTCAGAGAAGCCTTTAAAAAAGATTGCCTTCCCTACTTTACTTTTGTCATAGTTCTAGCCTGTTTGTGTGATCTAAGAGGGTGCTTTTAGGCCATTCTCTTTGGTAAAGTATAAACAAACAAAATTTAAATTAATTAATTTGAACCCAAACCTTTTGGTCTTATCTGGTCATTTCCCACTAAACATTGGACGTCATTAGACTGCAGGACGTGCAAACTAGGTCCGTTATTTTGACGTCTAACCATGACCCCATTTGGACGTCAATAGGACTATGTAACCTATTTTGGACGTTATACAGAGGTCCTGTGGATGTCAATACTAGATGTCGGGAAAAAAGACGTCATCTGGCGTTACAATCTGCACCTGAAATTGGACGTCCAAAATAGGTCTCTTTGCGCAGTGAGTTCTGTCTTCAAACCTGCATAGTCATTCCACAGCCCTATTTACTTAACACCACCTTTTTGTCGTTAGCCATTCGGAGCACATTTGCACAGTCTCCTTGCAGCCATTAAAATTATGAAGACTAGAGCAGGAAGGTAAAGGGCACATTTGACACATTGATTTAGAGAAATTTGTTGCAAGCTTACCTCACTTACTGCAGTGCCCTGTCACTGCAGTGCCAAGAGATGGGGTGGAAAAACTGCCCTGAGATTGGACTCTTTGTTTTATTTCCTGGGGGGTCTGAAAGGGGTGGGTGTGTGGTGGTGGTACACACACACACACACACACACACACACACACACACACGCACACTCACACACACACACACACAACACACACAAAACACACACACACACACACACACACACACACATAAATAGATAAGTCCAGTGGAGCAGGTATCTCAGTGATAGGGCTGATTTTCTGGCCTCTCCAGAGCTTGGCTCCCATGATCCATCTTGCTCTCTGTTTCCTGTTAAGTCGGCTCTTTCTTCGCCATCTATCTTAGCACCCCCCCCCACCACCACCACCACCACCACCCCCTCCACCACCACCACCACCACCATACCAAAACAAGCTCCATAGGCGGTTTCAATTCCTCATGCATGTGTGACTCTCTCTCTTTCTCTCTCTCTCTTTCTCACTCTCTGTTTGTGTGTGTACAGTATTCATACATTATATATGGATGGGTAAAGTTCCTAATTTGCTATATTTGTATACATGTAGCTTAATGTAGGCTAGATACTGCAGATAAAGAGCTATAACTCATGCCACTGGATCAGGCCTAATTCTGGCCAAGGTATGTTGTAATTCAATTGCGGGACCCCAGAAAGGATTATCATTAAAGCTACATTGTATAATTTCATGGGTTAATTATTGGGGGAAATTCTTCCATCTAGCGTTGAGATGGTATATGGCAACAGACAGAATGACAAGACTGAAGACCTGGGGCCTCATTTATAAAGCGTTCTTATGCACAGATTTGATCTTAGACCGTGCGTATGCTCAAATCCATGCCAACGCTCAGATTTATAAAAAACGTCTTTGACGTGGAAAAGTGCTTTCCACGTCAGTTTCAAACTTGACGTACAACCATTTTCTTGTGGTAATGCCGGGGTACTGCAAGTAATCTGAGGTCTAAGTGCGATGCATTTTCAAAATTCCAAGACCAACGATCTCATGTCTTTCTTTGCCATATGCATAATCAATATCAAGATTTTTAAAGTCATTTTGAGAAACACTGGCCTACACAACCAAGGGACGGAAGTTATCCTCTGAAAGCAGGGCATGTAGTGTTGCGGCGAGTTGCGTAAAGAGGTGCAGAGCCGCACCTGTTTGCTTTTTTTGACTGGCAGTGCCCAAGATCAGATGACAATACGTGAGTTGGATAATGTAGGCTAAAATATAAAGGTAGGCCTAAAGCAAACCATAAAGGACAATGTTTAAGCCATTGGACATTATTGAAAGAAAACGATCGTAAAGATATGCAGAATAAATGAATAATGACCGGCGAACTAGGCTACTTTTTCAGCAAAAACATAGCCTATCTTAAAAGAAACGTTAAGCCTAGATAACATATCACGCTTATAATTTAGTCCTTTGTTTTGTAGGCTAAATTAGCATATTACCCTGGGACATATTGGAAACGGACAGTAGCCTACTGTACCATAACGTACAGGATTATGCTGTAGGCCTAAAGGTCTTTCCTTCATAAGGTAGACCTACCCATTTTTTTTCTACAAAGTAGGCCTAAACATACTAAATGTTGATTATTCACATTACTGCAAGCAAAAGGAATGAAAGCGAGCAGAGGACAATGGACATGGATGCATACGATCTCTTACCAGAAAGCTTTGCTTGGAAAAAACATAATTAGTTAAGCTATTCGAACTGACGCATAAACATCAGATGGCATAGGCTAGGCCTATACAATGTTTTCAATATATAATTTTACATAGGCTACAGCTTTTAGGCCATTGATTTCATTAAAACATATGATAATGATATTGATAAGAGGGTGTTTAGGCGGAGACCTAAAACCATCCGGCTGCGCACAAGTTGACGTTAATTTGTGATTTATAATGGGCACATCTGGAAGGGTGGCGTACGCACGTTTTTTTGTGCGGACGTTCGTTTTCTCTGAATCACACGTACGATCATTTCAGAAATTATCTAAGATCAAATGAAGGATGGTTTCTAAGCAACACTTTTATAAATGAGGCCCCTGTACTGCATGTGTGTGTGTGTGTGTGTGTGTGTGTGTGTGTGTGTGTGTGTGTGTGTGTGTGATCTTTGTCAGCTCCTGCGTCACCAAGGAGAGTGAACATGGCTCCACCACCACCAATGCCGCCGCTGCTCAACACATTTCCTGCTGGTTGAGCCTCTCTCTCTCTCCATCTCTCTCTCTCTCTCTCTCTCTCTCTCTGTGTCTCTTGCTCTCTCTCGCTCGCTGACTCTCTCTCTCACTCCCCTCCTCCTCACTGATTCTTTTATCCTCTATACTACCACCCTCCACACACATACACACACACCATCTCACCTCAGCCACGTTACAGCTCAATCCCTGTCCCTTTGTGATAAAGATGGTGCGTATCAGGGGCCATTTAGACAGTGTCAGAGCACTTTATCATGTTCCTGGCACAGCCAAGAGTCCAGCGTGGTCCACTATGGAGTGCGGCCATTTTGACTGTCTGGTGTGTCGAGGATGATGAAGGAAGTGCTGGGAAGTGGAATCGCATCTTGGAGTCAATATAGCATTTCACCCCAAGATATCAGTGTGTTGAGAGAGCAGGGCTGTGATATTTTCTTTCACATGTGCTGTGTAGTGTAGAGCCAGGCAAGAGCACAAGCTTGCACACACAAAAACACACAAGCACATACATGGATTTACTGTACATGGGCACATTTAATCCGATTAGAATCAGACAAATGTCCCAATCGGAATAAAAAATACTCCTATCAACGCCATGAGCGGATAAAACTGGCTGTTGGATAGAAAAGGGGTGGTGTATTTCTGTTAGAATCCGATTGAACAGCCACGTAAATGGCGAAAATTTTGCGAAAACAGTTGGCTTCATAATTTGCACACTACCGCTGTTATTATCTTCTTCCCAACCTGTTACAACCTATCCAATTATGACGCCGTCTAATAAAACATGAAATCTTGAATTACCCCTTGGGGATCAATAAAGTACAGTATCTATCTATCTATCTATCTATCTATCTATCTATCAATCTATCTATCTATCTATCTATCTAAGACATAGAACCAAAGGAGATTGTTTTCTGAGACAACTGACAACAGTTTCTTGTGCTCGTCTCTCTTCCTTACTTCCACCATGAATAAACATGCAACAACTTCACACTGTTTCTTCAAAACTATGTTGAAGAACAGAGGATATATTTGTATTTTGAGTAGATTTTAAACCCAGTGCCAAGCAATGAAATGTACCCATATCACATGACTACTCTGATTAAATTACAGTTTTTCTCAGTCGCTTTGGTGCTTTTCTCACATCACTATTAACATTTGCACAATAGTTAGTGCATTTCTCAAAACAATTAGTGCAAACTGCAAAACCTAGTGGATATTAACCTGCAAAAGCACGTCACTTGCTCAAAATGGATAGTCCATTCCTCAAAAGCAAGTATTTATGTCAATGAAACTGCCAGTGTCATTAAAATGAGAAGTCATGTCATGACACCATCGTTTATGAACAAGATAGTCAAATGGCTTTGTCATGTTTTCATTACGACAGTTTATGCTCTCAGTGTTTTCCCATGCAAAAAAAGGTCAGAACTTGGTGACACTACCTGAAAATGGTCAGTACTTGTACAGCAATTTGAAAACTACAGTAAAGTTACAAATTGCTGTAGTTAGGGGAGTAAGTGAGTGCAAGACACTGAATATGTACGTTTCACAGTTTTACTGTATGCTCTTTGCAATTCTACAGCATAGTGACAGAATTTGATAACTAGTTCTCCAATTTTGTGTGTAATGACTCAAGCAATGAAATGAAGACTATTAGTTTTATTGGGAACGACTATTCAGCATCCATAAGTATAGTTCATTTTGACTGACATGACAAAGCAACTGATACTTGTTCAAAAGCATTTGCAATTTATTCAGAGGAAGGAGAAATTGCTACTATGATGTGCACAAATGACTACATGTTGTGGAGGTTGAACTAATAGTTATGCGAATTTTCATTCTGATCTGAGAAAAGCACCAAAGCGACTGAGAAAAACTGTAAATGTGTTTGTGCATATAAACAATTTATCGGATTAGATTATTGTGAGTGACATGTAAACAGTTGGTCTGTCCTCTTCAATCGGAATAATTGGTCGAACAGACTGAGAAAAAAGTGTGCATTTAAGCGACGCTACACACACATACACATGCACACACACACCTCCCGTTTTTCTATTGACAGCAGCACCACCTGTGCTACAGCGGGAGCTGTTTTTGTACTTCTCTCGGAGAACAGGAGGAAGTTGATGATTCAGAGCAGGAAATTGATGATTCAACCCTGAAAGAGTCCTGAAGGTTCAGTAGTAGTAGTAGTAGTACTGTACTGTATGTCCCACCCCCAACCACACATACACACACACACACACACACACACACACACACACACACACACACACACACACACACATACAATCCTGAGGTAAAAGAATAGCTGTTGGATCCCCATCCCCTCCACCCCGGGCCAAACAGTGTTGGGAACCAGAGCTAATACATCAGGAGATTATGCTACAGCTGGCGTCAAATCAATTTACCCAATAAATCATCTGGAGGGTTTTATTTTCCCCTTCTCTCTCTCTCTCTCTCTCTCTCTCTGTCCTTATCCCTACTGTGCGCTCTCAGCTCTAATCTAAAGAACAGCAATGGATGGCATCCGGTAATGTTAAACGTGTGCATGGATGTATGAAAGCCCATGATTTGAGTGAGAAGGTACATTTTAGAGCAAGAGACACAAGACAGGAACTGAAGGCAATGCCTTCAATGCCTGCCAATAGGTGCTTTCAACATAAAAACATACATCATTATTTGAAAGGGCAATGGCATCCATTTAAACATTTGGTACTCGATGCTTGATGTACTGTATTTGTAATAGTTTGTGTTCACATGTCTTTCCTGATTATCCTGGTATCTTCATCCTGTTACATCCTGCTACCCTTCATCTCACCTCCATAGGATAGTGCAGGTAATCTTCGATGTTTACAACCAATTATGAAGTGCTATTGGTGATTGAAATGTCCTTGAAAATGAAGGAAATGGATATTTTCGACTCATGTTGTGAACTCTGACGTGTTCAGTGCTGAAGGGATAATGCATTTGTGTTGTACCTGCTTTAAGCGATGCTCAGCGAAGTAGAGGCACTGGTGGTGCTCACATTTACAATACAAGTTTATTTCAACGTGTTGTGGGGAAAAAACAAAACAAACACAGAGGCTTTAGCAAGCAACAAATAAGCTAAACAGAAAACTAGAATCTTTGTAAACACAATTTAGATAACCGTGCAAAACAAAATTCTAATTATTTTGTGGGAGGTCATGGAAGACTGTTTTAGCCACTGGCCACAAAACAGATATTGAATCAGACTGCTGAAACTATCTGGCCTGCAACGAAGAATAAAGTTTCATGAGCTCAGCTGCAAATGAGTTGCTCAGTTTCCGTTTGGCCATGACACAGGCTTATCTGTCTGCATAATGTGAAAAAACCCAACTTATTTTTCTCCTACAGCCAACAAGACTTACTAAGAGGTGTAAAGTGGTATGCCCTCTGATGACGGAATAACGGAATCTATTAAATGAACACCCACATTTCCAAAGTTTGACCAGAGAGTCCAAAGGCACTTTAAAACAGGACTTCTGTCTGTTCTCACTACCAAGGACTTACAGTACATTGCTTACCATTACAGCAACAACAGTCACACTAAGCCTCACCCATCTGTGGCAATCAGTAGGGCATGTATAAATGTTCAAGTCTTGAGCTGATTCTTAATATACAGTATACGCAGTAGTCAGATTGTGCCATGCCTTTACTTACCTAATTTCAAGCCAGGTATTGCATGGTAATGCTATATAACAGTATAATTTAAGGGAGTCAGATTAATTGGTCTAAGTGGTCTTATGAACATGATGATTGATACAGAATTAATGCTGTAATATGTATTGCTCTAATGCATATTCTTTTCGATGTGTGGAATCAGCCTTCAAATCCAATAACTTATGTTGATGGTAATCATAACCACTTTTCACAGTTCATATGATGGATTTCATTTCTTACCCATTTGGAACATATCATCACACCCATTCTGTAGTGTAAGGGCATACTCAAATTTTATCCAAATTGAAATTCAAATACTGTAATTCTTTGTGCCGAAAAACTACTGATGTGAACAAAAGTGCTGTCTCTAAAAACCCTTTCGTAATTGCCCCATGTATCGTTCCCAACAACCTTTTTTTGTTTAAGGCCACGTCTGAATCTCTACATTGCGCCACCCTCTTGGGATGGGAGTTTATTGACAAAGGCATCGGCGCATGCAGTGTGATCAGAGTCAACCTTAATACAGCTGATAAAAAACCTAATCATCTGTGCTGGAAAAACGCTGCTCCTGATCTGGAGCCACTGGGAATAGTCATTGTTGGCCATGCATGAGAACATTCCCTCTACTGGGATTACTAATACTGTCACAGTTAGAGGAAAATAAAGACTGGGAAGGTCAGTGGTGATAAGGGGGAGGGGGAGTTGTGTGTGCGTGTGTGTGTGTGGGGGGGGGGGTAATATTTGTCTCACCGGTGCCTAATACCATCAAGCTTTAGCCATTGTCCCTTGCTCCTCCATTCCTCCTGACTGGGGCTGACATTTTTCAGTGCCAGGCAGAGGGACACTGCCATGGCACATCAGTCAATGTATCACTGAAGCCATGCTTCTCCCCCTGTCCTCTAAACATCACTATTTATCAAAGCTTTATTGCCTACACCATTTCTGTCAGTGCCCGGAAATAGCTGAGCACATTTACCATGTGTGAAGTCCTTGGCTGATATCTTGTGAAAAGTTGTTTGGGCCGAGACAAATTTTGGAATTTATTTATTTATAATTATTTCTCTCCCCCCCATGGAACCACAACCGTGAGCTGAGAGTAATATCCCTGCCAGTGATTACAGTCCGTGTTGCGTGGGTATTTCATGCTGAAGTTGGTACCTGAGCATATTTTTGGGCTCAGGTTTGAATTATGAGTGCTGCACGGATACCGCTTTTTGCCTGAAAGCTGATTAATGCCATTTAATGATTTAGCACCGCCAGCACTCGTCTTGGTTCCGGCATCCTCCGTAACGGTTCTGCTGCCTGCCTGCCGGAGAAGAAATTACACCGGATCTGGTATAAGGTCCGGTCTGCCTCACTCATATCAGACAGCATGTTGCACAGCAGTGTGTAAAAAAAAATACCACCACAGGCTTTATCGGGCACATAATGGGATTACTTCACTGCAAGGGCCTGACTTGCTGGAGAGATCAAAGAGCAGGCTGCAAACAAGAAGCTGAGAGCAGATACCCTGTGTGGCTTGTCCAGCGGGGACACTTTTGTCATTTAAATGTCCCGAAAAAAGGGGCAGATTCCCTCAAATTTGAATTGAGATCAGAGCCTGCTATGACACATTGGAGATATTTAAAAAAGTAAAAAAGTAAAAAAAAAAAATGGGCTGAACTGTTCCCATGGCAGTAAAGTCCTGCTGCTGATCTCGTATTCAGGTTTCATACCAGGACATAAGACAGGTTTATGCTGCATGGAGTATTACAAGTTCTATTGCCTGCCAATGTCAAGGTGATGCTCATATAAAGGTTTAGAAAGACTGCTGTGCATGTTGTATGGATGCATGTGTGTATAGTATGCAGTCAACATTGAAACATTAACACAGGGATTTGAACCAGAGAGTCTTCATATTACATTGAAATGTGATAAGTATGCACATTTGTGCAATTAGCAAGTATAATAGCAAGTATAATCCAAGACATATTCAATACACCATCTCTGCTTTGGTGTTTGTATGTGTGTGAATGTGTTTGTTTTCTGTGGTAGACTACATGCTAGTTGTGTTCTGGCCAGTGTGATACATACTGTCTGTTCTCCAACTTTGATAAAAGAACAGAGTTGGACATTGACATTCATTTACGGTAAGGATACATGACTTATCATGAATTCATGCATGAATTAATTCATGATTTATGCATTACTTCATTCCTTTATATCTTATGAATCATCAGGAATTGACATGAGTTCAAAGTCTCTCATTCATGACCTGATGCATGAACAACACATCAACTAAAGCATTGGGTACGGTGGGTACATCATTATGATTTATGATTTCTTAAGCATGAATTACTCCGGAGTTCATCATGTTTGTGGCCCCTCAACTAAAGTGTATTATTTGAGTAGTCATGACCACATTTTTGGCAGAAAAAGAAATCATCATGATCATTCTGTCCATTCTTCTCTGTGGGGAACACAGTGTACAGACTACTAATTTAGCCATCACCAGGCCTTCATGCAGTATTCATCATAGGTACTGCAGGTTTAATTAATCAATTAATTAATTTTCATTTTAATAATTATACTTTTATACTTTTTAATTCCAATATAGACACACACACAAAATGTAGCAAGCTAAATTAAACTAAAAACTTTTTTTCATTAAGGATTAATGTATATATATATATATATATATATATATATATATATATATATATATATATATTAACATATGCACCACAGAAAATAAAGTTGTGTTGCTGTGTTGTGTTGCTGTTCCAGTTCATATATTGGGCTGTGTTTAGAGCTCTATATGTAAGGAAGGTAACATTATAAAAGGGAGATACTGTACAGAAGCAGAGAACCAATTATTGAGTTATTCTGCTATTGAGTCATTCCACTACCTGCCAAAGCCAGAGGCTAGTATAGTTTTATTCCTGCATTACGGTGTTATTGAAAACATTTAAACATGTTCTGTGTAACATAAATATTTCTGAGCGGATTCTAAATGCTTGAGGAGAACACACTTTTAGCATCCTGAGGCCCTCAACTCATGTGAGTTCCACTCCACTCAGTCAGAACCGTGAGAGAAAGAGATGCAGACGTACTATCCTGTACGGTTAATTGTGGGAAGGTCTTTGTTCAGTCATTATATCGGCCTTTTCCAGCACTTTCCCCATTATGAATGTCATTAACCTTTAGCTGAACATTCTGAGCCCCGCTGCAAGTGAACAAGAAATCCCAGCATGAGGTTGAAGAATTGAAGAAGGCTAACCCTAACACACACACACACACACAGACACAGACACACACACACACAGACACGCACACATACACACCAACATACACACACACACACACACACACACACACACACACACACACACACACATACACACACACACATAATTTCACTCCTGAGCAAAATGGGCTGCTTTTCCAAAATGTCAGCCATTAAAATTTCAATGCTGAGAAAAAGACAGCAGGAAATGTTTCTCTCTCTCTCTCTCTCAGCTGCAGACTCCACTCTCATGAATATGTGAAGGGGGAAGTAGATGTTTTCTGTTACACATTACAATGAGCATACCCCCTGGGTCACTGGAGTGTTCTACAAGCCAGCTTTTCCCATTTGAGGTTCATATTTTTTTAAAACTTTGAATCTGATTACACTTTATAATTACGTTCACGCACAACAGCAGAACATACACAAATGGCAAATATGTCAAATGCAATGTTTACACTCAATCAATCAGGACACCTCACCAGATTCTACAGTACTCTGCAGAAATGGTTAAATTAGGTGCAGTCACAACATTTATTATGAAGTGCTATTATTGTGAAATTATAGTCATGCTTAACACTGCAGCAAACACCTACAGGTTAAGCAGCACTTGCTTATAAAAATTCAAGTCTCTCAATGGCTAGTTGACATCAGCAGCCTTTTTGAAAGTGTGTAGGGACTTATCAGCAGTATTTGTCATGTTCTTTAAAGATGGCCCTTGACTAAGATGGACCGAAGAGATAGCTGGACAGCCGGCTGTAGCGAAGGGCAGAGCTCTCTCTTTGCTTTTAATTACCGACTACAAGGAGAGACAGTGGAGATGTCTTTCAGGCATGCAGCCTGAGGTGATGTTCTTGCATTCAGTTTGCCTTTCTCCACAGCGCTCCAGTACAGTAGTTAATGAATGTTTGCTGAGGGCGATCTCCATTGACTCGGAGAGGACTGATGAGACATCACACCTCTCTTCCCCTTCTCCCAACCTTCTTTCACTCTCACAGAACTGAACTTAGGGAGGCTGCTTGTGGAGTTTTGACTAACTCCCATTAAAAACTTGCACTGTAGTACATCACACACAAACCAACATATGAATTGACATTTATAAGAACCAGTTGAACACTGACGTGCTCAATGTAAATATGATGAATGGAAAACATTTCTTCTCCATTCATCAAAATGACTTTTTTGTCCAGTGTTACACTTACTACAGACAGTACATGCATAAATGTGTTGTGAAATATTTGAGAATATTGTTTTTATACTCAGAACACACAAATATACCGTAACAAATAGATTTTTATTTTCCCCCAAAAAAACAATGTACACAGTGTACATCCCAACCAACATTAAGTTGCACATACAGTGGTCTACATACAAAACAACAGAATAATTTATTGTATACAGTTACAGTAAAAAAAATATATGCTGCATCCCCTCTTCTGTTTCTGTTTGGCCACAGCACCTCATCCACATCACAAGCATTATACTAAAGCTCTGATTGCTAATTGTAAAACTGTGTGACAGATGTTTGCCCATGTGATGAGTCAGTGGGCATAGTAGGGCAATTACAGTAACTTTAGAATTTGAATTACAGTGTGTTCCTTGTGAAAACAAGAGATTTTCTTCATGAAAAATGAGTGTCTCAAGTACCAGTTTTTGTGTGTAAACAATTGAGAAAAACTGTAACTGACTGAGCCTAAACCTTCAAATCCTGACCACCAGTACTGGATTTGGACAGGGTTTATGCTCACTCAGACATTGTATCATTTCATAATGCACTGTTTTCACTGCCTGAAATGTTGCTTTGCTTCACATCTTCCCTAATTGATCTGCCTCTCTCTGGATGAGAAAGTGCATAGAATATAAAAAAACAAGCAAGGTGATTGATTACTGCATAAAGAGTATTTGGCTCAATCACTTTAAGAGTGGAGAGGATCTATTTGGTGGGCGGAGGGCGTGTGTGTGTGTGTGTGTGTGTGCATGTGTGTGTGTGTGTCTGTGTGTGTGTGTGTGTCTGTGTGTGTGCGTGCGTGCATATGTGTGTGTGTGTGTGTGTGTTTGTGTGTGTGTGTGTGTGTCTGTGTGTGTGTGTTTGTGTGTGTGTCTGTCTGTGTGTGTGCGTGTGTGCGTGCATATGTGTGTGTGTGTGTGTTTGTGTGTGTGTGTGTTTGTGTGTGTCTGTGTGTGTTTGTGTTTGTGTGTGTGTGTGGAGTGGGGGAGTAATGGGGAATGTGGGAAGCAAAGAGGAAATAAGAAAGAGGTGGTAGAGGGATCAGATGGTGTGTGTGGGTGTGTGTGTGGAGTGGGGGAGTGGGAAGCAAAGAGGAAATAAGAAAGAGGTGATAGAGGGATCAGATGGTGTGTGTGTGTGTGTGTGTGTGTGTGTGTGTGTGTGTGTGTGTAATGAAAGGGAGGCCTAAGGAGGATGTTGAATGTGCAATGGAACTGTGTCAATGAATAATAGAGCACACAGCAATAAGTCACGGAATCATCAAATTAAATGAAATGGAAATATACTGAAACTCCATGATGTGGGGAATCTTGTCACCCTCAAAACCTTCATTATTGATATGGTCAGATGTTGTTTGTTGCTTGACAAATGCACACTTAAAAAAGAGACAGAGAGAGAGAGATTGTTTGTGAATGATTGAGTTTTTCATGTGATGTGCTCTCATATTTAAATCTCACTACAAAGGGTCTATGCAGTGTCAACTCTTCTTCTTTTCTTTCAGGAAAAAAAAAGAAGAAGTAGAAAAGAAAACTGTCCTTAAATCTTTCATCATTTACGGCACTGGCAAATGCATTAAGCTGAGAGTGAGAAATATGTGCAGTGTTTACCAAGCCCTGAATGTGTGCTCTGGCATAAAGAGAGAGAGAGAGAGATTGTGTGTGTGTGTGTGTGTGTGTATATGTCGGCAGCCACACAGGGCTCTCCTGCTGTTCCCAGTCTCTTCTTCCCGGCTGGAGCTTAGCCATTCCAGAGGCCATTGGGCATCAAGCGCTCCTCTGAAGATTACAGCCATTACTTACGGTGTGTGTTAGCAACGGGCCTCTCTCTCTCTCTGTTTCTATTTCTCTCTCTGTTTCTCTCTCTCTCTGTCTCTCTGTCTGTCTCTCTTTCTTTTCTTCTTTGACTTTCTCTCGCCATGAAATCCAGTAACAGTTCAAAGACTATATACAAAGTAAAAGCTCAAATATTTCAAATACTTCCGTTAACCACCATTCCTAAATCCTACTAGAAATATTTGGAAGTCATTGAACTGTGAACTGATTCTTGACATGTGAGGTGCAGTGAAAATGCAAAACTGAAGTGTGTTGTTTTTTGTAATCATTTCCTGTATTTCTATTTTAAGTTTACCTTAAGTTTTATTTTAGCTTCTACCCCGCTGTTTAAGAAGAATAATGTCCCTCTGATGGCACTGTGGCTACTTGGGACCTACTGTAGCAGGTTGAAAAATGGTGTGTTAGAAATGTGTTGTGGCACCTATGCTGAAATGGCCATGAGTCTCTACTATGCCAAGCCACTGCTGATGGTTTCCTCCTCCCACATATAGAACTCTAAAGCTATGGATTGATTCTCCTCAATCGATAAAAGTCTTGCATGAGAGGACGAGTGAAAGAAGGCATTGTGGCATCTGCTATTTCCCAACACTATTTAATATACCAGTGTTCACAACAGTGTTCATATATGGCTGTACATGATTCAGTCAGTCAGTCTGCTTTTGGTGGAGCCTTTACAAAGACTGTGAGCACCAGTCATATTATTAGATGCTTGACATAGAAGACCTGCTTGCCTCTAAATTTCTCCTAGTAGTCAAGGCAACCATTTTAGAATATTTCTGTGCAAAGATCAGTGCAATTCCCTTTCCTTTTCCATGTAGCTTTTGTATTCCCGTCTACCAATGTTACAGTATGTGTTGGACTTCTGCCTTGTACTGTCCCTGTTGTCCTTAACCATTAATGGGCTGTCTGTGACAGCTGCGTTGCAGGTATGTGCATACCTCGTTCAACTTGTAGGTCGGATCCAATCGGAGGGCATTTGAGCTTTATGGCAAACATTAACACCTTTCCCTGGGCCACACCAGACACAAAAGGCCAGTGCTTCACCTACATGTGAGTACATAAAGTATGGTATGGGGAGGGGTGGGTTGTATCTGAGTGTGTGTGTGTGTGTGTGTGTGTGTGAGAGAGAGAGAGAAAGAAAGAGAGAGAGAGAGAGAGAGAGAGAGAGAGAGAGAGAAAGAGAGAAGCAGCTTAAGGGGACGCTTGGAAATATGTTGTGAAATTGCACTCAGTTGAAAGCACACAGCGTTTCTTTCAGGCACAGGTTTTGTGGATAAATGCAGCATGCAAATAAAGTCTTTGGTCTGCCAGGAACATCAAAGTTGTAATTAAGATTTTGGGTGCAGACACACATGCCACCAGTGGTAAAGACTCTGCAGCCTAGAACATCCCCAATAAATATTTTGTATTTATGTCTAGCTGTGAGATCTTCTACAGTGAGGGGAATTTCACGAGAAGGAAAATAAACAGATGCTAGAGACGGGCTGGAACTTTGACTCTCCAATGGTGGATGCACTTACTTTCCGGCACATTCTGCGACTGATGAAAACTCATGGCAAGAAGATGCCATATAAGGCATATCAAAATGATGATTTGTTTATAAATTCAAATAGCATTGGATGTGACACCAGCACTCTCATCAGAAAGACTATGTTTTGATTTTGTACCTTAGTGTTACTATCAAACAAAATTACATGATCACTAATTGATGAGTTAGTGGCTCCACCCTCCTATACATTTAGTGACATTAAATAAATGTTGAATTTCAATAAAGTATCTATCTATCTATCTATCTAAATTAAAAGCAGCCACTGAATAGAGTTGCCTGGGGTGATGATGATGACAATGATGAAGAAAACAACACAACCTAGTGCACTATATTCCCCAGAACCTTTTCCCCATTATTTGGCTAATATAATATGAATAAAATGACTGGATAACGCTAAGCGTACACCCACACCACTCCTCACACTAATGCACTCTGCGCTGTGCGGTGGCACCAGGGATGACACAAGTGGGCCGTGGTCTGGTTTGGAGCGTAATGGAGTTTGCATTCTCTGCTTCCCATTAAACCCTGTCACCAGGATGGACTTGGGCTCACGACCCCTCTATTAGCCTTGCCGCACCCAGCCGGCCAATTAGAAGAACATTAGGAAATTAAAGGGGTAAATTGCATTACGCGGGAGAAACAGATGGAGGAGCTGGGCTGCTGACGTTTCAGTATGCTGACTCTCCGGTTCTTCTCCCAAGATTCACAGCACCGATCCCCGCTACAGTAAATGTCAAACACCCCTCCTCCCCCCCAAACACACACCACATATACATCCTAGACCACCACCCATGAAGTAAGCTATTGCTTTCATAGCATGTGTTCATAAAAAGCAGGAAACTCTCATCTATTTTAGCATTTCTCTTGATGGCATCCCATGTGGGTGTTTGAAAAGTATATTTCTCCCACCAGCATCCTAGAAGTGCATATGCATTATTCATTAAACGCCCATAATAAGAGGGGTAAAGGTCCACAGCTGTAGTAAAGCAAGGCAAAGCAGTGCAATACAGAGCTTGTGTGCTCGACTCAAGATGCTAACGTCTGTTCATGCAGTGACATAAAATGATGCAGTGAAGGCGAGAACCATCCTCTTTCTGAAACGAACGCAGGGGCAGATCTGCAGAGGGCTTGCTTTTACTGTACATAATGTTCCCTATGATAAAGCAACAAGGAGAGGCTTTACACTCTCTTCCTTTCCCCTAGCCAATGCAGTGAAAATGGATTCCAAAGTCCTTCAAAACAAACCCCGAGCACTGATGCAAACAAAGAGGGAATAATAGAAGACATGTAAGGTGGTGCCAGTAGATTAGAGCGCAGATGAGCATTGCTCCCCCTCTGGTGCTTTCAAGGTTCTGTGACGAATGAATCCACCCATACACTGGCAAGGCATTCAGTAATGCACTGTATGGCAGAATGGGGGGGGGGGGGGGTGCAGTGCGCTGTGTAATTTGATTACAGAAAGAGAAAATACATGGCTCTCAAGTTTGCTGCAAAGACATGTTGGGGTTTTGCCATTGAAAAGCCTGGAGTCCGGCCTCCACCCACATTGTCCTCCTCCACCTTCGCCTTTAGCGTATGGAGTGATTGTGCTAATGAAAGTGGCTGTACCGCATTCAAAGACCACTCTACTGCACGTGTTATGCAACAGATTTGAGACTTCTCTGACAGCATTTCTGTTCTGTTCTTCTTACATGTGAATGGTCAAAAGGCAATTGGAGGTACATACATAGATGGACAGGGTAAAAGCTCAAGGTATTAACAGATCTTTTGTCAACCTTACAATTTCAGAAGGAAAGAAAAAAAAATCCCCATCAGAACGATGGCCCCCACACAGACGTCCTCGAGTAAACTGTACCACCACGCCTCATAATTTTTATTTCAAACGGTCTTTTTTCAGTCCCTTTCCTTCTTTCTTCAGGTACTGCTGCCACTGCTGCTGCTGTTGATGAGATATCCATATTTGAAATGCTTGTCCAATGAAGGCAGAGCTCATTGCTCAAACCTTGACACTTTTAGTGGCAAAGGAATGGGAGGTTGGCTATACAGCACAGACATGAGTGCAGGCCAGTATCCTCCCAAACAGGGTGATGTGGAGAAGTTAATATTAATGAAAGCACTGACCGCGTTTGCTCGCCTTACCAAAACCTTCTTATCATTCTCTAAGGTGTTGAGGGGGGGCTGTCAGATTAGTTGTAAACACATAAAATGTGGTGTGTGCGAGTGTGTGCATGTGTGTGTGCGTGTGCTAGCATGTGTTTCCTCTGGCATTTATAAATATGTATTCTCCCGTAGCCCATCTCTTGTTTGGCTCGTGAGGCCTCTGATGGGGCTGTGTGTGTTCTGCCAGTTTGACAGGTTTGCTCGACAGCGCTCTTGCCAAAGCCCGTCTACTTTCTCCGTTCTACAAATCCTACCGAGACCATTCAGACCCCGAGGTCTTCAAAGGCAACAAGGCCTGAGACAAGCTCACGACAGAGGTACATGATCTTGTAAGAGAAAGCCAGTCATGTCGTTAGCACCACCTGGCTCTTTTTACTTTGTCCATCAACCAGTCATGGTTGTAGGACTATACCCAGAAGATGAATGCAGGGAGGACATGTTTTATATATATATATATATATATATTTATTATTATTATTATTATTATTATTATTATTATTGATGCTTAAAGTCACACATACAGAAAATATCATTCACAGTCATGGTATGATAATACAGTTTTTCATACAAAAAACAAGACTTTAGAAATCAAATCACATATAAAACAAAACAAAACAAAGAGGGAAAACTGTTCAAGATTTCCAGACTGTATAGAGGAGACACAGAAGCCGATCATTTTTTTGGTTATTTTTAATTATATGAAGTGATTTAAGGAGCAAATCTATTTCTAACTTAAACACCTGGCTGTCCGTTTTGCCATTTCTGTTTATGAATAAAAAACTTAGCTTGCAAAATAAGAAAGTTCACTACATATTCCAAAGAGTTATTATCAGGATTATCATAAAAAAAGACAATCTTTTATCTTAAGAGAGTAAGGTGGATCAAAAAGGTGACTATTTAAGTCACTGAGAAATAGGTGTTCATCCACATCACCACAGAAGGAACAAGCAATACTTATGTCTGCATATTTGGCTACAGTTACGTGGTATATTTTATGAAGAATTTTGAAATGAACCTCTTTCACTTTATTTGTAATGCAGTATTTACTAGATAACAACCAAGCTCTTTTCCAGTTAATATCAGGAATTAAAGAAGTAGAATTTCGACTAAACTTGGAAGAGTAGCCTACAAATCCATATAAAAGTCTGTGACAAAAATTCTGAAATCAAAAAAGGATCAGTAGATTTGGTTGCCATTTATATTAAGAGAAGTTAGAGCTTTTCTTTGACCATTTCTTTTCTCTAGTGCAATAAAATAACTTGAGTTCTTCTCGCCCTCCTCTAGCCGTTTGGCCCTTGATCTTATAAAGGCACCTCTGGCTAAATCAAAATAGAACTCATCAAGTTGTAAGCTAAGCTTTTTAATTTCTATTTTATCCTTTTCATTAATATTCTCTTTAACTAATTTAATCGTTCAAGTCAGTGTTTCCCATACATTGACTAATCTGTGGCGGGGCGCCACAAAATAAAAATCGGCCTCCCCGGGGGAGCATTAAGTTTCTCTTTAGCTATCATTGCGAGAAAATAGGCTACAGTATAGAAAATGCTTCAAAGTTCCCCTCGAGTCTGATCGGGTCCAAAAATGAATCGGGTTTCCTTAGCCTGTGCTACACCTTTGAGAATTGTAGGCCTACCTGTAGCTTTTGCGATATTGTTGACAGGCCTACCACACCGCAGTATGGTGCAGTAAATGGAAGCTTTTGATAGCACACGCCACTAACGAAAAACGCAAAACCATCAGTACAAACCATTCAGGGGTGTACTCTCTCTCTTGAACTTCACTAGGTTACTCACATGCGTTACTTACGTTTGATGACATTTCAGAAGATGGTGCTTGTTGTTTTCCTGTAGTATAGTGTTTTCTTTCTTTATTTTTCTATGTCCGTATATTGGGGGGGGACATTTTGGTCATATCTGAATATAGGGGGAATGTCTATGGTGACTACGGCCCTGGAGTCAATATGTTTCTCAAGAAGCAGTTTGGCATTATTTGATATCTGGACAAATAAACTTTTGTTGGACGAATGTGAGTTATAACTATAAACATTGCATATAATGAAAATTACATTTTCCTGCTTAATGACCATTATTACCTATCTTCCTTAAGAGGATTTCACGGTTTTTAAAACTTCTCCTTTGAAATTCTGAAAAAGTATAGCATCCCCTGCTGAATTATTACTTCCATGGCTCCCCCACTGTGATCTCCAAAATTTGACATCCAGTTCAGTTGAGTGAGTCTCTTGGAGCATTACAATATCTGCTTCACTTCTTTTACAAAATAAAAATAAGGCTTTCCTCGTCACAGTATCACACATTCCTCTTACATTTAAAGACAAAATAAACAAAGACTTGAAAGAAAAATCCATAACAATGAACAATACAGTTATCACTTAATCAGAACTTTGATAGCTTTTCTAACTCACCTAGCTACAAAGGAGAGGTGGATAACAACCATCATTCATCAAAACATAGTGTGAGACAAGAAGAGAGAAAAAAATGGACATGGGAAAGCACATAGCTTCATTAGAGTTTAGTGTGAAAATCATGGGATACCTAACAGATAAAAACAACAACACATTTTGAATTTGACTACTTTACTCATAACTTTCCTTAAGACATTATATGATAAATGTGATAATATAAAGCACTATACCCATTTTTTCATGAAAATGTTGACATGTATTGATGACATGATTCCCAAGAGTCCAAGCTTTCGAATGGTGTATAATATGACTATGCTAGGTACAGGTGTGTTGCATACATTTAATTTAGAATGTTGGGAGGGGGAGGAGGGCACTGTAAGTGTTGTATTATATTATATTGTATAGGCCTAGTCGTTATCAGAACAAGAGGCGTTGGAGTTAGCGAGGTAGAAAACGAGAGGAATTTAAAATGCCCATTTAAATTGTAGACTATAATGCACTGTTGTGCATTTTAAATCAGAAATAAGAATGTGAGGAGGTTGCTATTAACTTTAAAGATTGCATATGCAATCGAAACTGTATGCAAATTGAATGGCCTTATGTCCGGTCTATGGATGTCTGCTAGTTGACAGCGCGGTCACTAGATTTTAATCGGTAAAGTTGAGGAGCTGGTATCTATTAATGTTCGTGCAAATAGGCGGATTCATGTCCCTTGCAGTTTGCAACTGCGAGGTACATGGCAGGCCCCCCACAGAACGGTTTCATTTTGAGAGGTAGATATCCATGCTGGCACCCCCTCTGCGATGCGTTCGTCCCCCAGTTTCATGCGCCAGTTTCATGAGCTTTTATGACAAAACCGTGACTGTGGTAGTTAACAATCTGCATCCTAATAGAAAACTGTTAGCTTTCCTGGTATCAAATGACAAATTGTATCAGTTAGGCCTATAACACAACATAAATTGTGCTGGCGACCCTAATAAAATCTCCTGCGACCCACCCGTGGGTCGCGACCCAGACTTTGGGAAACACTGCTCTAGAGAACAACTAGTACCAGGCTTGGAATTTCACCATTTTAAGGGCAAGGCCACTTGGCCTTCAGTTGGGCATATTTGGTGGGGGGCACAAAGGCCACATGTCAGGGCACCAAGGCCAAAGTTAACTATACAGTAGTAGGCTATAAAAATGATCATAGTTGTATTTAGCCTATTCACAGCAGTAGACCTGCATCACTGTAACATTACAAAAACATGAAACATGACATATTACATAGAACTGTAAATCATCTGATCATCTAATATTTACAGATATCTAGGCTATATGTATATTTAACATTTATTTTATATTTGGCCTGTTATGAAATCATGTTTTGAACAATTTAAGCACAGCTCAGCTTTAATAAACTCAAATAGCCTACAGTAGATGCATGCTTAGAATTTTGTGATCATTAAGGCTACTTTCACAAACTCTTAGTCTGCTGTATATCCTCTGATTTTAATAATTACCGATATCTAGGCGATATTTGTAACATTTATTTTGTATTTGGCCTGTTATGAAAACATGTAGAAAAATTTAAACACATTGTGAAACCCAAATTTGGAGACATGCATGTTGAAATTTGCTGCAAATTCAAAACAGATTCGGATTACTCTGGAACGGCTAACTGTACATGGGACTGCTTTACACCTTTGCGTTCGGTAAGGTCTGTTGTTTATTCTGATATATGATTTGTAATGTGTTGAACGAAGGGTTCATGAAGTATTCCACCGAGATGACTGGGTAGGAAGATGGGCGCAGAACCATATGAAGAATTTATGATTAAAACCGTTCACCACAGCACTTAGCGGCTAACATCATTTAAAAGCTGAGAAAAAGCTCTTTCATGTAATGTAGTACTTGTGATGTCTGTGTGATGAGTAGGCTACTTCGGGAGTAGTTCAACTGAGAATGGGTGAATTTGGACGCACTTTCTTTCTTGCCGTGCGCTGTCACTTTCTCCACTGCGTAAAAGACTAAATTAATTTGCGCTGTGAATGCTAAGATTATTTTGACAGGCCATAGGCTAAATAAAAATCGCTATAAGTCGGACGCAAAGCAGAATATTGAAAGAAGGGGGCACCAAGGCCACAGTGTCCTGTAAACCTCTGATTTTCAAAGGGGCATCAGGGCTAACGCAAGGGGCCATGGCCGTCGTGACTGCCGTGAAATTCCTACCCTGACTAGTACTCATCAATTTGAACATACCTCCATTCTGATCCAAATTGCACCAGAAGAAAGAAATTGCAAGAGGTGCTATGCACTGACATGCTCTGAAGCGAGATGTGCTGTTTCCATAAACTCTGATTTGCATCAAGGTTACTCGGGTTGACAATGAACTCATGAAGAGGAGCAATACTTTAGAGTTCTTTAGGCAGCATGAATGGCATTCTAGGGATGGCAAGCACAGACTGAATAACCTATGCAGGTAGCTCAGCCATCTCTGCTGAGACCAAGGCCGAGCTGCCACATCAGAGTGCCCAGGGCACCCGGCTACAGTCATAATAGCTTCGCTAGTGCTAATTAAGAGGTCCTGTGGCCACGCTGGTCAAGGCAGGTGATTTCTGGCCGTAATTAGAGGGAGGAATGGAGGTGCGTGATGGAGAGGAGGCCAAACAAAGGAGACGCCCGCTGGGGTTTAACCCCGAGAAGCGACCTCATCCCCACCCCGACTTCCTGGCACGGACCCACCGGGAGCTCTTAACTGCTGGACCCCGAGATCTCATTAGATAGAACAGGGTGTCTGTGTGATCTGCATAATGCTATTAGAATGTATATTTATGTATGTGAATGGTTGCTGGTGTGTCTGTGTGTCTTTGTGTACGGGTCTTTGCAAGTGTGTATGTGTGTGTGTGTGTTTTGTGTTTACACACAGTACTGGTGCTGGTTACTGTGTATGTATGCGATTAGACTTTTTGCTGTCTTGATCAAAGTTGGGGCACACGTTTTGATTCTGTGTCGAGCCTCTTTTCTGCTGTGGGTCAGGGTCCATAAACAGGGGCAGGTGAGGGGCCCTGATTCTCTTTCCTCCTGGAGTAATTGGCTAGCATTGATGGGGACAGTGAGATGAGCTATTTGCAGCCTATGCAAAAAGTATATGAATATTGAATATCAAATATGACCCCTCTTCTCCCACTACATACTGTATACTACATATAAACCCTATAGGCTTCATAAGCCCATTCTCAATCACTCTTTCAAAGTAGACTTGCTACAGCAACACATAACAAAAAATATACTGATATTTTCTCTCTCTCTCTCTCTCTTGTTTAAACATGAAGGATACAGAGAGCTCCTGCTAGCCTGTTGGGGTCCACACATGGCCATGATGTCTAGATGACTAATTGTGGCACATTTGGCTAACTTTGTCATAAAGAACAAATGGGATGGGTCAAAGTCAAGGGCCAGAACTACAGGGAAGGTATGGGATACAGCAGGCAGGGTACACAAGGTGTAATGCATGGCTTTGTCCTGATGCAGAAAAAAGGACACAAGCTGTTGTTAGATATTTTGACCAAAAACTAAGACAAAAGAGTTATTTGAAGGTTGTGATTTGGCACATCTATATTCATTTCCTGCCAGTGAACCTGCAGTGAAGTACTCTGTTTAAGCTGCCTTCGGCTGTATCAGGGTGTCCTTTCTACTAGCGGATCCAAAACAAGGAATATTTATCTATGGTGGCATCAATGTATTAGCACCCCTCTCATGTGCTGACTATATTCAATCATTAGCCAAAAACAGGCAATGCATTTAGCAAGCTATCGTGATGTGCTGAGGATTCCTAATATACCCAGAAAAGGTGACAGAAAACAAAAAAACGGACGTGTGATATTTTACACTTTCATATCTCTAAATCATAATACTTACCTACTGTTTATCTTCCATTTGTTCCTCCTCCTGAAATGGAGAGGGCACATGATAATGTTGCATCAAGTATGACACCATCAGGGATGTAGTGGTAAAATAAGAGGTGGGTAAACTATGAATTCTGTGATGATGGTGAGGTGGACTGCTTCATGCGGTATCAATTTTAAAAAAAAGGCAGAATATGTTTGATGATGGTGGAGGTTATTGTCTTTATTATTGTTATTGTATTTATTATTTGAAATCTAATTTACATGAATAATTTAAAGTTATTAAAGGTACTCTAAGCGATGCTGGGTAACGTCACTTCTGTTGACTTTCAAACAAAACAGAGAGCTAGCTCGCTACAGTACTTCCTCCCCCTCCCTCCCGTGCTGCTCCCGTGCAATTGAAACTCTCCTAAACACGCATCTCGTCTGTGATTTGCTGGAACAGTTTCTTATGTTTTATGCGCTAGGTTTGCCCAGGTTGTTTTTGTTGCCGTTTTTGAAGCCTGGGCTGTCCACAGAGATTGCGTTGTTTTACAGTGTATTCAGGACACAGACAGCTAGCGGTTGGTTAGGTGATGTTTGCAGTAAGTGACATAAAATGTTTTTTAGCCTAAAAAACGCTTGGCATCACTTAGAGCACCTTTAATTAATTTATCTCAGGGTAGATGTTCTGTATATGTCATCTGTTATGAAAATAACTACTTATATAACTAGATGTACCGCAGAGATGTACAAAATATGACCGCCGCCCAGTCCAGCACATTTTTTCCACAAAAATAAGTCACGCTTGTCAAATTGTGTTCATTTCCTACTTTGTTCCTTTTTTGTGTTTGTAATTGAGTGTGTGCAGAGTGTGTGGTTGTATTTGTGTATATGTGTTTTGTGTGTGTGTGTGTGTGCTTGTGTTTGTGTATGTAGGTGTGTTTGTATGTGTGTGCATGTGTGTGTTTATGTGTTTGTGTGTGTGCATGTGTAGTGTGTGTGTGTTTACCACCTACTTTTTGTGATAAGTGCCATGGGATCTTTAACAACCATGGTGAGTCAGGACCTCAAAGGAAAACATCTGCAGTACAGTGTCCCTGTCACTGCAATAGGACATTGGGATTGATATTTGTTTGGTGGCTTTTGGCCACAGGGAAGAGTGCCACCTACTGACCAGCCACCAACACCACTTCCAGCAGGAACCTACTCTTCCAAGGAGGTTTCTTATCCAAGTATTAACTAAGCCTGCTTAGCTTCAGTAATTCAGCAAAGTCAGGGTATCTGCTGGTCTGGCTGCTGGCTAAAAACAAAAGGTGAAAGGCATATACTGTATGATTCTAACTGTCTCACTGGATTGCATTATGCACACTCAATTCTCACTGGTATCTGCTAGACAACAATTACCAAAACATGATTAGTTCATAGATTTCACATTTAAAATACATTTTATACAACCCCACCCCCATTTTGCCTGTTCATAATTCTGAGCAATTCTTGAATTGTGTGCATGTGTGCGTGTGTGCGTGCATGTGCTTTTGGGTGTGCCTGTGTGTGTGCATGTGCGTGCATGTGCATGCATGCGTACATATGTCTACTGTGTGTGTATGTGTCATACGTATGATTACTGTGAATGTATGTGTGTGTGTGAATATCTGTTTATGCACATATGTGCATATGGAATGGGTTAACGTGACCCCTGGAGGCAAACATACACAAAAAATTGGTCATCCTAGGCCCTACGGTTCTCAAGATATTCACAGAAAACTCTGTTGGTGTACGGTCACTAAATTTACACATATATAAATTTATTGTATGGCCCCCCATGAACGAAAGTCCACGAAACTTGGCATGCATTCAGAGGGTGTCATAATGATCCTACACTTTCAATTTTGTGCTTCATTTTTAAATAGGTGACACTATACATGAATTGAGTGGTAATGGGATGGGTTGACATGGCCCCTTAAGACCAACATACAAAAAAAAGATCAAAACGAAAAACAATGGTTCCATGCTATCCTTGTGGGGCTACATGCCCACCAAGTTTCGTGGACCCCGGTCTTTCAGTGTCCCGGGAATCCTTGACGGAAATTTGGCCATGCGAAAAAGAAAAAAAAAACCTATATGACCGCACTTCGCTGCGCAGCGGTCATAATTATATACCTTATAAGACTTTCAGACATATTCATTTGAAAACATCTTTGCTGTTTGAATGTACTCTGGCTCCAATACTTCTCAAGATTGGTCTTTACTCAGCACAGCTCAGGGCTTTAAAAGTACAGGAAGCGAGAGAGAGAGATAATTCAACCTATACATCCCATTACTGTGTTCCATCTCATTATTGTGAGCTTAATGGAAAAATGTTTTGTACTCAGGTAATGAGATCACCCGTATCAGCCACCATTTGTCAAAGCAGGAGGTGAATACATGGACTGGCATGGCCGAACATGAACATTAAACGATTATCTTAAGACAGAAGCACAGGGAGCCACTGTTTACATTTTGCTTACATCAGATGAAGAAACGGAGATCACATAATATGTTCTTCCTGTGATTTTTCTGGCAAACCCTGAGTTAGAAAGTGGAAGTAGAATGTGGAAAGTGCCAGACACCTGCTGCTGATTCTGTTGTCTGCTTCAGTGGCCAAACACCGCACATTTGTATCGACTGTTCATGTCTACAACTGTGCTTGATGACCTGAACCTGTATTTAGTTTTTGTGCCAAAAAGATCTTGCCACAAACAATCAGCAGCACTTGCTGTAGTGACTGTCAGTATCGTTGTCCTTCCGGGAGAATCATTTAATAGCTAATTTCATGCAAGAATGATGAAGGCGGAAGTGCTGAGTTATTAGCAGAGGGGGAAAGGTTCGGTCGCCTCAAACCCTCGGGGTTCTCTGATAAGCCAGCCACAGTGATAACCATGGGTTTGCCAATGCATAGAGTGTGCCCATGCATTTCAAAATGATTTTTCATCCCCTGTGATATTGTTTACATGGACCCATTGCATCAAACAAATTACTTTGAAGGGGTGACATGCTTCTCAGATTAACACAGTTGGAGGCTAAATTTGGCTGTGAATGTAAATGCTTCAAACCATTTGGCAGTGATAGATTAGAGTTCATTGCGCCTACAGACGCGTGTGCATCCGTACTGATGATGATGTGCGACAGAGTAGGTATTTTATTTCTTTTTATTCAGAGTAGGTATTTTTTTTCTTTTTCGAGCATTTGATGAAGCGATAAAGGGATTGTTTGTTTATTTGTTTTAATGGAGGGTTTGGAACCTACTGTATACCCTCTTGACCAAATCCCACTGGCTCTTAATTAAAGGCCTTTGCTGCCTAGTGATTCATGCTCGCCCTTTTTCTTATGCAGCCCACTCTCTTCCAGGTTCAAAGCTCTCTCTCTCACTCTCTCTTCCTTCCTTTAAGTGCATCTGTTTATTCATCCATTCATTTATTTACACCCTTCCTCAATTTTCTTTTTATCCTTGTGGGTTCCAACCACCTGTCTAGTTTTGTATTTATGCGTCAGATTAATGATTCAGTGTTAAACTATTTTCTTTTATCTTCCTATGTTGATATCTCCATGCTGTAAGAGATTCAGCCCAGTCTTCTCTAAAATTGTGACGAGGAGGGCTTGTGTTTGAATGTACAGTGCCTTCTTTCAAAATAGCTTATAATACAAGCCACTAAAGCATCACATCAACATACTTTTTTCCAATGGTAATTATGACCGCCGCGCAGCGCAATTCGCATGGCCAACTTTCCGTCAAGGATTCCCGGGACACTGAAAGACCGGGGTGCACGACTTGGTGGGCATGTAGCCCCACAAGGATAGCATGGAACCATTGTTTTTCGGTTTGATCTGTAGCCCCCCCGCTGGACTGGACCCCCTGAAAGGAGGGTAGGGCGGACACAGTTTGCTGTTAATATCTTGATAACCGTAGGGTTTAGGAGGACCACCTTTTTTTTGTATGTTGCTCTTAAGGGGCCATGTCAACCCATTCCATAACCACTCATTTCATGTATAACGCCACCTAGTTAAAAACAAAAAAGGAAAAATGAGGTGTTATAATCGCAGGTATCTGTGACCTAACATGGTCAAAACTGCACGAAATTGGAAGTGTAGGATCATTATGACACCCTCTGAATGCAAACCAAGTTTTGTGGAATTCCGTTACTTTGCTTCACTATAGACGATGCAGCTCTTCTGTCAGATAAGCTCTCCTCTTCCATGCTGCTGCTGGGGCATTTGGGTTAAATGGCATCGGCACATGCAGTTCAACATCACGCTTCCTTATGTCCTCGAACAATTCCTCATTTATGTCATCAACACATCCATGATTCATGGAAATGTTGTGTAAAACACAACATGCCACAAAGAATGCTGCGACTTTTTGCGGACTGTACTGTAAGTGCCTCCTGACCTATCCAAACACCTGAAGCACATCTTCAGTATGCCGAATGTTCGTTCAATTACACTGCGTGTTGTGTGTGTTTTCGATTAAATAGCATTGCCATGAGATGGCAGACATCTGTCACAGCCTGACGGGTCAGGTGTAGCTTACACCTACATTCCTCCTCACTGAGGGAGAGAGAGGTCAGTCTGGGCCGGCAGACCATCTCCCTCCCGCGTCTCTTCTCTGTCCCAAGACTTACTCCATCTCACTGTGCAATAGAAAAATGATGAGCAAGCGCATCTTAACCACGCTACATTATTGCCAAGCATGCACCCTTAAAATAGCATCTGAAAAACGCGCCACTGACTTTAGACTAGGTTTTTTCTGGTCTGTGGCGGAATTGTTTTCTGAAACTGCAAAATAGCACCAGGGAACGTTTGCGCCTCCTTCATAAGGCTCATCACCACAATGCACTTGCAGCTTGACCCACAGAGATGCTTTGTCTTCAACTGTGCTCAAACCAGACGCAGCAATACTTTGCTTCTTATCTATCTCACCTGTGACTTTTGAACAAAGCAAGCACCTGCTGTCTTCTGTGGAATGAGAGACTAAAAATGGCTGGACTGCCATTGCCAATCAACAGTTATCTACAAAAAAGTATTAAAATCCTAATTAATCTATTGTTAATGTTGAAAATATGACCAAAAACCTTTTTAATTGTCATAAGATTTCTTTGACATGTAAACCATTACCTCCTACTATGCAAACGTTACGTTAGCTGGACATACAGTACCAGTCTTGATTTGATAGCTAGCAAATTATGCTGATGGCAATACTGGTTGAAAGGTACATGCAAATTAGCAGTGAAAGTACAGTGTAGTGTATATTTACACTAATTAAGTAAAAACATCCATAATTGCTTTGCCATGATGTTCTTGTAAAGGTGAAATTGTACATGAACGAAAAAGGTAAAACATGACCTAATTTACATAATGTAACTGCAATATCCTATCTAAAAACATACTTTTGTATGATCATTTGTTATATTTGATACAATTTGAATATTATTTGGGCCTAAAGCCATTAATCTATCTACTCTTTATTATGCATTTATATTTGCTAAGGTATTGAAATATGCAAATTGTCTCATTAACTATGCGTGATATAAAAATGTACTATAGAATGAATTGAGAAATGTTTGGTAGTGACCTGAATCAGATCGTTCTGGGTTATGCCCTGTCTATACTTGCTCCACAATTGAGCAATGCCAGACCAAACTTCCCGACCTCAAATGTTGTGGGCGGGACTACGTTCGGAATGGCACCCAGGCTATAATTACGTAATACTAATGTATTAAAATGTATACAGTAGTGGGTTCAAATCTTGTAAAACTTTGCTAATGGAGACTTAACATGCTCATCATTAATAATTAGATTGATGCAAATAGACCTCTGCTGTGGGAAAAGTTGTGATTGAACTGAGTAAATCAACTGTCAACAGTTCAGACAAAAATCATGTTTTTACAGCATGCACACACTGAGTTAACATGATACTGCAGGGTTACATAGATCATGCTCATGTTGTATGTGATCTGCTCACGAAGAAGTCTGATTTGAAAACCACATATTCTGTTGTTTTTACTTTAACTCCTTCCTATTTATCTCAATGAAATACAACCAGTGAGAATGATCTTGAAAAACATGCAGGGCTAGTTATGCATCTCTCTCTCTCTCATTCAAATTTAAACAGTGACTAAGAGGAAGCCAAGATTGTTCTCTCTCCTCCTTGTCAGGTTGCCTTGGCATTATTCTCTCCAAGTTGAGAAAAGTGTTTTTGATTCACAGTTAAAAACAATCACTCATGGGTCTCTTTCAACTCAGGACTTTCTCACAGATGGCACCTGCTAGTAGCCATGCCACCGCATATGCCTCCGCAAAGACCAGCCATGAAAACCTGAAGTGTCATCTCGTTGAATAATACACTGGTGATTATACAGTAGATCTAAGGCTCTCTACATTACTAGAATATTAAGTACATGGTTAGATACTACCGGGACTTCATTTTGCCCATGCTTTCCACTATTCTGCTAATGTATGCATGATCAAAGTGTTTTACAGCAGTACATGGGATTCTGTGAGTTATTCTAGTTCTGACACACTTTATGTTTCCCTCATAGACTTTAGTGAAAAGTGGCATTTTAACATGCTCAATGTATCCTGGCTGCAAGTACCATGTAGCTCTGATCATTTGGTATGAACTCAAAGATTTTCCACGCATGTTTGTTGATTTGAAATCAAAGTGCTGCTGTGCTACATGCTACCAATTAGGGGGAAAGTAGACTTAGGCAAGGGGTGCAGGACGTCGGCGCGGCTGCTTACACTAAAGGTAAACCATCTAGTTGGAGAGACCTGATGTGATCTAGAAAGGGCTCCCAGATTTTAGAAAATTTTGCAATGGAACCACGAAGGGAGTATTTGATTTTGTACAGCTTCATGAAATAGAGTGAATCCCTTATCCACTGGGAGTGAGAGGGAGCGCGGGGGTTCTTCCAGTGTAACAATATAATGCGTCTTGCTAACAGCGTGAGAAAGGCCACAAGCTCGCAAAAGTGAGATGGTAGCGAGTGACCTATTGGTAGGACACCAGTGTTGCGCGGGTTTGGTCACAAGCGGCCCGCGGTCGCCCGATATTTTAATCAACCCGACAGCAACTCGGACCGCGAATATTAATTAGGACAAAATTATACCCGACCCGCGATCCGACCCGCTTATTTACAAAATGTGTGCTTTTGGTTATAGCCTGCATGCAGTGTTACAGTAGGCCATTTCTGTAAAACAAACGAATTTATTTGCGAAACTTTATGCAGTAGAACTACACGCGGTAGGCATGCAGGACATAATGTTTGCGCAGGAGAGAGAATGAGAATAAGAGCGCAAGCACGCACGCAACCACCAAGGATTAGAACAGGATAAGATTTGAAGGCCATGGACATACATCTTTCTTTCGAAAACAGAAATGTTGAGGCAAGGTAGGCAAGATACATTGCTGGTCAAAACGTTAGCGTAAGAACTGGTTTATAATGCTGAATGAAGCACAAAGCTTTACTACGTCCACTGTTTAAAGTCACAAACACAACGAACTAAGGTAACTTTTATGCATGCGCGAACCTATACATACCGGTAGATATGGCTGTGTAGTCTGTGCCATAACATTTATTCCTGCAGGCTGCCCGTTTTGGCTGTCATACTTTTAAATGGCTTCACAAGAAGTAGGCCTAGACCATAACTTGTACTACTGTCATCTTCTTTAACAACTTTTCCCAATATTTCCCATAGCCTATATCGCTTTTCCTGAAGGGGTGTCTTTATTATTTTAACTCGCGTCTTGCTTGTTGCTACTGTTGACTTTACTGTATTGATCCTTTACTGTATTGATGCTAGCCTTCTCATGATATTTTAAGTAGGCTTATTTGTAGAAAATATATATTAAATTGATTTTAACTGACCCGCCCGCAAATGACCCGAATATCATTAAGCGACCGCTTAATTTCGGGCAGACCGCGCAACACTGTAGGACACCAAACAGGGCAACTAAAGGTGAGGGGCGAATGTTGGCAGAAGCAATGGCCGAAAGAGAGTCAAAAACACCATCCCAGAACGACTCGAGGGCGGGACTAGCCCAGAACATGTGACCGAGCCTAGCAGGTCCCAGGTGGCATTTGTCACAGCTTGAATCAGTGCCAGGATATACTGTATACGGGCTAGCTTACTTTTCGACCAATTGACTCTGTGAACAACTTTGCATTGTAAAACACCATGACGAGCACAAATAGAAGATGAGTGAACCCACTTCAGGGCATGATCCCAGACCGCAGGCCCTATCTCTATATTAAGACCTGACGACCATGCACCGCGTAGAACATCGGACGACGAGAACTGATGAGTGAGAAGAGTGTTGTAGAGTGTTGAAATAGTACCCTTGAGCAATGTTCCCTCTAAGCCAGTGGTTCTCAAACTTTTTCTTTCATTCCCCACTTTGATCAAGGGGGCATTCTCGAGCCCCACCTGTCCCTCATCGCTCTAAGAAAGTGGTAGGTCAAGCTTAAAATTGTCAAATTTATTGAAATAATGACAAGTTCTAAATATATCCTCTTCAACAGAGTTAAAATCAGCTGGTGCTGCAGATATAATAATAAATAAATACATAACACACATATTTCTGTTTTCCAGCAACATATTAGGAAGCATTGGCCATTTTACAGCATTGTACAATATATTCAATGAAATACCAACATGCTGCATTACAGTAAATGGATCCATAATCCAGTCATACTGAGCACTGCTGGTTGGGAAATATTTTTGAAATAAACTTTGCAGGGATGTGATGTAGGCGTACTGTTTAATACATGGGATCACAAGAGTGCCTCCCAATCAGACATTTCAGCGATTTCGCTCAGAAATCTCAAAGGCATAATACTGTCGCGATCGAGGCGCCTGTCCCATACTCAAGTTTTTTTGGTGAATGCAGTAATCTTATTTGCTAGGTGAGGTAGGTGCTTCTCTTTGCCTTGTAACTGGACATTTAACTCAAATGTATCGCTAAGATATATCAAATATATCGCTAAGATAGGCCAGCTTCGTCAAGAAATGTTCATTAGTGAACGTGCTTGCAGATTCAAACATGCGCTCTTCCTCCAAGAAGAGGCGACTCGGAGCTCAAACACGCGCGACAGCACTTTACTTCGTGAAAGCCACCTTGCCTCGCTGTGAAACACAGCCTTTTGGTCAGCTAAAATCTCTTCGCAAAATGCGGAGAATAGACACGCTTTTAAGGGCCGGGTTTTGATGAAATTCACCACTCTCACAACAACGTTCAAAATCTCATGTAGGTCGGGACTAACTAAGCTGCCTTGACACGAGCGCTTCCCTGTGAATAACACAGTGCGTCCATTGCGCATCGGGTGCTACCTGGGCCCAGGCTACAGATAAAAATAAAAAATAAAAAAAACTCCTGTTTTTCACGTCAGTTCGCGCCCACCTGGCATGTCTCCGCGACCCACTACTGGGTTTGGACCCACAGTTTGAGAAACGCTGCTCTAAGCCGTGTGCGCGCGCGGCCGTGCAGGCCAGTCTAAGTGGCCGTGCAATAGATTTTTCAGACCACGCACATTTTTCAGACCGCACAAATTTTTTTTTTCAGAGGTTAAAAATCTGAGCATCAAAGGCGATGCAGGCTAGGTAATAAAAATTTAAAATACTGACATGTCTGAAAACAAAGCCGGATGTAGGCCTACGTTAGAATGTTTACATACAAAGTATGGCGGGCCCTGCTCCAGCAGTTATACAGCCTACCATGGCGAAAAGAAAAGCAGAGCAGGTGCCCCAGAAAAAGGTTTGCCTAATATTTAAACAGGAGTGGCTAGATGAAATAGTCCAAACTGGCACAAAAGATGGTCCAGGTAGGATAAAACTTTCAGACATATTTACATATGAAGAAAAGAGAGGCGTGATCTGTTAATTCTGCTCAGAGGCAAAAGCTAAAGGAGAGTTTGCTCGGGGGAAACATTGGTCTGAGTGGAAGCTTGATTACCTAAAGCGTCATCTGACACAGAAAGTCCATGCAGTGAAAACATTAAGACTTAGACATGGGAACCCTATCGATCAACTTCTTACCGAAACTAATGAATCCCGAGAGAGACGAATTCAGAGAGCAAGATCCGACCCTGAACAAATTAAAATATTGATCGACAATGTGATGCTAGCAATTAACACCAACATGTCCATCAGCAAAAATTGAGATAGTTCTACCGCACACTGTTTTGACGTTTACTTGATTTTATTCAGAGCGAACAACGCGTTTCACATACAGCGTCCTCAGGTATGGTCTGAGCTCTCAGGTGTGTCTTTAATTACCTTCTAGTCACATGACCAGTTGTTTGTAACGTCCATTTTAAATGCCAATATCCAATATTCCCATAAACAGTTAAATACAATCAACAATTAACAGACAAAGATACAGAACACGTCCGCAAAGATATACAATATACAATACACAATTCTTATCAAATATATACATATATACATAATTATCATCATCAAAAATAGCGTCATCAAAAGTCCAACAAGAGCAAAGAGTTTTGCAGAAAAGTACATATAGGTCACAGGTATCATCAATGTATCACCAATGCCACGAATACAGCTAAACCAGTGGACAATACCCCATTGTCTATACACTTATATTTACAGAAAACAGCTTAAGTCCTGTGATTCATTCATACCAGCGGGTTCAAGAGTGGACAGTTCATTTATCCAAAAGGCCTCTCTTCTCAAGAGCTGTTTGACTATGTTACCACCTCTAGGGTTTGGTAGTACCCTCTCAATGCCAAAAAACCTGAGGGAGGCAACAGAACCATGCTTTTTTTCTATGTAATGTCTAGCAATGGCATAGTCAAGATTATTGTTTCTAATGGCTGCCTTATGTTCTGCTATTCTCAGCTTGAAGTTGCGTTTGGTCTGTCCAACATACATAAGGCCACAAGGGCATATCAGTACATAAATGACATGGGTAGATAGACAATTTATAAATTCTTTGATCTTGTACTTTTGTCCAGAATGTGAGTGGCTGAATGTTTTAGTGTCAAAAGTGTTGGCGCAATGGGCACATCTACCGCATCTATAATTCCCATAGACTTGCTGAGAAAGCCAGTTTGTCTGTGTGGGTTCCTGGTACACGGAACTAACCACGTCTCTAACATTCCTGCCTCTTTTGAAACAGAAATGAGGTTTGGAAGAAGACAAATGGTTGAGATTTGGGTCACATTGTAGGATTCTCCAGTGTGTACTTATGATCTTTTTGACTTGTCTCGAAGCAGTAGAATATTCTGACACAAACACAATTCTATTTTCTTGATTATGTTGTCTAGGGCGAGGATGTAATAGCTCTCCTCTATCCTTCTGATTGGCCCTTTCTCGAGCTATATCAATAAGAGCCTGACTGTACCCCCTCTGTTTGAATCTTTCTCCCATCTTATTAGCCTTAATGTTGTAGTCCTCTTCCCTGTTGCAGATTCTTCTCAACCTGATGAATTGTCCATAAGGGATGTTATCAATGAGATGGTCAGGATGGAAGCTGGTGGCATGCAATAAGGTGTTTCTATCCGTTTTCTTACAGTAGATGGAGGTGTCTAATTTTCTTTCACCATTCACCGTAATTAATAAGTCTAAAAAGTGGATCGTCTGTTGACTGAATTCCAGAGTAAATCTCAGATTCGGGTAAGTGGCATTAATATGTCATTGAAAGCCATGAGTTGATCTTCACTGCATGAAATAGTTCGATTTCAGAATGAACTTAGTGAGTTTCATCAGTAGTTCAACAGGAAGTTCATGTTTTTTAGAGTCCAAGTAGAAGTCCATAGCTTCCAACCCCCCCTCATGAGGGATGTTGGTGTACAATGCCTCAAAGGTCACCAGAAACGAGCATTCAGGCATACAAATGTCAGTCAATAAGTTTAGGACATCAGCAGTGTCTGCCACATAGGAAGGTAAAGTTACAATGTCCTTAATGTAGAAGTCCACAAATTGACTTAAAGGTTCTGAGAGTGAATTTTTACTCGCCACAATAGGTCTGCCTGGTGGATTCACTAACCTTTTATGAATTTTAGGCAGTAAGTAGAAGGCAGGAGTCATAGGATGTTCTACTCTTAAAAATTCAAATTGTTTTTTAGTCAACCATTGGTTTTGTAATGCTTCATTAAAAATGGAATCCCTCTCCTCTACAAAAGCATCTAAAGGGTTGTGCGGCAACTGTCTGTAGAAGGAGGCATCTTCAAGCTGTCTAAAGGCCTCCGCTATGTAGTCCTTTGTGTTTTGCACCACTATAGCCCCTCCTTTGTCTGCTGGTTTGATTATAATATTTGGATCTGCATTCAGTTCATTAAGGGCCTTTCTTTCTGATAGACTTATGTTGGGCTTAGTGACCTTATTTGATTTAGCAACAGCGTCAATGTCTCTCTCCACTAATTAACTGAATGTGGCCAGGGTGGGGTTAGGGGCACCGGGTGGCATGAAAGTAGATTTTTTCTTTAATTTACTGAGCGGGTCATACGCTGTGTCTGCTTGGCTAACTTTATTACTGAAAAAATGCTTCAAATGTAGTTGTCTGAAAAATTTGTAACAGTCAACTTTAAGTTTGAGGCATTAACTCTATTAGTCGGGACAAATGACAAACCACAGCTTAAAGCATCAAGCTGCGGAGAAGTGAGGGAATGATCAGAGATGTTGATTACCGACAGTTCTGGTTGCTGCGCTTCCGTGTCTACATGTCCCACTGCCACATCTGCCTGGGTGGGCGACGTGTGCCTCTTCCTCTGCCCCCTCCTCGTTTTTTTCGACCTGCCCGGTCCTCGGCTAAAAAAGCCTCATCAGCCGAGGATGTACCTGCGCCGCTCTGGTCACTTGTTGTGCCCTCCTCGCTGGTGCATTAAGTATGTTCCTGCAATCTACCTGCACCTAACCAGGCTGTGCGTGGATCTTGGTATCATTTGGAATAACCAACATGTCCATGTTATCAGTTCAGGATATACATGATCATATGGCAAAATACATCAACCTACCTCATAGTTGGAAAAGCAAAAACTATGCTTTTGAATTTGTGGAATGTATCAACTCAGTTGTGCAGACTGAGATGATAAGAAATGCTTGTGTCCACACACTAATTGTGGATGAAAGTACCGATATCTCAGTGCATAAGATGCTTGTGCTTTACATTAAGTTTCGGGAGCAAACTGATTTCAGTTACAAGACAGTTTTTGCTGGAATCATTCAGCTTTCAGGATGCACTGCAGAAAACATCCTTGATGCCATTACCAAGTTCTACGCAGACCATGCGCTAGACATGAACAAAATGGTTATGTTTACTTCAGATGGTGCTTCTGTCATGTTAGGCAGACATAAGGGAGTGGCTGCTTTACTAAAGCGCCAGGTACCGCACCTGACTGAGCAACACTGCGTGGCCCATAGGGAGGACTTGGGAATTGATGACGCATGGAAAGATGTCCCTATAATGAAAGAGGTAGAAACGCTACTCCGGACAGTATACTCCATGTTTTGGAGATCAGATCATCTGTGAAGAAAGCCAAATTCACAGAGATGGCAGAGGAAGTGTTTGGAAGTGGATTCACTGTCTTTTAGGACTTTGAATGAAGTGCGTTGGCTGTCACGCTACCAAGCTGTGCATGTTTTTTTGCGAACTTTGATCGTGTTGACAGAATACTGCGCCAAAGAAGCTGACTCTGACCCCATTGCGAAATGCTGTCATAGAAAACTGACCGACACCAAATACAAATTTGCAATCACTGTGCTAGCAAAAGTGCTTGAGGAACTCACTCAGCTGTGCACCTGCTTACAGCGCAGTAACCTTACGGTCATGGATGGGCACTGCATTGCCAGAGCGAAAATACAGAAACTACGTGCGCAATATTTAGGAAAGCGAGTTCACTGGGGCAAACGAGTGCTCACAATTTTGGAAAGTGAGAGTGCAGTGAACACAAGGGACATTATTCTGTTTGTCCGTAAAGTTTGTGAGCACTTGGATGCCCGCTTCCCTGAAAATGAGCTCAAAGAGTAGGCTGCCTTTGAGCCGGACACGTTGGATCATGCAGTTGGTGAATTTGATCATGGGCTGAATGACGTGACCAATCTGGCGAAGAAGTTTGAATCGCTTCTGGAGGGAGCAGACAATGCGGTCCCGTGGCGCATTTGTCAACAATACAACGAATTCAAGTTCATGGTTAATGAAAAAAGGAAAATAGGACTGCTCAAGTCATTTTCTGTGATTGTAACCTGGTCGCTGGAAAGTGAGCATTTTCCAGATCTGGTACAACTTCTTGACATTTGTGGCACATTCCAAGCATCCAGCGCCGACTGTGAACGCGGTTTCAGTCTAATGAATGCCATTAAGACAAAATCTCACAACCGCCTTGAAGTTTGTCTGGAGGAAGACAAAAAGGACAACAGCACACCCCCACCTCAGACGAAGAGGGGAACGTCTCCAAGTTCAAGCTGAAGACAGCAAAAGTGGTGCTGAAGGACTGCGTGGCAATTGGACAACGAGCAACATCCATCTTCTGGGAACACTGGTGTTTGTTCTACGAGGATTACGGCAAGCGAATCACGTCACTTCCTGTTTGTAGTGTCAGAGTGGCTGCCCTCACGCTAGCTTGCTCCTGTTTTTTCTCTCTACGTAATCCACTTAATTAGACTACACCTAGGTTTTATTTACATAAAAACACCACTCGTGTAGCCAATTCACTTGTCTAATCTATCTTAAGGACGATGGCAGGGTCCTCTGCCGCCCCTGCCTCTCCTCCTTCCGATTCTCTCCGTTGCCCGGCGTGTCACATGCTAGCTAACTCTTCAGCCTCCTTTAGTGGGCATGCTACTTGTAATAAATGCAGACTAATAGCTAGCTTGGAGGCGAGGATAGGTGAACTAGAGAATCGCATCCACACACTGGATCAGATTAGCAAACAGCTAGTGGCAGAACCCCTGGTAAATTGTGTGGATGCACCAGCCGTCAGCACAGTTAGCACAACCATGACAGCCCCCTCGCAGCAAGGGGATAGCTCTTGGGTGACTGTTAGGGGAGCTAGACTCAAGCGAAAGCAGCCCGTTGGGCCTGTTTCGCCTGGATCTAAATCCAAACGAAGGAAGCCCACTGCTAACCACCAACCAATTTATGTTTCTAATAGATTCTCCCCCTTAGCTAGCCCCGAGAAACCTGCTACTCTGGTCATTGGCGCTTCTACTATACCAGGGGTCGGCAACCTTTTTTGCCTGGAGAGCCACTTTTACCAAATTTATTTTTTTTTAATCTCAGAAGAGCCACATAAAGACAGTTACAAGAAGAAGTTTGGATATTTAATGTACAGTTACTTTCATTCAACAGCTAGGATTTTTTAATACATTTTCTACTAGTTTTAAAAGTAATGTGCAAGTTACTTGAAATGTAAAGTGGAATGACGGAAGTATAGGCCTTAGGCTTCCCATGTAGGCTAAACACCACCCCCTATTTTCCCAGTGTCCTTTGGTATGTAAAGTAACATCATAGTTCACAACACAACACTCAATTTTCATTGACATGTCATTGGCGAAATTGAACCTTAGGCCTACCAGAGATTAGATTTGGTGATGGCCTTGGAGTCTGGCTGGCTCAAATTCAGTAAGGTGAAGTTTCATGCAAGAATTGAAGCTGTCATCATTTAAGGGCAACTCCACGCAAAACTGTCATATATCCATAACGCCAACTAAATAGCCTACCATGGCATTGTGTTGGCGTTATGGATGTGACAGTTTTGCGCGGAATTGCCCTTAAACATGAGCGCAGATTTCTCACATGCAGGAATAGGGTTAACACAGCAATACTAACTCATTGCAGTGTGCGATATATAACGGGCAGTTCATTTCGCGTTTTCAGAATCAGTCTTCGGATGGAAACTTTCCCATTTCAGCCCGCTTGTGTTCGCGCTCACAAGCTGTGCACTGTAAAAATTTGATAGTTCCTTGAAGAACCTCAATGTTACTCCAAGAACCCAGGGGCTCTTCTGAGAACTCAAACGTGCCTTGATGCTCTTAGAGGTCTCTGCAAGAACCTTAACGATTTTTCAGTATGAAAGGAGGTTCCTCAAAGAACCCAATTTAATCAAGGTTCCTGGAGGATCTCCAGCTGAGAAAGAATAATTTTCTTGAATTTATCTTTTACAGGCCTATATTGCTGTGTAGCCTAGGCCTAACTGATTCAAAACATAGGCTAACCTAATCAGATAATATGATGCTAGGCCTGTGATAGGCTATGACAACAAAATAAGATTTTGATGAGTAATCGCCTATAGTTTGACTAGTGTTTAATTGCGCAAAAGATCTGAAGCATTCAGCTACTTGTGTGGTGTTTTGTTAATTGTGTGTAATTAACTATTTTGAAAAACTAGACGAGCATAGGCTAGGCCTACTGCCTATGCCAAAATAGCAGCAGAACACGGTCGGATAACTCGATGGGCGCACAGGTGTTGCTCGAGGCGATGACGCGCGTGTGGAATCTTCTTTAAAAATGGCAACAGAATTTGACAGTTGAGTCAATGTTACTACAGGAGGTGAGTGCAACATTTTGACAGCCCTATCTCAAGCTTTTTTAATGTTGACGTTTGTCAGAAACTATACCTTAAATGATACATATTCTACATATTAAATGGAAACGAGACGTTTTAACCATGACCTAATTATAGGCTATAGCATACAACTAAAGGTAAGATCAACGTGTCACCGTTTGTGAACGTTAACCTTAACTTTTTGTTTAACGTTAGAGCTAGAGCTTAGCAGCCTTATTTAGCCTACCGTTAGTTTTTTAAGTTATAAGATAGCATTATGCCTTGGCTTGTATGCTATGCTTAAACTGAATGTTAGCCAAATATTCTGTCTATTTTACTCCTTCAGCACAGACTTTTCAACTTCCCGTGTTTCCAACTCTCCTGAAATGAAAGCTAACATTAATGGAGGAAGTCCTGACGTTCATACTGCTGCACACAGATTATACAGGTCCTATTTGATTCAATTTCTATGTGGTAAGTGTGTAGCATGAGGTAGCCTACAGCTTTACTTACTGTTCTTTATTTGCATTCACGCAAAACAACAACCAGTCATTTAAATCATTAAGTCATTTAAAATATAGGCTACTCCATCTCTATGTTTAATTTCAAAGGTATCCAGTATCATGACATTTGTGCTGCTGCTGTATCTAAGCACCCTTTCCTCCGGGATCGCACAGGACCAGGATATGCATGTAAGTAGATTATTAAAGTAATAAACATACAGTTAGGCCTACTGGCTGTAGTGAGGGTCCTTTTTTAGGGCACCTAACAAGTAGGGATAATGGGATGGGATATTCCTGTCAGGGGTATTCAGGTTGTTGTAGTCTGCTCACTTACAGATGCAATTGAATCATGTATGCCTATGACACTCTTCACTTCTGTTGGTATGTTGCTTAACACCTGTATAAACCAGGCCATTGCATTTGAATGTTCCTTTAGGCTAATTGGTTTATATAACCTTTCATATTATAGTTGGTTGGGAATGCTAAAAACAAATTCAAGAAGGAAAGAATCCCACTGAGCCTTCCTGAAATTGGATACCATCGAGCAAAGTATGGGAAAAGGCAAAATTCATCACAGGCAAGTCACCTTTTCCTCACAAAGCAAAATGCATCTGTATCTCAAGCAGAAGCTTTCAGAATTACACTTCACTGTGATCCTTATTGCAGTTTACTTTGATTCCAGGACAAAACTCAATCCAATGTGAGGGAAACCACACTTATTTTTTTTTCTATTCACACAGATACCTGCTACCCAGGATGCAAACACTGTAGTTCAGGTATGGTGTATGTGTGTGTGTGTGTGTGTGTGTGTGTGTGCGCGTGCGTGTGCATATGTTCACTGATGATCTTTTTACACTGACAGGTTGTAGATGTTCTTGGTGATGAAAGCGTATCCAAATCCAATGTAAGTTTTCAGATGATGATTAAACACCATATATTACTACTTATTACATTTCTTTAACCAAATTGACCTTTACTTTAAATTGAATGTAACATTTACAGGACAATGAGACAAAAATGAAGGAGGAGTGTTAAAAAGTAAACCCTGATCTAAATACGATTGAAAACAGAATAAGGAGAACAATCAGTGACAGAGTGGCATTTATTCAACGCCACTCCTCACAGGAAATCCTTACTGAATACCCAGCTTTACACCACATTTGAACTGTGAGTTAACATTGGGCATTTAGTACCACTGCCAATTATTTTTCAGATGTTCTTCTGCCAAGCAAACATGTAATTTGTTCTTATCTTTTTAAAGGTTTTCTCTGAAATTCAGCACCTGCATAACATTGACCTAAGTACCAATCTGCACTAAATCAGGCCTGTGAGGAGACAACCTACAAATACAAAGGTATTAAGAAGTTTGATTTACACTTCATGTCATTACTGCTATAAAACTGTATGGAATTACAAGTATGTTATTACTGCTATAAGACTTATCCAGTATATTGTTCAAATTCAGGACTCTTTGCAGCAGAGCGGCCATATCTGTTTGGGGACAATCCTGACAGGCTCATACGTTGTGGATAAGGTAAGAGTACCAGTCATTTGACACTGTTAGAAACTTCCCCTGCCAATGGGCTTGAATATCACCAATCCCCATTCTAAATACTGTTATTCTGTACTTTTCAGATATCCAAGACACCCACACCTACCCTATGCATGAGAGGCAACCCCTTTGAGGAAGACCCCACCATTACACTTTGCATGGACGGACAAGACGTCGTAACACCAGAAGATGTGTTGATGGGCACTGGAGCATTGCTAGCAGTTTATTTAATTTTCAATATGGAATACCCAAAGGCCGTGAACAAGACATTGTTGTTTTTACAGTCTATGTGTGATATTAAGACAAAAGAAAAAATCCCCATTGCCGTATTTCGGATGTCAAATTTCATACTCTAAATTAAATACTCAATAGTTCAATCAATCATTTATTGACTATTTCATTTAGATTAGGAAGTTAATTGTGTTCTTGTTAATAGCATTGTTTAATAGATGTTTTCATTCATGCCTTCATCTATGTAGCCTGTGTATTATTTGTTTATTTATATATTTATTTATGTATCTATCTGTCCATCCTTTCATGTACAGTATTCCTAATATTTTGCCATTGACATGCTTTGACGCTTTTGATTAAATTCTTGCTTAAATACATCTGTTGTTTCATGTACATTTATCCCACATTCTAATAATAAAAATAATAATAACAATAAAGGTTAATACATTCTAATAATAATAATAATAATAATAATAATAATAAAGGTTAATAATAATGAAGGTTCTGTAATGAACTTCAAAAGGTTCCTCAAGCAACCTTTGAAAAGGTTCTTCAAAGAACCTTTCTTTAAAGGTTCTTCGAAGAACCTTTTGAGGTTCCCCCACAGTTTCAAATTGAAGAACCCCTAAAAGTTCCTCCAGGATCTTATAATTTTTACAGTGTGGTCACTGACGTTTCCTTTTTGACATTTTCCTTATCTAGCCTACAGCAAGCGCACACATCAACAATAACAATTAAATTAAAGACAAGTGTTTATTTGGTTGACTGAAATGGAGGGAAATCGGTGATTTTGTTTGATATTGACATGGCAACGAACCGCGAATGTAACAATATTGTGCAGGCTACGGTTACAGAGTCAAGTGAGGTGGGAAGTTATATAAATTACTCAGATAGACCTACGAACTAAAATAAAATAGGCCTACATTTTAATTAAATAGGCCTACTCATTATTATTTTCAAAAGCTGAGCCGCATCAGAGGGATCAAAGAGCCGCAGGTTGCCGACCCCTGGTACAGTACATCGATGTAACCGTGAACTTCAGCGGTAGAGAACAGACATGGGATAGATTAAACTATGTGAACATATATTATATTTCAAACACTAATTTAACATTTTGATTTCAGTAGGTCCATTTTTAATTTAATACAGTACCAAAATGATTCATGACTTATTGAGTAGAAATGGCAGGTTTGTCCGAGAGCCAGATGCAGTTCCCAAAAGAGCCACATGTGGCTCGCGAGCCATAGGTTCCCGACCCCTGTATTATTAGGGGTTTGCACGGACGTCACGTTTTGGCGGGTAACCATGGTAACCCAGCACGCGCGGCCATATTGGCGGTACTCGGTGAATGAAGTACAATGGAGTATTATGCACTTTGGATATCTTACGTGATTGTAGCCGTGTCTAAACAACAGAAAAGCTCATCAAAATGTGTCTAAGATGCAAAGGCATATAGGGCAGGACTTGGACCACAAGAAAAGGCGCGATGTTTCGAGAAATTACAGTTTATTGGCAGCGCAGATCCATATGAGTTGGGTGAGGGAGACGAAGTTCCAAGTTCGACCACAAGCGCCCCCCTTCTTCTGATAACTTCTGGCATTATTCTCCTTTCTCCCTGGTTTTTTAATAACTTTTGGAAGTCGATACCTACAGCAGATGTTTTTCTCAGTCTGACCTATTGGTACAACCTAAAACACGGCAATAATTAACCATTTTCCTTGACGATGTTAGGGATTTACTTCAGTGCCTAATGCTTTCTAATGAGGCGAGTATCTCCAATATGGCAACGTCCAGATCTGATGACACGCCGTGCAAACCCCTGATACGAAATGTGATGCTAGCGACTCCATCGGCCATAGTAAAATCGATATGGGGCCAGAGCTAACGACATCGAATCAAATTTGAAAGTGCTGGCTAAAGCTAATCGTAAATACTCAAATAGTCATCCACACCGGCACTAATGATGTCCTCAACCGATGGCTGTCAAAGTGGTGTGCTAATAACAATGTAGGCTTCATAGATAACTTTAGCTCCTTCTGGGGGAAACCTGGACTGTTGAAAAGGCGGGTCTGGCCCGCGAGGTCATTTCTACTGGCCCTTTAAAAAATATATAATCTCTAGCAAGCGCATGAGCTGTTCTCCATTCTTGCATCTCTCGCTAGCTTTAGTCCTGCAGCCACTGCACCTCAGCCCATTGAACAAGTTAGGCTACATTACAATTCATTACATTTGTACATAAGCTGAACGTAAGTGCCATAGTTTAGTTTCAACCTAAATTGCCACGTTGGAGTTTATGAACTACTAATATTTAACAGGTTGCACCACACACATAGTTTCTGTCAACAATATCGCAAAAAAACACGGGCACAATTTCTGCAAAACTTGGTGGAAAGGTGGAGCACATCCGACTCAAAGGGAATTTCAAAGTATTTCTATATAGTAGCCTGGCTATTGCCGATGTCCTTCATTTCTTCACGTCTTACAACATAAACAAATGCAATAATAGTCTAGTGAAGTCAGAAATGACCCTGTCTAAAGGCCTCTTGGAAATCATGTGGCATGTTACATTAAATGCGCACTCAATTGCGATTCGAAGCAAAAAGTATCACTGATAGCGAAGGTAAATTGCATATTTGTAAATGTGACGACGGCAAAACGTTTTGTGGTTAAAGTGAGTCGTAGACTATATAATAACCAAAGAAAGTAAAGGAGATGATTTGCACCTCCGTTCACCAAATAAAGGCCGTGGTTGTTTCTACAATATGTTGGCACAAAACGTAATTTCTGTCAGAAACCAAGTAGGCTAAACGTTTTCATTGTCATCGTGAACTATGACGATGCCCATGTTCAGTAGGCTATGTTTTTCATTTATTCAAGCAGTGACATAGGTTTAATGCATGGGGTAACGTGAGGTGCGTCAGAAAAAAGATGGGCCTGTCCCTCTCAAAACATGTTAAAATAGTGTGATTAGCAACCAGAAAAGAAAAAATCCCGGGGGATGCTTTTCCTGAACTGGTCCCCATTACAAACTAATTGAATAGACCTGCACTAGGGGAATTATTCGTAGCAATCGTAACAATTAGTCCCTATTAACGTTTTTCATGTAACATATTCTAGGTTCTATAGCTTTGTTTACATCCAGCTGGTAGGCAAGGGACAAGTTGAACCCATTGAACATCGTTGTCTGCAGCTGCCTCTCAGTAGGCTACTAGCCTGGCGGGGCCATCCTATATCATTGAGATGTATTAATTTGCCGCCGCTAGGGTGCGTCTAGATTTCTAGGCTAGTAGGCTACATCTCTGTATTTCAGCAATGTCAACATTTCAGGCATCAATAAAGGTGATGATGAAACGTTATCCCATTGTTCAATATTTGATAGCCTGTCACAGGAACGTTGTTTCGCTAAAATCGCCCTGATTTGGTGCATTGATCTGTATCTATAACGTTATGGGAGAACCTGCATGTAGCCTAACTTTTTTTCTCTGTTCAAAACTCGGTTTACACGAAGACGATAGACTTTCTTAGAAGCTGTAAAATTTGACCAGAAAGGTCAATGTCTTCGTATTCTGCCATCTTCTCAAGATTTGCAAACTTCCAAGTCCAGTCCACAAGTAATGTAAATAATCACGTAACTCAGCGTTTCTCAAACTGTGGGTCGCGGAGACATGCCAGGTGGGGCGCGAACTGACGTGAAAAACAGGAGTTTTTTATTTTTATTTTTATCTGTAGCCTGGGCCTAGGTAGCACCGGATGCGCAATGGGCGCACTGTGTTATTCATAGGGAAGCGCTCGTGTCAAGGCAGCTTAGTTAGTCCCGACCTACGTGAGATTTTGAACGTTGTTGTGAGAGTGGTGAATTTCATCAAAACCCGGCCCTTAAAAGCGCGTCTATTCTCCGCACTTTGCAAAGAGATGGTAGCTGACGAAAAGGCTGTAGCCTACTGTTTCACAGCGAGGCAAGGTGGCTTTCCCGAGGTAAAGTGCTGTCGCGCGTGTTTGAGCTCCGAGTCGCCTCTTCTTGGAGGAAGAGCGCATGTTTGAATCTGCAAGCACGTTCACTAATGAACATTTCTTGACGAAGCTGGCCTATCTTAGCGATATATTTGATATATCTTAGCGATAGGTACATTTCAGTTAAATGTCCAGTTACAAGGCAAAGACAAGCACCTACCTCACCTAGCAAATAAGATTACTGCATTCACCAAAAAAACTTGAGGTATGGGACAGGCGCCTCGATCGCGACAGTATTATGCCTTTGAGATTTCTGAGCGAAATCGCTGAAACGTCTGATTTGGGAGCCACTCTTGTGATCCCATGTATTAAACAGTAGGCCTACATCACATCCCTGCAAAGTTTATTTCAAAAATATTTCCCAACCAGCAGTGCTCAGTATGACTGGATTATGGATCCATTTAATGCAGCATGTTTTCATTGAATATATTGCTGTAAAATGGCCTATCCTAATATGTTGCTGGAAAACAGAAATATGTGTGTTATTATGTATTTATTTATTATTATATCTGCAGCACCAGCTGATTTTAACTCTGTTGAAGAGGATATATTTAGAACTTGTCATTATTTCAATAAATTTGACAATTTTAAGCTTGACCTACCACTTTCTTAGAGCGATGAGGGCCAGGTGGGGCTCGAGAATGCCCCCTTGATCAAAGTGGGGAATGAAAGAAAAAGTTTGAGAACCACTGACGTAACTGATCAGCTGTTCTTGTCCTTCATGTGTGCAGCACGTCTTTCGTCAACATTACGCGAGATTCCTATCACTGATGTAAAACCTTTTGAGCTTCGTTGATACCGTGTACTCATCATGCTCATGTAGACAGTAACTATATATTTCCTATTTACTTTTGTAATTAGTAGAGATGCACGATATGGAATTTTAGGGCCGATAACGATAACCGATATTTATTGGTTTGTTGTTGCCGATACCGATACGATAACCGATAATATTACTCTTGAAAAAAAAATGTGAAAAGTGATTTGGGGAAAGCATTTAATAAGCATAATTTTATTGCAGTAATTTTACCTACTACCAAATGATGGACAGAACTCATAGTCAACAACATAACAGTAGCCTAGCCCTACAGTATGTGTGGCTCCTTTAAGTAAACCTGACGTCAGTGAATTGCGAGTGAGTGGCTAGAGAGTGTGAATCGTTTTCATTTAGGACTAAACGCTCATAAACGGCTCAGCTTGGAATAAGCTACAGTATAGCGACCAAATCAGAGTTTGTGAGGGAAACTTAGGTTTAGTTTCAACTGCGGGTAACTGAATAAAGCTGCAACTCCTCAGACTGTATCTTATGTCCGTCTACTCTGTTGCGCACAACCTGCTGCAGCAGAAATGAAAGGCGTTAGCCCCGAAGGTTTTAATAACTTATTATGATGACCTGTCTGGAACTGAAGCACGAATGGTTAGCATATTTCTAGATAATAATACAAAACCCAAGCTAAAGTAATGCAAATATAATACTAAAACACAACTTAGAACTAGGCCTACTTATGTACTCGTCCCATCCCACTAACGAGTTTGTTTATTTGTTTCCCCGACCAGCGCGGTAAAGTGCAAACACACCAGCACAAGACGGCTCTAGATTGGGCTGAGCTCCGCTTTGTTTAAGGTTAAATGGCGGATCATTCACGAGAGGATTTTGAGATGCACAGATTCCCAAATGAACGCATATCCACAGATTTTGTTAGAGTGGTGAAATACATTCACACCGCTGACATTATATTGAGGAAAAAGTATAGCCTACCAAGCTCAAGTAGGCTAGCTCAGTGTAGACAGACGGACCTTACATAGGCCTAAATTAGGACTTTAAAAAATATCGGCGCAAATCATCGGCCAGAATTCTGTTATCGGACCGATAATAATATTTTCATTTTTTCACTTATCGGCTAATAATATATCGGCCGCCGATATATCGTGCATCCCTAGTAATTAGTAATTTTGTAATTACTTTTGCAATCTGTTCCCCTGTCCTTCCTGTTCGTTCGTGCTCGGCAGTCGACTGATCGCGACTTTACAAGATGGGGGCCAGCGGAGAGATTCTCTGAAGGTACTGCTTGTATAGACAGTCTTTTTTAATAAACTTCCTGTGCACTTCCAAAGTTCTCAGTATCTCATTTTAAATGTCAGGACCCTCAGAAGTCTACCAATGCAGTGTGGAGTTACTTAACATTTTTAATGGTGTAAAAATAGCGATTTAGCTGCATAGGCTACGCTATGCTCCCACAGCTAGCAGAAAACCTTATGCAAGTTCGGCGAAAATCGGCGCAATTCGGAATACTAGGGGGTGACCCAAGGTGCCTATTGGACACATGTAAGTACTCTGCAACATCTTTCAGTGCAGCTAAGGTCAATTTCACACCGGAATTCTCCTTTAAGCCATCCCTCAAAAAACCTACCCTTGACCCTAACAACCTGGCCAACTATAGGCCTATATCTAATCTCCCTTTTTTGTCAAAAATACTAGAAAAAAAGTGTCGAAACAAATTGGTACCTTCTTGCATATGAATAAAATCCAAGAATTATATCAGTCTGATTTCAGAGCTCACCACAGTACTGAATTAGCCTTAGTTAAAGTTTTTAATGACCTCATCGCTGCCGATAATGGACATATATCAATATTGGTCCTCCTGGACCTCAGTGCTGCCTTTGACACCATAGACCACAACATACTACTCCACAGGCTTGAACATTCGATAGGCATTAAAGACTCAGCACTCGCTTGGTTTAGATCATACCTTTCTAACCGCAGACAATTTGTACAGGTTCACAATAAACCATCTACCCAGACTGTGGTAAAATATGGGGTGCTTCAAGGCTCAGTACTAGGGCCCCTGTTATTTTCTCTCTATATGCTTCCTCTAGGCCAGGGGTATTCAATTAATCTTCAGCGAGGTCCAGTTATGGAAAATTTCCTCAAGCAAAGGTCCGGAGCATCATCATTTTCAACGTGCGTGTTTAGGCTATGTACATGTATGTATGTATAATATTAGGATGGATGGATGGATGGAGCCTAGTAGATAGATAGATAGATAGATAGATACTTTATTGATCCCCAAGGGGAAATTCAAGAAATAGAAGATTTAGGCCTAGGCCTAATGTTTAATGTGAAATAAAATAAGTAGCCTAAAAGGCAACATTCGAAATGAGGAGAAATAAGGCAAGATAAGAGTAGCCTAATTGGGGAGAAAAACTGAGTAGCCTTGGCTATTTTTAAGATCTTAACGTGAACTTAAAATAAAATTTCAGCTGAGACAAGGATGGATATTCCACACCTGGTTTCTTGAACCCATTAATCAGCAAGTTTAATTTATTCTTTTTAGTTTTTTTTTTATGTTGACCCGAAATCCTGGAAACCCAGGAATATCACGTTGTTGGGCAGTGAATGCATGCAGGCTTAACTAGATTGTGGTGGATCAATTATATTGCCTTCTTAAATCGTAAAATATTCTGTGGTCTCAGTTCACTGTTGAATGGGCCTAGCCTACCCTATGCTTGCTCAAAATATATGCTTTGTCTAGTAGAGGTGTTTCAAATTGGCGCTTAAAATCACCTGTCTCAGAATATAGGCTAGAAGAGATCCAGGGCAATTCCGCGCAAAACTGTCACATCCATTTTTAGTTGGCGTTACGGACGTGACAGTTTTGCGTGGTATTGCCCCCGTATCGCTATATAAAGCTCTGTTCTCGCTGTCTAGCTTTCTCCTCTTTGAGCAATCGATGATTTGAAAATAACTTACTTATCGTTAACTTAGATATCCATCTGATTGTTTCTCGTCCCGTCTCCTCTCCTTGCTCGTTTCAGGCTATCAGTCTCTTCTCCATAGTAGGCCTAGGCTACTTTACTCACTGACTCGACTTTATCAGAATTCACAGATTTCACTGGCTGAGTAGCAGCAAGCGAAATGATGGTTCCTGAAGCTCCTGAAGTAAATGCTGTTATCCTAACCAACGAAACATTTAGCGCAGCTTTGAAATCTTACGTGAAAATCTAAATTAGGCTATTATGGTCTGGGTCCGGATAGGATCACGTCACGGTCCGGACTCGGACCGCGGTCCGCCATTTGGTGATGGCTGGCCTAAAACAACCAACAGATGGTGGGCGGGTGCCGTTTTGAAAATTGGTCAACAAACTTTGGTGCTGATGGATGGCTGATGGATGATAAGTTTTGGAATGCAGTTATGGTTGAAATAATAGCCCATCAGCGCATCTCTAGTGTGTGTGCCTCTCTCTCGCTCAGAGGGGAGGGAGAGGCTGAGGGTCGATCCAGCATGGATTCTAAACTCTGTGGTGGATAAGATCTACAATTAGGTGTTAATAATATTACCACGCTAGGTCGAAGTACTCCCAAGTGCTATTGCGCCACACATTGTAGTTCGCTTTATTTTGTAGTACAGTTTATTCGCTTGGAAAATCGCCACGTTTCATGTTGTGTGACGTACACATTTTTATCAACTACTCGTGCAACTGTATTTAAGTAGGGGAAAAATGGAGGTGTTTGATTACTGCTATGTTCCTCTCTCTACGGCCACGGCAGAGCCCGCTAGCATAACACATTCGCGCCGCGCGTTTTAGGCTATATGGGTGATGCAGCGCTGCTGACGTGAAAGCCCTTGCCTGTTCTAGAAAGACTGACCTAATGGCGCGGGAGAGGTATGACTCAACTCGTGAAAGTTAAGGTAAGAACATATATTACTACTGATTTTGGGTGGCGTGTTCCTTTAAGGCACTCGATAGGCTATATGGTAACGAGCTGTGTGCGCCTGGAAAGACAATAGAAGATGCTTTCTGAATAGCACAGCGAAGACGGCTCTGGTCATCCCATACCCTCCCCCCACTTCCTGTAGCCTATGACTTGTTGCCGTTTTGGGACATTAAGCTTTTTCACGTTAAGCACCCCTCCCCCACCCCCTTCTTTCACAAGCAGTGAGACGTGTGTCGAAAAATTGACTTTATTTTCCATACGGAGAAATAACATATGCAGAGTCTAACCAAGGTCAATCTTGCCAAAAAAGCCCTCAAACCTGAAAACACATGAGGCAAAACATCACAAAACTAACTAAACTAACACGCGCATATTTTTATATTGCAATCATTGTAGCCTACAGTTGTAACAGCGTGTAACAGTCGTTTTACTCCCCGTATGCGCTCATTATAAAGAACGTTTAACGTGTCCATCAACTAATCACCAAATGTCTTATAAACAAGTATTGCCAGGAGCAACACCTTGCAAAAAATGGAACGCCACAGCGGACTATGCTGCCCACAAGCGGCTACAGTTGTACTTACATTTCACCCAGCTGCGTGAATCACCTTGATGGTGAATGAAGTGTCAATTCCTAACTGGGACCCACTGTAGTTGCGATTGAGGCCAGAACCGGATACCAATGACTGTACAGCCAGAGCCTAGCTGTCGCCTTTGCACAACACTGCCATCTGCTGGTTGTTCAGTGGAGGGTGTCTTCGCATTCAAATCTAGTGGTATTTATTTGTGGATCTTGGTGTGCAGTAGGAATGTCTCAAAATGATATATATCCTTTTAAATATATTTAAATCATTTTGAGACAATCCTCACTCCATACTACCGGAGCCGGCTGAGACCAGGTGCTCGCTATCTCGTAAAGAAAATAGAGAGCTAGCAAGGTGAATTTGAAAGGACGCCTCTTCATGAGTTGTGGCGTGCTGTACAGACGTGGCTCCGGGAATGGAAAGGGGAGGGGGAAAAGGGGGAAGGGAGGGAGCAGTCGTCAGAACGACTGGAAGAGGGGCAGCCCTGGACCGGGTCCTGGCTGGGGGAAGTGGATGGGGGAGGGAAAGAGGGGGCGGAGGGAGTAGCGACGCGGTCGCTACCGGGGCCGTCTGAAGAAGTGGAGTCGGATCCGGAACTACGGCGGAGATGCTGCGGGAAGGAAGTCGGCGGTTAAAAACCTGGACCGGCTGTGGCTGTGGCTGAAGCAGCGGAGTGATACGCTCTGGAGCGTGTGCTGCAGGAAAGCACCGTCGACATGCCCAGTTTGCGAGATGACTGGTAGCGATGCCTTGTGCCCGACTGAATGGCCTGCGGAAGATCCGCGCCAGAATGCCAGAAAGAGCAGCCTGCTTCCTGGTCCGGAGAAGGGAACTAATAGAGGGAGCGGGAAGGAGAAAGAGGACTGAGTTAAAAGACGGAGGAGGATGGAATTTCCTATCCGACCTACGGAACAAGATGCCCCAGAAATGGAGAGTGCTGCGGATGTGTGCAACTGTCCAATTGATGGGAGCAATGCAATTGCGATATGATTTTTTGAATGTTGATGTCCGATTTAGCTAATATCCAAAGTTGTGCCGGTTCTGATTGGTGAGCACGTCTAGTGCCGTGTCGTGTTTCACTAACTGTCACACGAGGACGACATAAATAATTGCAGCTTGCAATTAGATAATGTATTGCGATGCAATAATAACAATTGTATGCAATGCGATAATAGCAAACATTTTAATAAGCTGTCAATGGGGGGGGGGGGGGTGGCGATCACTCCCTCCTGTCAGTGTTCAAGGAGTGTCATTATTATATTTCGGCTGTAGACTGGGGTTTGAGGGCCTGCTGAGAGTGAACTTAGCGCAACTACCCACAAAGTACTGCTTGCTGGCGAAGTGCTAATTTTAAAACATACATACGGATAACCAGTCATTGTAACCAAATATGACTTGAGTTTATTTGCAAAGCTAATAGTAACGCAGTAGCTGCTTGAAACGCCGGCCATCGACACAGGACGAGTTGACCAATCACGGTCCTTGCTGCCTGCGTCGCCTGACGCAAATTACGTGTGTGTACTGTCGCTTTAATAATTGCTGACGCCTGCGGAACAAGCCAGCGGAAATACTGGGCACTTAATTTTGAGGCTTATCAGTTCGTTATAAGTAGCTTAAATATTCAACAACGCTAGTATCAGTTTATAAGAAGTCAATGGGCAACTATAAGTGAATGAGCAAAACCTGTTCGTTCTCTGATGCCAAAACAGATTACGGATTGAGTGATCTAAGGAAGATTGGCCTCCACTGGATAAAAACTTCAGACGCTTGGCGTGGCGAGCCATGTTAGAATTTAGAGCATTTCAAGTTACCTGGATCATCTTGCTATGTGAAAACGCGGGCTTGGAGCAGCATGATGTTAGAGCCTTGAAGTAGGCTGGGGAGCAAGCTTACCCTTGCTCTGTGCAGTGACCTGATAAACGCTGATGAACCAGGTGGCTGTAGCCCATGGACTGGATGTAGCTTTTGAATGGTTAGTCAGTGAAAAGACCCAGCTCCATTACGTCTGCCTACCAAGGCTTTGCAACTCCAATAATTTTGCGAGCGCTGCAGCGTGTGATGTAAGGATAAGGAGGCCGGCTTAAATATCCTGGCGGCAGAAGACAGGTGAGTTAATTGCTGTCAATCATCCCTAAGGGCTCCTCCCGAACTTTGTTTAGAAAACATCATGAAAAAAACAGAACGTGCTCTAAGCAATCAGAAACAGCAGCAGGATGGTAGTAATGTTAATACAAGTGTTTCTTCCCTGAAAAGCTGTAGGTTGCCTTGTCAGCCATTCCCAACTGAGTTAGAAAAAAACAGGGCCTTTGGTTTCATGTTTCCCATCTCATTCACACCTCACCACTTCTTTGAGTGAGCCCTGTGAAAATATTGATTGCGATTACTCCCACTCCCAAGCATCGCTGTGTAGCTGCAATTCCTCAGATGACAGAATCTCATTGATTCCACACACACACACACACACCAGGCTTGTGCAAAATTCCAGAATTGAATTGAAACTGGCTTTTAAATTCTAATTCAATTCTTGAATTTCACTGGCATTTCAATTGAAGTAGCAAACAGGAAGCAGATTTGCAATTCGAATTGTGCACAACCCTGACACACACACACACAAACACAATGGATGTTTAGTTGAGTGCAGGAACAAGCCGCTCTGTGGTCCTGTTGTAGAAAGTGCCACAGGTGTTCATAAAGCTGTGAGGAGCCATGGGGGACACACAAACGGGTGGTCTTCCTGCCTGTTCGACCCAGCAGAGGTCTGGCTCTCCGGGTCCCCCGATTACCTTCGTTCTGTGGCAGGAGACTCGAGGGAGGAACTTTGGCTCTTCCTGGGCGGCGTGTTACTTCCTCCACATGGACAAAAGTGGGTCACCTTGACCACCATCTTCGCTTTCTCCTACGAAGCGATCAACAGAAGTAATAATGATGACAATGACGGCAATATTATTAAATAATATTTAAAACAAAATATGGAAACTCAACTGTCCTGCATGAGACATAAAGAGATAAGATTGTGTTTTTGCCGTTGGACAGCTTGCTCTCTAACACACACACACTCACTTGGGGCAGCCGTGGCCTACTGGTTAGCGCTTCGGACTTGTAACCGGAGGGTTGCCGGTTCGAACTAGTAGGCACGGCTGAAGTGCCCTTGAGCAAGGCACCTAACCCCTCACTGCTCCCCGAGCGCCGCAGGCAGCTCACTGCGCCGGGATTAGTGTGTGCTTCACCTCACTGTGTGTTCACTGTGTGCTGAGTGTGTTTCACTAATTCACGGATTGGGATAAATGCAGAGACCAAATTTCCCTCACGGGACCAAAAAAGTATATATACTTATGCACGCACACACGCAAACATGCACGCGCACACGCACGTACACACACACTGTCCTCCGTGTTTCGAGTGTGAAGTGCAGGCACTGTCCATATTTACGAGTGTGCTGACTAAAATGCCGAAACACACCGTGAAGAGAGCTGCAGCATCGCTGGACACGTCTGGAAACGTCCATGTCTGGGGGGGGGGGGGATGGATTCATGTTTGCTAGACATCTTTATTTATGCAGGTTGTCCATTCCATTCCCCACTGTCCAGCAGCTGTTTTGAAATCCATACCAATCTGCAGGGGGGGCCATTTAGCCACGGATCAGAGAGAGAGAGTGTAATTAATACCAATCGCCCATCTTCTGCACTCCCACTCATTGCAGTAACACATGCGCCATGCAGTCAAGTTATTCTGTGGTTTTCCACATGTATGGAAATCCTGAGTTCTCGCGAGAGCACAATGGAATTGTCTCTGCGAGACACTCTGGCAATGAGCAATGATGCACGTTACTTTTACCCTAACATTCCGGGGAACCAGCTAAACTGATAAAGACAGCGCTGCAACGTTGGAGGACAGTACACATTGGTCGTAGTGTTATCCGATTGCGTCGAAGTCCGAAATCGTTCAGAGTAAACATGGTCTAGTCAGGGGCGTCATGCAAGCCAAAATTCTCGCGCGGCACAATCAGGATTTTTTTCTGAGGGGGGTGCTTACATTAAAAAAGGTGCTGAGGTCTGACTTTGTGGTGCTCAGAAATTAAATTATTTTAATCTTGATTCATGTGATGAAGGACTTTGAAAGAAGTTTGACAGGTTTCAGTGCTGAGTAAGGTTAACAGTAAATATTTGAATATTTTAGGCTACTAGGCCCAATATATTTTTCATTACCATTATGGCAAGCAATAGCTACCTCATTTGTAAGTTGCTACCTGCAAATCATGAGTTTTGACCTGATACATGAGAGACTGCTATTATTTTCTTGCCCTCTACATCACGGTCATAGCGATCCTATTTATATAAAACAACTGTATGCCTCCTTTTGAACGGCTAGCCTATCCCTTTTCACTACATGGATTAGCTGCCAGATACGTGAAGAGAACAAGTGGAGAATGAACGCGATGCCTTGGTAGGCCTTCTTGGTTGGATTTTGTAGTTACTGCAAAATTAACACCCTTGTTTCTATGAAACTAGAAACAACTGAACCAGGAGACTTTGTCACGTACAAAACAAAACAAAGCAGATGTCTGTTAGACAAATATTTGTAATATTTGTAAGAGTACTACGTAGGCTACGTTACACTGACACAACGTAGCTTCTAATGCTCTGAATCACGGCCAACATCAAATCCATAGTTCTAATTTTTTGATCACAAAGTCAAAATTTCCAGGTCAACCACAAATAATTTCACTGCTTTTTATCACTTAGCCTACTTACCACTTGAACACCATTGATTGTAACCGTTTAACTGTAACGGTTCAACTGTTCAAACTGTAGCACTAGCCTAAAGTTAACTGTACAGTTCAACCAGAGAATGTCTAATAAGGGGAGAACTTTCACTCTCGGAACTCTTCCGGTGTGGTACTGCATCTAGGGGCGCTCGGGGGCAAGTCCAGAATGAATGGAGATCTATGGAGCTGTACCTCTCAAAATCCACTTTTCTCGGGATATATTTTTTTTTCAAGTAATTTGAATATTGTATTCGAAAGGAGAGGCAAAGACAATACACTTGGTTGAGTATTATATTTTTTAAAGTCACTTAATTGTTCTAAAAAGCCTTTTCAAACGTGTCAATGACATCATTCATTAGCATGATCATAGCATAGCATAGCATCAATGCTAGCGTGTTATGGGCAACAATGACCCAACCTGTAAGAAAACGAAAGGACATGACTCCCGGATTATTTCACTTTTGATTGATAATCCATATCCATTTTGCGAAAAATAAAATCAAATCTGAGGGTTTCAGTTGTTAAATAGGTGAAAACAATAAATTTAGCCATGTAGTTCCGTAGGACCCCATGTATTTTGGACTCGCCCGCGATCGCCATCTAGGTGAACTCTGGTGAACTGCAGCCAAATTCGGTTTGTATGGGATTAATAGAGAGTGGGGAGGCTCTCCGTAGACGGGCTCTGGTTCAACACAAGCAAAACATTGCGAGCACAATGTGCGTTTGAGTTGCTATGGGAACATACACAGACACCAATTTTAGGATAAGAGCTGCTGATCGGTCTTCAACTATTTTGGTAGCCTGTATTACACATCCAGAAGCATACATTTGAGTAGTTACAGGCTCTGGCTTATTATGGAGCATATTAGGAACAAAGTTATGATCAAAAAAATTATCAGGAAGGAAAAATCCGAGGGGGCACGTGCCTCCTTAATTTCAATGGGCATGACGCCACTGGGTCTAGTGTTATCCAATTGACCTGTCGCTAAGCGCCACCCTTAGAACGCTGATGAGCCAATGACAGTCCAGCCTCAACGGGACTCGGACATCAGCTCGGACAACTCCATAGGAAACAACAGGGAGGAGGCATAAAATGACAAATTAATGGTTATTTATGGAGTTTATTAACTCAAAAAACCCCTACGGATAACCATGGTCAAACGTTTTGCATGGGGGACGTGTAATACTGATAGCCGGTACCCCGAGAGGCTAGAAAACGGGGTATATTTTAATCAACAGTAGCCTACAGGACGTTTCTCGCGTTTGCAACAGCTCGACATAATGTAGGCTACTAAGCCAACAACGTGGGCACAGGATCCCTGTTAAATCCCAAGATGAAAATGCTCATTAACCAACTACTATATTCTTACTACATCAAATATTAACTGAACCTAACATATCTTAGTATCAATCTTCCACTAGCTAGCAAGCTAGCATTAACGTCAGTGGTTTTTGCACGGCTACTTGCCACAACTGCTTGTCACCTTGTATGTATTCTAAAGTTTTGAATACACCCCTCTATAGCATAATTAAGTCCCTTTTGATAGCTTCTGGAGGAAAGTAAATCCTTTAACGACCAAAACGTCCTCAAAGCCTGCTTTCATATACTGTCAGCTGCCATTGTCCACAATGTATTTCTAATCAAGTTTGGTTTGTTTGTCCGAGTTTTCGCACGGTAACAATGGTGGGCGGGGCTTAGCGACAGGTCAATTGTGTGCAGTAAAATTTTTAAATGCATGCTTGTTGCCGCCCCTCGAGTTGGGCTATTACATTGTTCATGGCCAGACCCTTAATCTTTCTAGATTACCAGGGTGTGGATTTTCCAGGCTACATGTATACATCACTACCTCATAGCCTGGGTCTGCCTGAGAAGCAGGCTCCTACATCAGTAGAGGCTGTTCTGCTGCAAACATTATTTATTCATCTACATCTTTTTTTTATTTTTTCAGGACGACAGTTGGAAGCAGGGCAGAACTCTATATGGGGATGTTAATTACCTTCTGCTATCCTGCGGTTGCAACATCATCACCTCTCCATTCCGTTTAATTCAAGTGACTTTTAATGGAATTGGGTGATAACATTTCTCAATTAGATTTGGTCCTGTGTGTATCTTATTTACTTGTACATCCGAACAGTCCCTTGCAACCAAATCACAGTATAAGTATACATACCACCTCACCTCACCACATTAGATAAAACAAATCATGTCTTTATATTGGGTTGCTGTGGTTGTGTTTTGTACTTTAAATGAAAATTCCAGTATTTAGCACTTTGAGTCCCTTTTCTGGTTTGTTTTGGATGAACTAGAGTGGTGGACACCGAAATTTTGACGATTGGTCCTGTCTCGACCTTTCTGACTCGTTTTGAATCGCCTTTGACTACTCAGAGTGGTTGCCAACAGGCATACTGTAGTAGGCTACTCAAACATGTCCTAAAACAACCCTTAACAAACGAACAAAAACAAACGTTTTCAAAACGAGTCAGAAAAGTCGAGACAGGACCAATCGTCAAAATGTTGGTGTCCACCACTCTAGTTCATCCAAAACAAACCAGAAAAGGGACTCAAAGTGCTAAAAACCGGAATTTTCCTTAATAAATCTTCTACTCTGTGTCTGTGGCATGCTTGTTTGGAGGATGACTGACACCAGTCAATGGCAGCCGTGCGGCATGGAAAAGCATTTCCTAAAGTGGCTCTGAGTGTGCAGTGTGTGTGAAGTGGAGAGTTATGAGCTTGTATACTGTATTTAAGCCCTTTTCTCCATGTCCCTATATGTCTGGTGCAAGATCAAGATCAAACCATATTCTCTTCTTGTTGGATCGCAGCACTGTCAATCCCATTGGATTATTCAATATCAGCCCGCCAGAGTTTAATGCACTTGTGCTAAGCATGCTGCGCTATTACTGTACATACTGGTCCTCTTTGAGGGTGGTCAAAGCGCCCATCTGACACAGGCTAGATTTATGGGATGCTCTCTTATAAATTGACAATCATGGACGAGGACTCTGTCCACAGTACCACTGACCACCGAGGGAGAAAGAGAGGGGGGGAGGGGGAATGAGAGAGAGAGAAAAAAGAAAGAGGCTTTCAGGCTTTCAACCAATGCATTTCCATTTCCTCCCATCGACTGACAAACTGACGACTGAATGTCGGGAAATAAAAGCAAAAACAAATAACAGCATAGTTTCCCACCCGGGAGTGGCAGTGGACTTAGCGGTACACTCTCTGGAGCTGGAAATGGCACAGAGGAGAGGAGAGGAGGTGTATGCGCTCTGAATCTCTTATCTGAGCTCAGCTCTGACCTCCTCCCTCCATCGATCACATCTGCTGTATATAAACAGTTCTGATAAAAACGTGTAAAACAAAAAAGAGGAAGGTACACTCTTCTCCCTTCGATGCTTGGGTCAGAAAATCACCGTGTCTTATCTTCCGCTGACAGCTGAGGAGCAGTCCTTATAATTTACGTGTCCATTTTTGCTTTATTTTTTTACCTCAAGTTGTTTTTTCATATTTCATCCTACATGCCAGATTTGATTTGTCGAATATGTTGGGGATTCTCGCTCAGTCCTGCGTGACGAGTTCAGGAAACAGAAATCATCTCCAACAGATGGGCAAGGCCTATCCTACTCCATGGAGTCCTCTATCAATACCCTGCATTCTGAAGTAAATGCAATCACACACACACACAGACACACAAATACGTGAAAACACACACACACACACACACACAATAGATAGATAGATACTTTATTGATCCCCAGGGGAAATTCAAGGTCTCAGCAGCATACACAACACATACACATTCTTTAACAGCAGAAAAAGTAATTAAAGTATATAATATAAAAACACAACTAAGCAATAAGGACAGTAGAATATAAAGAATATACTAAAATACAAATTATACTAACACTTAATCTAAATCAATTCTAAAAACAGTATCCACATAGTGGTGATTAATCAATCAGAGGCGCTTGCAATGACTGAGGCAGGGACTGAGCCTGTGATTCTCTGTGCATAGTAAGGTAAGGTGCTCTGTGTGAATGAGTGTCATGGTGATAGTGCAATGGTGATAGTGGTCATGGTGATGCATATGCACTAATGTGCTAATATGATGCAGGGCTGCCAACTCTTCAAAAAACCTTGGAGTGAGATTTGGTGTGGCCAACCAAAATTTTGCTGCGGACATTTTTGAATTGGCTTATTCAGCATTATTACCGTACAGTAAAAAAAACGTACATCAGTGGTTCTCAGGTGTAGGGATCAGGGTCCCAGAGGTTAATTAACATTGGTATCAAAGGGATCTACTACTAGGACCTCGGCCTGAACCTGCGTTCATCTGATGCTGTGTCGTCCTAAGGGTGTTTGTATATTTTAACTTTTAAATGCATCAATCAGGTGCACTTTCAAAATAAATTCAGAGGTCAGACTTGCTTATTTTTATGGAAATATTTGTGCTGTAGCCTAAGCTATTTTGCACTTCAGAATTATAACCATGCACACACAGGTGGAATAGTTATGGTGATATTGCAATAAGTTCACAACCACAAAACATATGCTACATTTCACAGTTCAGAAATGTTCAAAAATGTGTGTACATTTCAGCACTCCATGAAATTATGCAGAAGTGGTCACCTGTGTTATTCAGCTAGTTCATTTAAGATATTGGTCATTGTAATGGCCATACCCTATAGCCTACATGCTCTTCCTTTTTCGGGATATCTGGGAACGTATGATGTGAATGTTTGCATATGGCTTATGTCAGGCTTTATATCAATATTTGTGTCTCATTATTTGATTTTCATCATATTTTTGCATTAATGTCACTAGGAAGCATGCCAATAGAAATATATTCATTTATCTGTGTAAGTGGGATAATCTATGGCTGAGCAATTTACAAAAATGTATGTACTGACAAATAGTTTACATTAGAATAGATTATAATTTTGCCGCAATGAGGCTATGTAGAAATGTGTTGCAATTTCAAAACCGGATTGCTCAGGAACCACTTATTGCACAGAGGCATGCTTTATATCCTCGTATTCGGTAGGCTACGGTTTGCTGTTTATTGTGATATTGGGTTTGCCACGTGTTGTGTGAAGGGTTAGTGAGATATTTAACCGAGAGTAATGGGTGTGCACTGTGTGCAAAATGCAAATATGATTAGCCTAAATTGCATGTCAGTTCAATGTTAATTTTCTCGCGAACCATTTATCACTTGGTGCTAATATCATTGGAAAGCTTAGATTCCGCTCGTTCACATGATGTGTGATATAGGTTTAGTTTAGTTGAACCACATTTGCCAGGTATTTGACCTACCAGGTTGACACTTCAGCTGGAAAAATACTCAATAATACGCAAAGTACCTGAAGCCAGGGAAATGGGATGCCTGGGATGGCTTCTGAAGTAGCATCGCAAATGAGAGAAAATTTTGAAAATTCCACAGACACAGCTCTTGAACCCTCTCACCGTCTCTGAAAGCATAACTAGTCGATCAGTGGCTCAACAGGTAGATCTATAGATAGGCTAAGCTAATTTTTCAGGCATCTGAAAAACCGGGTTGTCACTTCAGCGTGAGAAATCGGGGGTGTGGCGTGTGAAACTAATCAAATGTGTGTGTCTCACGGCCAATGCGTGAGAGTTGGCAGCTCTAATGATACATGTGATGCATATGTGCTAATATGATGCATGTGATGCATATGTGCTAATATAGCACGCAAACAGTGAGGCAGAAAGACAGTGGTAAAAGTGGCTAGTGGACAGACAGTATCCAAACATGGAGGGGGTGAAGAGGCAGACAGACTATGCAGAGAAGTCTATCTCTCCTCGTCCCTTAAGTGAAGCATTGAACAGTTCAATGGCCCTAGGGACAAATGACTTTCTCAGTCTGTCAGTTGTGCAAGGCAGTGAGCGAAGTCTCCAGCTGATCAGGCTCTTCTGCTTAACAATAGTGCTTCGGAGTGGGTGACACTCATTGTCTAAGATGTTGATCAGTTTGTTCAGGGTCCTTTTGTCAGATAGTGAAGTGATGCACTTCAGCTCCCACTACAGAGCCAGCTTTCCTTACCAGCCTGTCAATTCGTCCCGCATCCTTCTTCCTTGTGCTTCCTCCCCAGCATACTACTGCATAGAAGAGGACGCTGGCAACAACAGACTGGTAGAACATCCTGAGGAGCTTGCTGCACACATTGAAGGACCGCAGCCTCCTCAGGAATCACAGCCTGCTCTGCCCTTTCTTGTAGAGTGCATCAGTGTTGGCTGATGTCCTGATACACCCCACAATTGCAGTATCATCAGAAAACTTCTGCATGTGGCATGACTCGGTGTTGTAGCAGAAGTCAGATGTGTACAGGGTGAACAGGACTGGAGAGAGCACAGTTCCCTGTGGCGCTCCGGTGCTGCTGATCACAGTGTCAGAGAGACAGTTCTTCAGTATGACAAACTGTGGTTGCTCGGTCAGGTAATCTGTAATCCAGGTTACCAGGTGAGCGTCCACACCCATCTGCAAGAGCTTGTCTCCCAATCTGAGGGGTTGGATGGTGTTAAAAGCACTTGAGAAATCAAAGAACATGATTCTCACTAGAGACCGACCGATCGATCGGCCAGCCGATTTAATCAGTCGTTTTTTGCTATTTTTTAATCAATCAGCATCGGCCGATTTTCTTATGTGCCGATTTTAAGTCAGTCACATCTGCGGGCAGCTACTTGGAACACAGCGCGAGGTTTTAAAAGAGACGGTCTATTTAGAACTAAGAAAATCTTTGGTTTCAAGGAGCAAGACTGTCTACAGGTAAGGCATCAATTTTTACATTCCAGTGTCCCAAAGTCGTATATTTTCTCTTATGATTATGACCGCCGCGCAGCGAAGTGGCGGTCATATAGGTTTAGTAAGATTTTTTTTGTCTTTTTTTTTTTTTTTTTTCTTTTTCGCATGCCCAAATTTCCGTCAATGATTCCCGGGACACTGAAAGACCGGGGTACACGAAACTTGGTGGGCATGTAACCCCACATGGATAGCATGGAACCATCGTTTTTCGTTTTGATCTGTAGCCCCCCCGCTGGACTGGACCCCCCGAAAGGAGGGTAGGGCAGACACAGTTTTCTGTGAATATCTCGAAAACCGTTGGGTTTAGGAGGACCATTTTTTTTTTTGTATGTTGCTCTCAAGAGGCCATGTCAACCCATTCCATAACCACTCATTTCATGTATAGCGCCACCTAGTTAAACACAAAAAAGTAAAAATGAGGTGTTGTAATCGCAGGTATCTGTGACCTAACATAGTCAAAACTGCACGAAATTGGAAGTGTAGGATCATTATGACACCCTCTGAATGCATGCCAAGTTTCGTGGAATTCCGTTCATGGGGGGCCACACAATAAATGAATTTATGTTACTATACACCAACTGGCCTGTAGGTGGCCGGAGCAGTTTTCTGTGAATATCTCGAGAACCATAGGGCCTAGGAGGTCCACCTTTTTTATGTATGTTGGTCTTAAGGGGGCATGTCAACCCATCCCATTACCACTTATTTCATGTATAGCGCCACCTAGTTAAAAATTAAAAAGCAAAAAATTAGGTGTTTTCATCACAATATCTCTGGCTGACAAGGTCAAAACTGCACGAAATTAAAAGTGTAGCATCATTATGACACCCTCCGAATGCATTTCAAGTTTTGTGTACTTTCGTTCATGGGGGGCCTTACAATAAAATAATTTATGTGTACATTTAGTGATGTACACCAACAAGGATTCCCGGGACACTGAAAGACCGGGGTACACAAAACTTGGTGGGCATGGGCCTAGGATGACCATTTTTTTCTGTATGTTTGCCTCCAGGGGTCATGTTAACCCATTTCATGTGCACACATGTGCACAAACAGATACACACACACACACACATACATTGACAGTAATCATACGTATGACACATACTCACACAGTAGACATATGTACGCTTGCATGCACAGGCACATACGCAGGCACACACACAAGCACGCACACACACACACATAACATAAACATAACACAAACAATCAAGAATTTCTCAGAATTATGAACAGGCAAGATGGAGGTGGGGTTGTATAAAATGAATTTTACATGTGAAATCTATGAACTAATAATGTTTTGGTACTTGTTGTCTAGCAGATACCAGTGAGAATTGAGTGTGGATAATGCAATTTAGTGAGACAGTTAGAATCATATAAGCCTTTCAGCGTGATTTCTTTTTGTGGAAAAAATGTGCTGGACTGGGCGGCGGTCATATTTTGTACCGCTCTGCGGTACATCTAGTTTCTCTTATGGTTGTAATCTGTGATGTTGCTTCATTTACCGAAAGTGCGTTGGGAATGCGCCGGCAAGCCCCCTCAATGCTGGACCCCGTTTCTCGAAAGCATTGTTGCTAACCAGTTAGCAACTTAGTAGGTTGCCTATGGGAAATTGCATTGCAACCAAGTAAGTTGCTAACTAAGTTAGCAACGACACTGTCGAGAAACACACCCCTGGTGACCAGCGTGATGTTTCGATCTAAACTATAGTAACGGACAATCTAAGTGAAAATTTAACAAAAAGAGGATGCAAATCTAACATGTGAACGCTTTATAACACTGTCATCCCATGTCCATTCGTTTTCAACTGCATCGGAGTTGAAGAAGAAATGAAAGTTGCTTAGCGTTGTGGCTAGTGCGTTGGGAATGCGCCGACTATGCAAGCCCCCGCCCTCAACGCCGGTGACTGCTATGTTACGATCTAACCTTAAGTAACGGACAATCTAAGTGAAATGATTGAGGAAAAAGAGGACGCACAAATAACAAGTGAACGTTTTAAAACATTGTCATCCCGTGTCAATTTGTTTTCGCGATGTATACATGTTTGATTTGATGCATGCTCACAGCATGCTGGGAGACGGAGTTTTATATTGTTGAAACCTAGGTCTGTGGTAAGGCATGGAAGTTCCACAGTGAAACTGTATTACCTGAACATGTATTTTGCCGTTTTGAAGTAACTATCTGAAGTTGTCACATCATGGAAGTCTTCTTGCACTCTGTTAAACATATTAAAATGAATAATTAATAGACTAACAGACTGCAAGAAGTCATACATTTGTTAATTCTTGTTGTTATGAATCGATGAGTAGGCCCCTACAGTCATTTTTATATAATAGCCTACATAATATTTCTACTATATACATAAATATATAATGTATATATAGAACATATGTTATTTATCATATCACATCGGCCATCGGCTGACTCCTGTAATGTTTATGATTTATAACATGTGATTTTATGTTGTAATGTTTATGATTTATAACATGTGATGTTATGTTGTAGTGTTTATGATTTATAACATGTGATGTTATGTTGTAGTGTTTTATGTTCACATGTGTTGTGTCTTAACATTGTTCCATTCAAGCCACAAGGGCGCGCTCTGGCTTTATTGTTTAAGTAAAACTGCGGGAGTAGGAAGTCGGGCATTATTCACTAACATGGATGTACGAACTGAAGTGTGAGATTGAAGTTCAGTAAAGAGCCGAAAATATTACCCTGCTGCGTCTGAGTTTAATTCAAGAACTTTACAACTCCGACCGCTAAAAATCGGTATCGGCATCGGCTTTAGAAAAACCCAAATCGGTCGGTCTCTAATTCTCACAGCACTTTTCCCCTTGTCGAGGTGGGAATGTGTCCTGTGTAGAAGATAAGTGATTGCATTGTCCACGCCCACTTTCTCCTGGTATGCAAACTGTAACGGGTCTAGTGCTTGGCGTACCTGGGGTCTGAGCATACCTAAGACCAATCGCTCCACTATCTTCATCACGTGATGTAAGAGCGACAGGTCTGTAGTCATTAAGCTCACTAGGGTGTGGCTTCTTAGGGACAGGGGTGAGACATGATGTCTTCCACAGTGTTGGAACTTGTCCAAGGCGTAGGCTCAAATTGAAGAAACACACATACAAACACACACACAGAATATACACACAAACACACACACACATTAAAACACACACACACATACATAATTACCTATCAGAACACACACACACACACACACACACATATGGAATACACACACACTGTTCTGATCTCCCTGCGCGTTAGGTACTTCGTGTACGTTATCACAGTTCACCAGCCAGCCAAACTCAGGTATAGAACTACACTTGAGCCAGGATTCAGAGCGCCCTGCTCCCTTTATTTCCTTTCACAAAAGTTGCAATACCACGAGTGAAACTGCAAATGGAAACAATACAAACCTTTAGTTTCTTTTTACAGTATGTCGCTAATAAGCAGTATAAAATTACGCTATTTTCAAAGTGATTCACAAGAACTACGCGCCATAAGTCAGCCCTTATGTAAACATGCTAACACACCATTACCGTTAGCACACAACGTAGTTACATTAGCTCATAACTTCAACTTAGTGCATGACTTTACAGTCGGTAAGCTTTAAACTTACAATGCCTAACATCACATTGCATATTCACTCAAACTCATACATTAATAAACTTACAGCCATTGCTTTCGTGAGCTTGAGAAGAGAAGAGAAGATTCATCGAATGACCAACTGAACTGTTATCGTCTTTCTTACTGCAGGCTTCTACGTGCTTCACGCGTAAGCGTTCATAGTTTACCACTGCATGTCAAAATAAAAGTCCAGTTCACTGTAGAACTATAACTACCTGTGTGTGTGTTATTCTTTCTCTTTACCTAAATACATTCAATAAATCATTTCAAATACCTTTTACCTTTTTTAAATCAGGAAAATAACTCTGCGGACAGAACACACACACACGTGTTCAGGTTTTTGTGTGTGTGATTGCATTTACTTCAGAATGCAGGGTAGAACACACACACACACACACTTCAGTCCATAGTGATGCATTGCCAGACAGAGGGTTAACCACCAATAGCATGTGAATGAACAGCATCCAGTGTGTCCCTGCTACACGGACCAAAAGAGAGTACATGATATGCAGCTCTCTGGGTTCATGTGTGGGAGACAGCAAACAAATCACACAAACGTCCTGAAATGTTTCAGAAAGAACATTCTGTGGAATTATAAATTGATTATAAATTCATTTTGTGCTCTGAATATCTCTAACATACATGTGGTAAACACTAATAAGGTAATCGTGAAGACTTCTCTTGTGACCTTTCCAGTCTTTGGAGACATTACCGCCTCAACAATTGAACAATTGCAACAAAAATCAACACCACCCAAAATGGTGGCTGGTGTTTGAATGACTGAAAAAGGCCACAGATGGTCAGTACAGTACAGGCATCATTTTCTCTCTGGATTGACCACCACTCATCCCCATACTCCCCACAATAACACACACACAGAAACACCCACACACACACCTAATTGGACTAGTGTCAGCGGACGGGTCAAGCAAAGGTCGCCAGCTCCAGGACCTCGATGTGGCCCGGCTGGAGGTCAGTGGAGCCCTGCAGGCTTTTGCTGATGACCATAAGCCACTCGCGGACGGTAAGGAGTATTGATCAGTCTGTAAAATGAACTGACATGTCAGCAGTGACATTAAATGAGAGGGGAAAACAGTAGTCTCACAAAATAATTTAGCCATTGGGTTGCCTGCGTCTCAGGGTGCAATCACCCCTAACACCCCGGGCCTCGTCAGATGTCAACACTGTAATAGCTACAAGGTGATGTTGTTGCTTTGTGTTATTACAATGGTAATTGCTCAGGGCATATATGGTGCAGACATATGTCAGTTATTTTATGAAGTAATGCAAGTTTAGCAGTGAGATACATGAAACTAGGACGAGCAAGATTCTCGCACTATCACTATCACAGCATTGTTGTAGACACACATACATATACAGTACAAAATGCAGCCAGAGTAACAGCAAAGGATCATTCACATAGATGTATTTGAAAATGAATACATTTCCTTAAAAAATGACATCATCATACTCATAATCAAACTAGTAGAAGTCTAACTTACTTGATCAGTGACTGACTCACTGGAAGACAGCATCAGGCTCATACATAGGACTCCTAGTCTTAACTAATTCATTACCCTCCCGTTTTACAATTTACAACTCCTGATTGGACCAGGGATTACCCCAGCTCCGTTTGCTTTTCTTAAACGACTGTTTAGCCTCTACCACTTAGCTGATGAGATCGATGTGACGGGCCTAAAATAGTGACGACTATCACCCTAACAGCCTTTGCCGCATTACAGCTACAGACCCGCTATCATGCGCTCCCCTTATTTTCTTTGACACGCTTTCAAATGTGCTACTCCAAACACCAGAATGCCAAACGCCTGGACGAGTCCAAATTCCCTCCACTCGAGGCCTCCTGACCTCCGAGTCAAGCTGTGGATGTGCGAAGCACTGTAGGTCAAACACCAGCGAAGGAGAACCTTGGCACCAGAACAAGGATAAGTGTCGGGGGGGACCACTGGTGTCAAGGGATCCCAGCGAGTGCCCTTTAAAAACCAATGCTTACTGGAGGACGGCCAGAACCAAGCAAGCACGCACTGGTGAAAGCCTGCACGGGCGCGCGAGAGTATTTCACCATTTTGAAGTTTAGGACCGAGCAGCGCAACACACACACACATGGGAGTTCGTGGGATAGTTGTAGTTATTCTAATAGATTACTCTAATTATTCTACTCTTAGAAATGGCATTATTGTCTAGACCAGAGGTGTCAAACATACGGCCCGCGGGCACGATGATTTTAAACGGCCCTCACGTCAGTCCCTGTTTTTTTGTGTGTCAACCTGTCTAGGGCATATCCCCTAGCATATTGTTCAAAACAGGAGTGCCTGCATAGCCATCAGGCTATTTACAATTTTCTATCACGTAAAGTTAGTGAACACGTTATCAAAATTAACGCGCACACATTTTGTTTGAGCAGGAGACAGAATACACATGCAGGCACGCAACTAGGCTACTTGTTGTTTTCTTTTACTCTGCTATCTATATATGGTTATCAGCACACAATGAGCTAATTCACTAACTCAATAGGCTACTCATCATGGATATCACAAGTTTAAACAACGAAAACAGAAAGGATGGAGGCAGCAAAGCTAGAGGAGTTATTCCAGATGGGCAAGAACAAGGTAGGCAATTGGTGTGCTTGTCAGAACGTTAGACTGCATTACAGCTGTTTAAAGCCAGATGTCACGGTATGCTAGAACAAAATTAAAGGTAACTTTAGCTATAGGGCTGTATCAAGTTGTCCAAATTACCGGTAATAGGTCATCGTAGACGTTGTTGTATTATTGCATGTGGGTATGGTTATGCTATGTAGGCTACTTTTTTGCAATGCACGGACCTAAAACCGGGAAACGGACAAATATTGTCCACGCGTGGATTTTTTTTGCGGGTGTGGGGGGTGGGTGTGTGTACCATAGCTCTCTCTCTCTCTCTCTCTCTCACACACACACACACACACACACACACACACAGTACCACAGTTTCTTTTAGTGGTAAGCACAAACAAGTGTTATGGACATTGTTATGCACATTATTGACTGCAGTTTATTCTCATCAATGTCAGTCCATGAATGAATATTGATCAGTTGTTAACTAATAGGCCTATAAGTTGCATTTGAAAATGTTACTGTGGTAGGCTGTTTGTTTTTTCAGCCACACTGTTTTAAAGTGGTTAGGACCATTATTCCACACCAATTGTGAATAAACCATACTGCAATACAGATTTCATGGTTGCACCATGCACATGTTCGCCGATTATGTGGCCCTCAGTAACCTATACATTCAATGATGTGGCCCTCTATGAAAATGAGTTTTACACCCCTGGTCTAGACAAACCGACCTTATCTAATTGGACTGCATTGTGAGTCTGGATTCAGTGAGTTAGGATTCAGTGCTCCATAAGCATGTGGGACATTGACTCACATTTCCTCCACATCTTTATGGGCTATTTTCCATGTTTTTCTTTTCACAGAAAACATTCTCATGGCAACCAAGCATCATCTCAATTCATCTTCCACCTTAGAGAGTGAGGTCATGTAAATACTGCCACCGAACCTGAATCCCCCGCTGACACCCAGGCACTTCTTTTCGGAGTTTTCTTCTTTCCCAGAAAATGTGGTTTTAAAAAATAAAATGCATGGGTCTATTTACAAATTTCCACATAATTGGTTATGCTATTTCCCATGGTGCCCAGTACTGAATAATCAAAAGGTTCAGCTGTTGACACTTCTTCCATTCTAAAATGAACAAAATGGATGGCGAATGGCTTGAATGGGTTTTGTTGTTTTTAAGTTATATTTCTCACTGGGGCATTTAGAATTCACTTCTGGTTCAAAAAATAGCCCAATAACTGTGGTGATATTTCAAACCCAAAGTTCCTTGGCTTGTATTACAAGTCACAATGTTATGAACAAAGAACAGGAAATTCATGTTTGCACTTACTGTAGGGGACCGCTTTGAGAAATAGCTGCAGTACAAAAGACAAAGGGTGGCGTTTGGAGGCTGAGAAATAAAACTCAAATTCTCCCCTCTGTTTGCCTCACTCATGCACCCTGCTAGCTCATATCATTTACTCACTAACCTTCAATAGGGATTGTTATTGATTAGTTTCCATTTAGTATTTTTTTTTCACCACAGTTGACTGTAATGAACACTTAACTCAGAACAAGCAAACCACAAATAGAGTGAAATAGGATTTGCTAATCGTCTTAGGGTTCCTGAACCTCTAACAAACAACATCATTGACACAAAGTTTCTTTCTCTGGCTGCAGAGCAGAGCATTTCCTGGGATGTGCCCACTGTGTTTAGGCCGCCCCAAGCCTCATATGGAAGCTTATAGGTTTGGCAATGGTAAAGATAACAAACTGTCAGAACTATATAATAAGGTGATTAACATACGTAATTAATACATAATAATGAACATACTCTTAATCTAAAGCACAAATAAATTATGACTGCATTGCACAATTGCACTGATTGAGATAGGGGATGCACTGCAGACTTTCAAATCAGTATTAACCTCAGAAAGTACAAATCTATAGGGCATTTGGGTAGTATTGACACTGACACTAAGTTAGGAAGATGATTGCAAGCCAGCATTAGTCCACTTTGTCTTTTACCTCTGTGTGGTATTGATCTTGTATGATAGTCAAGTTTTCAATGTTCCCACAGATGGTTTCTCCTCAGTCCAGGCACATCTAATTGATCCGAATAGAAAGTTAAACTGTGTCCTATCTAATCGCTCAGACAAAGCCTTCACTTTTCTCCTTTGGAACCCATGGCAGATGCCTCATTGTTAAAAAAATTGCAGCCCAGGCAAAAATGTGTACCTTATCATCGTGTAGTCACTTATTCCAAAGGCTAATAAAATGTCAGGCTTATTGTCTTTGTTCTCCTTATCACTTTCGTTAGCTAATTTAGCCACACTTTTCCCCCAGTGTTTAATCACTAGCCCACTACAATTAAGCCATCCTCAAAGTTTCAAAACGGCAAAGGCAAGGAAAGGTTGGGAACGCAGTTAGGAGAGGTGAGGCCAGTTCAGTGCATAATATATATTTAAGCTTTTCCAAATGGAATCTTTCTCTTAGTAGACTAAACTTAATAAATGAAACAGAATGGTCATCACAGTTATCACATTACCTTTACAAAGTTGGACTTTCATTTTATATAATTGAATTTAATTCTATATTAATTTAATTTTTTTTTTTTTTTTTCAAAAAAAGATATCTAATATTGTTTTCTTTACCTATTCATGCTATTTCAGTTTAATGAGGATTCTTTTCAGATAATTGTACTTGCAGAAGAGTCATGCCATGAACCTATGAAGACCAATCACACCACGCATGGGTGAGGATAACCTTGCAGTCAACAAATGATTTAAGCTTGAGAAGGCAGCTGACAACATGGCAATTGATGTCTTCAGTTAATTAAGTTAGTTCATAGGGACAGAGGAAGGAGGGAGGGAGGGAAGGTTTACACCTCCAGGCAATGGTTTCAGTTTCATCTGTATCCGCAATATAAATAATCATTGGTCTACATATACCTGCGGTTCTTTTTTGTAGTTCAATAACATTCAGCATCAAACTGATTTTTGGTGTTTTTCAGATACTGTATACATATACCATATATCCATGTTTGACGTAGGTCTCTAAGTAATATTTATCATCAGCATCCATACGTATTACGTAATATGTTTTAAAGATCACATAGTAAAGCAAACAAAAGATGACCACTAGGGAGTAATATTCTCCTCATAACATGCTCATCAGAAAAAAAAAAAGCCTATGGGGATACATAAATAAACCATCTTTCCTGATGTAAAAACAAAGTGTTCCTTTTTATGATTAGCATACACTGTTACCTTGTCTATTTTATTTTTGTCCATTACAGTATCTTTCCAGATTTTTTTTGCTTGTTATTTTTTTTATGAATAAATGTGCTAATGTGCTAGCCAGCATAATGTGAAATGATGAAGGACTAAAATGGTTCTGAGACATAGGGGGTCTGGTAGAAAGTGTTCGCGATGAAGGGATGTCATGTGAATGCATTCAAGCAATCCAGCCATCTACTGATGCCCAACAATAATCCTATGGATTTGATATTGATTTATGTTAATCAGATGCAAGTGTTTTGTTTTTGATGTTGCTTGAAGTGTGTGTGTGTGTGTGTGTGTATGTGTGTGTGAGTATGTGTGTGTGTGTGTGTGAGTATGTGTGTGTGCGTGAGTATGTGTGTGTGCGTGTGTGTGAGAGTGTGTGTGTGTGAGAGTGTGTGTGTTTGTGTCTGTGTCTGTGTGTCTGCATGTGGAGTTGGACAGCCTTTCTTTCAGGAAGGCTAAAGGTGAAGAAGAAGACTAAGTTCTTGTTCCGTTACCATTCTTAGAGTAGTGGCAGTACATATGGGATTTGGATGAATCTGCTGACTTTAATCAGCCTGTTTTGCATTTGTGTGTGTCTGCGGGCTGTCTGTCTTGTTTCTGACTATTGTAGGGGGACTGGGGGAGTAGGTGCATATGGGTGTTGATTGGATGGGGGTGGTGTAATGGAACTGTACCATAATCACTGTCTTTACTATGTATAGTTATGAAACAAATGATCCCAAAAGGGATGGACCTGAGACAGAACACAGCCATAAATATCAGAATTGGAGTGATAAGACAATGCTGTGTTTATATCTCTAAATAGCCATGGGCAGTGTTCAAATTGCACTACTCTGCTACCTGTTTCATGCCTATAATTCTCAAAAAGTAGGGACGGTCTTAACACTGGAGCTCCGGTCTTCACAATGAATCATTCAAGACCTTTTGTAATAGTTATCGTGGAAAGCTCATAATTTCGGGAAATAAATTGCAAACCCAGGACCACTTCCTCAACAACAACGACAACAACAACAACAGCCCAAAACAGCGTTTCACCTGATGCATCACAAAGGCAGACAGCGGAGCAGAGGGAGACGAATGAGGTATCCTTGAGACAGGCAATCAACAAGCAAGCCCACAGTGCTTGACTACTATATTTACCCATCACAATGAAAGTGGAAACAGCTGTTTGATTTTGTACACCTAATTTCATACCCATCTGGTTGGAAAGAAAGAAAGAAAAGGAAAAAGTGGCCATTTTCTCCTTGCACACACGTGCAAGGGCGCAGGAAGGGGGGTGCTGAGGGTGGTGCAGCACCCCCTGCTGGCAGGAGAGAGATTTTTGAAATGTATTATATATTTAAATAATTACTAATTTGCTGTCTGACATGATGAGTCAAATAGCAAAAAAGGGTTATGGATTGGTTCGAATATAGGCTATTAAAAATTAACAGTTATAGAGATCAACGTGAACGTGAGTCAGTTACTGTAAGAACCGTAGCGTGGTTTCAGCTATGTGATAGCGATCAAGTGTGTAGGCCTACGGTTGATATAGGCCTACATATTCTATGCGATTTACACGTTCAAAAAAGCATGGATAAGCTGAAAGAAACTTTAATTGTGTTGTACAGTTTTGCAAAATTAATAAATTATAGCTAGTGAAATCATTTCACTAGTCGCTAAGATAGAAATTATTAGGATACATACTTGCTGTGGAGACGACACACTTTAGGCTATTCAGGAATTATTTGCGAGATCATTGCAGCCTGATTATTAGCCTATATTTAAAGCCAAACATCTCTGGTGTGGTTTTGACGATCAGAAAAGTAATTTTCCTTTGCTATACTGAAATAGGCTAATGATGTCAAGTGCGCTTCTGTTGGGTTAGGGTGGGTGCAGTGGAGTCAAGGTGCTGTCGCGGAACATTGGAATTTGTGGCTGCCCAGGACTTTTCTAAAACTTCTCTCTATCACCCGCACACCGCACTAAAATGACGTATTTAGCAGTCAAAATCCGAAACATGTCCAGGAGGGGAGAAATCATCGGACATCCATTATTTTTGTTATTCAGCACCCCTGGTCAAAAATAGGTTCCCGCGCACCTGCACACGTGATTCTAACTCACAGTTACCTTGACTATTCTATAGCTGTGCGCTGTCAGGTCTGCTGTTTATTATCACACTCAAATTCTTTAGCTCCATGAAAAAAGGCTATTTCTGAATATCTTCCCCTCTGAGGGATTGATGAGGCATTGTGAGACCGGGGCAGCCTTCAGACCGAGGCCGAGGGGAGATGATGGTATATATACGTGGAGCATACTGAAAACCCCCTCCCCAGGGGCCCTCTTTTGCCAAACAGATCACTTTGAATAAAAAAGCACCACAAGTTATTTCGCGATTACCCATTTCATAATAGGCCTCTCTCCAGGGGACGCAAGGGCCACAGAGTCCCTTTTTTTTTCTTACTTCTGAGAGCTCGAAACCTGTCTCTATGGCAACTGATACCGGTTGATGGAGTCTGAAATGCCCGTCTGTTTATACCAGTGCTGTACACAGGTGTTACGCCTTTTTTGTTGTTATTTGTTTTTCTGCATGGCTTTACACCATATAGGCGTCAGACGAATTGAGACCAGCTGTGGCAGAGCACCAGGGAATTAAGACCCAAGCATTCAAGGAGGACTCTCAATGCAAAACAGAATAGTTAGAGCATAACGATTTAAACTGCTAAGTAAAATAAGCGCGTATGCAAACAAACAAACAAGCCCGCAGACGGGCAAACATGAGCACATTCCGAAATGTGTGAAACCAGTATCCTGCCACCCCCCACTGTTGTGTCCTGTGCTCTAGGGACCTACTAATCAGGGGCCACAGGCTGTTCTTTTCTTTCATTATTCAGTGCATCTTATTTCAGTCTTATTTATTTAGCCATCAATCTTGCCTGACAGACGTGCAGTGCAGCCGGCTCTCTCGTGGCAGAGCGCGGGTAATGAGAAACACCAGCTACCTGTCCTCAGATCATTCTTCTCTCTCAGATACTCTCTGATGCTGATGAGATGAACCTCAAAACTTTCATAAATGGCTTTGTCATTATCATTTATTCATTTTCCCCCCGTTCAGCCCTCTGAGAATGCAGTAATAATAATAATTTAAAAAATGATGTGATGAATGTTGTTATTTTGATCATTATGAGGTCTGCCGGTTTGGGTATATTCTCACAATAATCACCCTCAGTCCTGCTGGACTGCCTTGTTTTACCTCTTCTGGTTCGTCCATGCTTTCAGTTGACCGTTCACTTGAGTTCAAGTTGACACTCGGGCAGGATGAACGAGTCAAGTTAAATCTACTTTTCCATAAAGCAGAAAAACACACCTCTGCGCTCTCCCAGCGGAGCCTCGGAGGAACCAAAGCAAAGCAAGTGCTGTGTGAGCAGCAGGAAATGTTACCTCGCATTTAAATGCCCTGCTAATCTGCTGGGATTTTAAGCAAAGATATCGAGGACATGTGGGCTTTTGAACTACTGAGGAAGTGTAAAATTCAGCTGACACAATGAGGACCATTATGAACTTTAAGCACTGCTGACAAAGGGGGTGTTAAAGAAATCTCTCTCTTTCTCTCTCACTCTCTCTCTCTCACTTCTCTCTCTCTCTTTCTCTCTCTCTCTCTCTCTGGAGGGCACCAGTGGAAACTCAAGGGTGACACACAGGAAGATGAAATCATCAAACACTCAGTTCTCACAGCAGCCACAGAGACACGACACACACATCGCAAAAGATGAGGAGGACTTCGAAATATACGGCAGAGCAGTCATACGATGGCAAGTCATGAATAAAAATCATTGGATGGTACGGGATGAACCTGAATATTTCTCTTTCGTTCTGTATGTTTTATTCTCTCCTGTTCTGCATGCTGAATGTAATGCCAGCGGGCAGGAAGTGAAGAGAGAAGGTGAGGGAGAGAAAGAGAAAGTGCATGGAGAGAAAGAGGGGAAGAAAATAATAGACTGAAAGAGACAGAGAGATGGAGAGAGAGAGATAAAAAGAGAGAACCAGCCAATGAGGAAGCATTCAACCAAGACATCCCAACATTCGTTTTATTTACAGTTCATGGCTGGGCCGGAGGAACTGTAAATAGCAGCATATCATTACATGCCTGATTCTATGAGTCACCATATCAAGTGCTTCCATTTTTAGATGTGTCATGCATCGCCACGGGACACGTTTTTTCATGGTCACTGCTTTCACCTTGATCCAGGGATCCTGCTAGGACCACAGCATTAATTGTGCAAATGACATGACTTGATTACCACCCCTCCCCATGCTGAGCAGGCTGCAGGGCACAGGAGGAGCTGTAAACTGGGTTTGCATGCAGATGGTGATGGACGTTTGCAGGGGGGAACACAATCTGACAGGGAACCTGGGAGCCATCTCAGCCTTTGATGAGCATCCTCGTTTCATGGGGGGGTGGTTTTGTTAGTCAGGCTGAGGCCAACCACATGAATAAGGTCAAGTGTGGAGACCTGTATGTATATAGTATACATTAACTTATTATAATATACTATGCCTTACTGTGTTGAGGAATTATCTATAATGTGGGGGAATAATTCAGCACTGTGGACAGGGAACAAGTCTCACTCTTGCTCAACCTAAAGGATAAAGCCCTGTCGGCAGTGCTTCAGTTCAGCACCTTGGACAGCGCTTCTGTTTTAAGCAGTGAGTTGAGGTCCTGAGATTTCTGCTGGACTCTTCCAACTTTGTAACAGCTAACTTTTTTTTCTCTCTACTGCAGCAGAATTCAACTGCAGCACAGATAACTACTTACATGTCTTAACATGTCTAATTGTTTGTATATTCAGAACAACATTTTTAACTCCTGATATTTTAACAGGAGATTCTTTCAACTCTTCCTTCATTGTTGTGATTATAGAGGAAACTGAGCTTTCCCTACCAATTTCATGAGCATGTGCCTCACGCAGACCAGGAGAGGAGGCATCCGCCAGGCTTGCATCTTGCTACACCTACACAGCTTAGACACCTCTACATTGGATGGTTAAAATCATAGCATGTTACGTTGATTTTACATGCGTGGAAATCTAATTATGCTAAGTAATTATCTTACAGAGCTATGATTTGTATGTTTATGATTTTTGATAATAATAGGCTTAAGAATAATTTTGATAAAACATTATTTTCATTGTTGATATTTGATATTTTTTGTTGATATTTTGATATTGTTATTGCTATTATTGTTATTATTACTAATATGGTTAATGTAGATGTTTCCACTTTATCTAATGTAGTGTTCATATACTGTAAGTCACTTTGAGAAAAAACATCTGCAAAATAGCATAACCATAACCATAACTTGCAAGTAAACCCATGGCTCTCAACAACTACTGTGGATATTCCTCTCTCTTAACATTGCCTGAGCCAGTCGCGTGTGCAGTATCAGTCCACATCAGTGATGTACTATATGTGTGTCATGCTAATCTCAGGTACAGGGATTTAGAGAGTGCCTAGGGACTCAGCTGAAGAAGTATTCTTGGTTCACACATGTTCATGAAAAGACGGTTTCAATGCCACGATTAGCAGTTTATATTTTCAAATATGGATTACTGCAGTAGCACTCATCATCAGAATGAGGTCTCTACTCTGAAATGAAAATGTTTGCTCATGTGGAGCTGTGAGCTATGCTGTCAAGTTATTAAGTGGTCACATCTGCTGACAGGTTCTTGAGACAAGCAAAACAATCTTTTTATAAAAATATTTAACGTTTCTATGCAGTTTTCTATGGCGTGGATCCCCAAGAAGCATTTCCTAATGATCCAAATGTGCTATCAAACTTGTCAGACAGAGACTCCAGATGATTATGCAGCAATATAGGCTTTCACTCTGAGAAGTGATTCTGTATGCATCACAAGTGTCAGAGATTATTGTCTTTAAACCTGAATATCTCACCCATAAAATATGGATAAGAGAATTGCTTCTGTATAATCTATGTAAATGTGCTGTGGATATTACCTGCCCTTTTCCATCTCTCCATTTTCCATCTCCATTTCTTTTGCCACTCAGCCCCAACAAAAGCGTGTGCCTATCAAACCATGTTGGTCATCTAATTATATAGCAATTTGTGCACAGGGGACTTGAGACCTGTGCCCTCCAAAAAAAAAAAAAAAAAAAAGCAAGGACACCGTGGCAGAAGGACACTGTTGTGTGTGTTTTTTTAGAATCGTTCAAATGGACATAAAACCTGATTAACATTTCCTCTGCATGTCTTATTATTAGATTTGGTCAGGGAAGCAGGCAGGCTGTGGCGGTTGTGAGTCTACTCTACTGTGGGAGGTAAGGGCTGCTCATTATGGACGGGAGGCTGCAGATGCTGCAGATATGAATTTCTGCAGGAGAGAGAGGAGAAAGAGGTCTGGCCTCTCAGCAGTTGCCTAAAGACTGCAGTACTGTTTTCTTTATAGTTGTGTTATTTCCACTGTACTTTTATTTAGTTGTTTTATTACATTTTTAAACACAGCCTTTCATGGTTGAAACTTCTGCCCTTTCCAACTCATTTATTTATTTATTTATTTTTGAACTGCTTTTAAGTTACACAGGCGAGCAATTTTGTTTTACTTTGTATTTGACAACCAGACGGTTTACAAGCCTCTTCTCTGCAAGAAATGCATGCAGCAAGAAGGGAGCAGTGTTAGCACATAATATTGCTATGCTAACAGATGTCCAATAGATAGGATTGTGCAAGACACCCTAAGGCGGGAAAGAGATGGGAGGAGGAGAAGGACGAGGAGGAGGAGGAGGAGGAGGAGGAGGAGGAGAGGCTCCCAGAGAGAGAATTGGCACATATTGATCTCACCTCCTTCTGGCGGAAGCATACAGCTGCCAAGGGGAATGCTGTCATTGTCAAAATGAATGTATTTATTATGGCTAACTACAGTGGGTGGAAACGGATTGAGATAGAACTGAGAGCTGTTTCCTCTCCCCAGGGAAGACATGAAGAAGGAGATGAGGACCCCAAAAAGAAAATGAAGTATGGTTTATGTCAAGGTACTCAGTGTGTGTGTGAGTGTGTGTGTGAGAGAGAGAGAGAGAGAGAGAGAGAGAGAGAGAGAGAGAGAGAGGGACAGGGGGAGGAAAGTAGGAAACAAAACACAGGAAGTGTGGCCAAGAAAAGTCCAAGTAAGATAAAAGGAGGTGGGTGATGAAGACGGATAGCATCAGACAGAGAGGGAGACCCTGCTTAAGAGACAGTCTACTCTACTGTATGTGTGTGTGTGTGTGTGTGTGAGATAGAGGCAGGCAGAGAGAGAGTGAGTGAGTGTGAGAGAGAGGTAGAGGAGAGAGAGAGGGAGTGTGCGAAAGAGAGAGAGAGAGAAAGAAAGAGAGGGAGATAGGGGACACATAGTTTCATCCCAGGGAAGTGCCCTTCCTCTGTCTTCGGAATGACTTTGCAAGCTTTGTGGGCCGCTCCACTGGGAGTGGGAAGGCCCAGAGTGGGGATTGGATTTTGATTGGAGGCAGGCCTGGATGAAATGAAGCAGAGGCTCTCTGCCTCTCCCCGGACTTCAATCTCAGCTCCCCGGCTGAGAGGAGTCACAGAGGCGCGCCCTGCAGGTGAGGGCAACTCGGCTCCCATTTCCATCCATCCACCCCCTCCACCCACACCCTCCTACGTCAGCCCTGGCCACATGTGGAAGATAAACACTTCAGCCTGGTGCGTCGACTCCGATCCACACACCCTAGTCCGCGCAGGCAGGAGACGTCCCCACTGTCACACGCCTATCTATAAGCATTCCAGTGGACATGAAAGGATTGTGATCATTTAGCCATCATTTTGCATAAGCACATAATACATTATGATAGAGTGGCAATCACAGCTGTGGACTTCCAGTAGGGGGCACTGTTTCCATTTATCAGGCGTTGCAACTTCTCCATACACTGACGCCACACTCAGCATTTTAGCTGAGGGGTGTACATTCATCTCAGGGATGGCTGCAATGGCTGTTCACATGGCTGCACCACTGTGTTTCTGTAGCTTTACTGGTGACAGTAGCAGGACTGGTGGGATTTGGGTTTACAGATTTACTGCCTGTGCTAGTTACACATTTATAAAAGTGACTGTATAAATTAGAGAGATTAGATTAGATTCAACTTTATTGTCATTGTGCAGAGTACAAGTAGAAAGACAACAAAATGCAGTTTGCATCTAACCAGAAGTGCAAAAAAGCAGAAAAGTGCAATGTGATATACAAAGTATAGACAGGGGATGCATAGACAGGACAAGAAATATAGTGCAGTGTAGACAGAAGTATACAGATGGTTTACAGAAGGTGGTTTAGAGTAATATAAATGAAAAATAAATATGTGCAGTGTATTAGCAGTTACCTTATAAGAGCAGAATAAATATGGCTATGTAATATGAACGATGTATGAACAACATATACAGATATGTGCAATGTAGTAGCAGTATATACTACAGCACTATACTACATTATAGTAGTAGTAAGAATGCTATGAATAGAAATATATTGTTGTTGTATAATATGGAAGTACAATAGGTAGTAATACCTATTACCTACCCTCACGGGATCAAAAGAGTTTATATACTTATACTAATAGTTTTACACTAATGATGTCATTCTTACACCAGTGTTATAAAAGGCTGGCGGTGTTGCTAATGTTGTTACAGCTAAATGTGTGTTATTAATAAGATGTCTAAACACACTCACTGTAGTACTATTGAGTTGTAATAGTAACTTTTTACTTTTTACGTTTTTTTATGTTAAAGCACCAAAATGTGTAATACAAACCATTGTGTTATGTTTGCAGTGTAAAGTCACATGACCTACAATAAAATGCTATTGGTTATGAATTGCATGGATGGAAATGCCTTATACACACATTTCAGCATGGCCCATAAGATAATAGGCGTCTATAGCACTGTGCAATAGGTGTATTAGGTTGTGCATCCTTTTGCTTATCATTGTGATCTGGTACTAACAGACTTATATCATGTTGGCTATAAAGCATGTTTGCGTGTGTGTGTGTGTGTGTGTGTGTGTTTGTTTGGTGGGACAGGGGCGCCTAACCCTGGCGTTGTTTATGGGAACCCAAGCATAATTAGGAGGATTAGCAGAGAGGCAGCCCATTCTCATTATCCCTTTAGAGTGTCTCGCGCTCACGGAGGTTTTAATTACAGCAGGCCAATGAACTCCCCCCCATCCAAAGCTTTTGATCTTCAAAGGCACCCCCCTATGTCTGGGAGCACAAGCAGCTCCTAGGTGTCACAGATTTCAAGGTGTGCCTGCCTTTGGTAGGCAGGCAGAGAAAATGCATTCGCTTGCATGTCTACCCCAGTAAGAAAATTATGATTGATTCTCATCCAGCATCTAACTTTATATAGTCTTTAAGACATATAAAATGACTGGCAAGACATGAGTCGTATATTGTTTACCAAATCAGTAATACATTAAATAAATAATAGTGTTGTGTAACTTGGTCTGTATAAAATCACTGAATATGACAGACAAGTCTAAACAATTTAGTGAATTTAAAAAATATAATGTTTTGAATACTCTGTTCTTGTTTATGATGATAAGGATACTGTTTTGCTTTAAAGGGGTGGTTCAGGATTTTGGACATAAGACCTCATTTCCAAGTAAGCAAGTGTGATATATATCAGTGGAGACCGTTTTCAACACGTTTCATCCAGTCCTTCTAATTGCAGAGTTCGCAGGTGCTAGGCTAGCGCAAGTCAACGGTATGTGCTAGCCTGCCACTAAAGACAGTCTTACCCATTCCAAAGTACACCCGAGGCAAATTCCAGACAATCGATGTAAATGTCTGTGTTGATAGAATAGTGTGAGAAATACAACTACCCTCGCATCGCGTTGCAATAGTTATACTTTGATCCCTGAAATTGGTAGTAGTCATTTTGCATCTCAGCGGCGGACTGATATTACCAAGGCTACTACTAGGTATCCCCATTGGAGTGCGCTTTACTGTTTACTTTTCGGCGCAGTACTACTAACCGGAGCAAGTATAATTCCGCCGCTGCTAAGAAACTAGTCCCTCAAAATGTAATGCGATCGTTGAAATGCAAGGATAGAATAACGTTAGAAATAACACTATCAAAACAGACATTTACATCGATAGTCTGGCGTTATAATTTATTTGCCTCGGGTGTACTTTGGAGTGGGTAAAACTGTTTTTAGTGGCAGGCTAGCACATACCGTTGACTTGCGCTAGCCTAGCACCTGCGAACTCTGCAATTAGAAGGACTGGATGAAACGTGTTGAAAACGGTCTCCACTGATAAATATCACACTTGCTTACTTGGAAATGAGGTCCTATGTCCAAAATCCTGAACCACCCCTTTAAGCATGATAAGTGCTGTGACATTATAAGGTTTGAGAGTTTCATGAAAAAATACCTGCGATGTATAGAAAACATTTAAATTGTTGTATTTTGCTCAGCTGGGTTATTATGACTGCCGCGCAGCGAAGCGGCGGTCATATAGGTTTAGTCAGATTTTTTTTTTTTTCCGCATGCCCAAATTTCCGTCAATGATTCCCGGGACACTGAAAGACCGGGGTACACGAAACTTTGTGGGCATGTAACCCCACATGGATAGCATGGAACCCTTGTTTTTCGTTTTGATCTGTAGTAGAGCTTAGATCGGGCCCAAAAAATCAAGCCCGACCCTACCCGAGCCCGTGCACATTGTGCCCGAGCCCGACCCGGCCCGACACGTTAACTGTAATTATGAGCCCGAGCCCGATTTAAACCCGACATTTTTTAAATACGTGGGCCATTATAACTGACGTTCTCAACTACAATTCCGAGCTGTTTGAGCTACAGAAATCCGTTTAGAGGACATTGAAGGCTGGCTATCATTATTTCTGCCATGGCAAGCCTGCTTCATGTTCATCTTAAAGTATTTTTGCTGTCATAGGTGAACATCGTGCGCACTTAATGCACGCAAGCATACCTGACAAATGCATACCTCTGACTTTTCTCCAAACTTCCTCGAAGTTATTTCTCCTGTTTTCATTTTTTTTCTTTACATCTTCAAGCTTCACGTTGCACTTAAGCTACACAATACAGCACAGCAGGCCCGGTGTGATGTGTGCGAGTGGAGAAGCTGCGCATGACACGTGTTGCGCAGATGACATTACAATTGACATTTTGTAACTCTGAGCCTAACTTGTATAACTTTGTATACACTTGTTACTTAGGCCTACTTTGATAAATATAAAATATTTCTGAGTCTGACTATGGCATAGCTTTAGCTCCCCACCCAAGTAGGCTAATGATTAGAAGAAAAAAAAAAGCAAGCTTGATCAAGGACCCGGCCCGGCCCGGCCCGATGATAGTGGCTGGAAATATCGGCCCGACCTGGCCCGCGGGTCGGGTCGGGTCAAGTTCGGGCTCGGGCTCGGGCAGAGAATCTAAACTCTAATCTGTAGCCCCCCCCGCTGGACTGGACCCCCCGAAAGGAGGGCAGGGCAGACACAGTTTTCTGTGAATTTCTCGAGAACCGTAGGGTTTAGGAGGACCATTTTTTTTTGTATGTTGATCTCAAGGGGCCATGTCAACCCATTACATAACCACTCATTTCATGTATAGCGCCACCTAGTTAAACACAAAAAAGTAAAAATGAGGTGTTGTAATCGCAGGTATCTGTGACCTAACATAGTCAAAACTACACGAAATTGGAAGTGTAGGATCATTATGACACCCTCTGTATGCACGCCAAGTTTTGTGGAATTCCGTTCATGGGGGGCCACACAATAAATTCATTTATGTTACTATACACCAACTGGACTGTAGGTGGCTGGAGACAGTTTTCTGTGAATATCTCGAGAACCGTAGGGCCTAGGAGGTCCACCTTTTTTATGTATGTTGGTCTTAAGGGGGCATGTTAACCCATCCCATTACCACTTATTTCATGTATAGCGCCACCTAGTTAAAAATTAAAAAGCAAAAAATCAGGTGTTTTCATCACAATATCTCTGGCTGACAAGGTCAAAACTGCACGAAAATAAAAGTGTAGGATCATTATGACACCCTCCGAATGCATGCCAAGTTTTGTGTACTTTCGTTCATGGGGGGCCTTACAATAAAATAATTTATGTGTACATTTAGTGACATACACCAACAGGGATTCCCAGGACAGTGAAAAACCGGGGTACACAAAACTTGGTGGGCATGTAACCCCACATGGATAGCATGGAACCGTCGTTTTTTGTTTTGATCTGTAGCCCCCCCCGCTGGACTGGACCCCCCGAAAGGAGGGTAGGGCAGACACAGTTCTCTGTGAATATCTTGAGAACTGTAGGGCCTAGGATGACCATTTTTTTCCGTATGTTTGCCTCCAGGGGTCATGTTAACCCATTTGATGTGCACACATGTGCACAAACAGATACACACACACACACACACACATACATTCACAGTAATCATACGTATGACACATACTCACACAGTAGACATATGTACGGGCACATACGCAGGCACACACACAAGCACGCACACACACACACACACACACACACTCACACACACACACACATAACATAAACATAACACAAACAATCAAGAATTTCTCAGAATTATGAACAGACAAGATGGAGGTGGGGTTGTATAAAATGAATTTTACATGTGAAATCTATGCACTAATCATGTTTTGGTACTTGTTGTCTAGCAGATACCAGTAAGAATTGAGTGTGGATAATGCAATTTAGTGAGACAATTAGAATCATATAGGCCTTTCAGCGTGATTTATTTTTGTGGAAAAAATGTGCTGGACTGGGCGGCGGTCATATTTTGTACCGCTCTGCGGTACATCTAGTTGAAGACTAATTTGTTAGAATAATTTGACTAATCAGTTGAAAATATTCCCTACTTATCATGCCTAAAGCAAAAGTATCCTTAACATCGTAAACAATAACAGAGTATTCAAAACGTATTACTTTTCTTGACTAACACATCTTAAACAAACATGTCAATCTTATCTACTACAATTACAGTAACAATGCTTTCTTGTCTTTTCAATCACACTTAGCATAGGTCAGAAGTTACGTCTTTTCAAATTTGTCATAGCACTAATATGTCAGAAGTTAAGTTTTTTTAAGCAAGCCTTGAGGATGTAATAAGTGGCAAGGACAATCACTTTCAGGAACACAATTTTAATTTCCGGTTAATGAAAAGCGGCACCATAAAAAGGTGATTAGCAAATAGCCCTCTGATAAGAATGTCTGCTAATTCTGTGCATCAAAGGAGCTCCAGCCCTTCTGCGGCAGGAAGTAAGTGCCTATGCATCACACACAGCCTACAAAGCCTTGGGTTTTCACAAGCTATCTGCAGGACACAGCCAAGAGCCCACTGAAACTTCACAAGTGTTTATCGCTCCATAGACGCCACATTTCTGTCAGGATCCCAACTTGGTAGCTCACATTGTTCTGCTTTTATCAGTTCCCCTGCAGTAGAGGCAGGTCCAGCCTAGTCCCCTGTCTGGGGTGATGTGTGCCACATTTCACAGTTTATATGGTGGGCACAGAAACACGCTGTTGGGGCTTAGCATGTGTACAGTGTCAGAGGAATGGTGTACATTTGCATGTCACATTTATAAAACATATCATAAAGCATAATATGCAACCTTAAGATCAAATATAACAATTGTTTCCTCTGACACCCAACATGTACAAAAAAGTCATACAGCCGAACTTTCTCTCCACTTTCTGATCTTCAGCCAAATATTTTCTTATCTCTTTTATCTTTTAAACTCTTTTAAAATCCATTTGCACTCTTCGGCTGCCTAAGTAGGTGCTCTCACAGTTATGATCAGTGTTGGGCAAGTTACTTCAAAAGCGTAATGCATTATTTATTACTTGTTACTGTCATCTCAAAGGAATTTGTTACATTACAATATTACTGTCTTTGAATTGTAAGGCATTACACTATGTTTACATTATTTTCACCAAAATAACAGGAAATATGGATTTGGTGTTCTCAATAGATCTTCATGTGTTCAATGCAGCTCATTACACGGCAGGAGGTGATGTGGTATGGCATAAGGACTGAGCTAGGCTTAAGGCTAACAAAAGAACAATATAATGGTTGCAGTTATGGCTCATGGGACAATGTAGGCCTCAAAGGCCAAAGGTCACTCACAACTTAATATAGTAAAATATAGCCATAGTGAAATTGTATGTTGACTTTAAAATGTTCTAATCATTTCTGGTTGCCTTTCCTTCCACTTACAGTGGTGTAGACTTAATGCAAATAGTTTGAGAATAATGGCTACGATCTTTGTCTGTAAAAGCAACATTTTAGTTATTCTCACTGCTTGAAATGAGAAGTATAGCCTAAACATGTTAGATCTGTTGCATGAATGGAAGAGATAACTCAAATTCCCTTTCTACAGTCATCTAAACAAGGCAATCATATTCAGGACCAGCATAGATGACTTTTTTTAATTCTTGGATAAGCTTCTCTGCATGGTGCCAATTGAGCATTTCTCAATTTTGGATTAAAAAGAAAAGTAACTTCAGTTACTGAGAATTGTACCGAGTAAAATATTACGGAAATTTTATTGGTAATGCCTTACATTACTGCATTACAGCAAAAAGCAATGCATTACTGTAATTACATTACTTTTTTAATGCATTATTCCCAACACTGGTTATGATTGAGATTGCGATCACATACTGGCGTTGAAAGTCCATCACATGTCCATGTATGTTATTCATGAGAAAGAAATGGTGGTGAGTGAATATATCTCCCCTGGCGTCTTATCCAGTTACATGATTGGTGTGAGGCTTTGGGAGAAAACAGCAACACAAGTTGGTCACTCTTTTTTTTATCCTCTTTATGTCTGTGGTAGTTATTGATTGCGGTCGGACGGGGTGATTGATTTTCCCAGTGTCCTGCCTGTTTGACTTTCTTAGGACCCATATCTCATATCTCATACCCCCTCACACACACACAAACACACACACACACACATACACACACACACTTCCTAACCCCACAGATGTCTTTCATGTTGTATTTCATGTTGCACTACAAAGGGGAGGAAGTAGCTTTGCTGCTCGAATGGAGATGGTACAAATGGTTCTTTCATTCACCCCATCATATACTGTACGTCCTAGGCTGTTATTATCTTTTGTTTCAGGGGGAAAGCATGTTTCCTGCATGGGGCTTTTGGATTCAGGCTACATGCTGTGAAAGTAAGCCAAACTCATTTGATTTCACTTAATTAAAACATTAGTAAAATCATATGCATGCATTAACACACCATTGACATAGACCACACAATCTGCAATGCCTGGAATCTGTCAACGTTTTTTTAGCTCCTCTACAAAGCACTGGGGCCGACATGTTTTCTTTATTCGCTTTTTCTTGATGCATCTCATATATGCGTATGAGAAATCCAATGTTCCGTCTATTTCTGCTCAGCAGAGGCCTTGATGAAACGAGGCCAGCCTGTGACAGAGTGAGAAAGAGTGGTATGGGAATCACGTTAGTTTCTGTGAAATCAGGACACTCTCTTCTCTCTTCCCCATCTTCCTAGAGGCACTTTGCTTTTCTGTGTGTGTTGGCCAGACTATAGTGCTGCTGTGCCTTGATACAGTATATCCCAACATACACACGGAACAAAGCCAGGCCACACACAAAGATGAACTGATTCTATCTTTCTCTGATGTAGCTGATGGCTAGTTGTTTTTTTGCCAAATAAATATCACCATGTTTCATTAAATGTTCTTTGTTTCAGCATTACATTTGGCTCAGAGGTGTCATAAATCGAAGTCTGAGGCTCTCTTGTCGAAGAATTACCCATTTCAGTGTGTGGGTGAGACAGTGTAGATGTAACTTAATGTCAGCATGATGCTAATTTCATTAATCATTTAACTATATTTTTTATTGTATTGCCAAGCAATGAGTAGATGTGTTGAAAGAGTAGGAGTTTTTGGACTAAGTGTTATGATCATCTGAAATTGAAATAGTGAGCATCTCCTCTCTTCACCACATCATGTCTTTAGCTGCAAAGTTTGAAGCTGCCTGTGGAGGACTGTCAGAGACTCAAAGTTCTTTGCTCAGTTCACACGTACGCACACACGCACGCACGCACGCACACACACACACACACACACACACACACACACAGAGAGAGAGAGAGAGTGAATGTGATTTCAAAAATGCTTTTTCATCTTTTAATACTAATTTATTTATGGCGGTAAAAAGAATAGACAATGATACTACTTCAATTTTGTGGTGAAGATTGTGAAGATTTTGTGTTGCTCTTGGACTCATTATGTTATAGCCTATGTTTTTCATCATTGTGCACTTCGTTGATATCTATATGAAATATTCATATCACAGCTTTCGTAAAAGATGGCTAGGAGAGTGATAAAACAATATGGAGCGTCTTGTGAGCACATTGAACACATGGTATCCCTTATGTGTAATATTACAAATACCAAAGACAAAAACATCCTAATTGAAAACCATAAAACTGACTATTACTGAAATAAGATGTTTTTTTGACTTGTGTGTGGCCATTCCAAATTGCTAAAATATCAGAAACTTGTTAGCCAACTTGTTATTCGTTTGTTTGGGAGTCTGCAACAGTGTGGGCCAAGCAAGTCAAATTCGAAATGACCAGCAAAGTACTTGTTCCTGTACCTGTACCTGTATTTGAAGATGGCAATGTCACATGTAACCAGGGGTGTAGTGGTAAAATAAGAGCTGGGTAAACTGAATTCTGTGATCACTGTAAGGTGGACTGCGCCATGCAGTATCGGATTTTTAAAAAATAATTCAGAACATGTTTGATCATGGTGGAGGTTATTGTCCAATGTTTATAACAATACCAGTGGTATTAAATGGTTCCTAGAGCATTGATGAATCTACATATTGTGAATGTGGATAATACAGAGCGGTTTTATAATGTTAAAAGTTGCAACTGGTGAATAAACTCTTTTGGGAGGTGGATTCTGAAATGTCAGATGTGGATAAATGGCGTTTACTTGCGCATAGCCTCCTCTATACAAAACAAAGCATTCTGTGTTTGATCATATCCATCCAAAAATAATTGCATATTTGCATGTAAGTGTACTGTATCATTCCTTGCAGGCCTTGCATGAATAATTCTGTCTTGTGTGCATACAGTATGTGTGGGGAGCATGGGCGCATGCTTGTGCATTATTATACTTATACTATTTTTATGTGTATGAACATGTGTGCATACTGTATGATGAATTGTACAGCTTGTATGAACATTCTATTCTTTCCAAGTGTGTGCATGTACATGTGTTTGTGTGTGTGTGTGTGAGAGTGTGTGCATGTACATGTGTTTGTGTGCATATGTGTGTGTCATATACTGTATGTGTTCATGTGTGTTTTCATATATGTGTATACAGTATGTACATGAATGTGTACCGTATCATCACCACTGCATGAATATTGCTGTTTTGTGTGCATTTGTGTGTGTGTGTGTGTGTGAATGTGAGTTTGTATGTGTGTGTGTGTGTGGTGGTGGGGGGGGGGGGCTGTGTATCTATTTTTATGTGTGCATGTGTGTATACTGTATGATGAACTATAAAGCTTGCATTAACATCCTGTTGTGTGTGAGTGTATCTGTGTGTGTGTGTGTGTGTATGAGTGAGTGAATGTGTGTTTGTGTGTGAGTGCGAGTGTGTGTGTGGGGTGGGGTGGGGTGCGTGTGTATTATAGCATGAGTCTATTTTTATGTGTATGTATACTGTATGTGCATGTGTGCATGATGAACTAAGCTTGAATAAAGCTTGCATTAACATCCTGTTGTGTGGAAGTGTGTGAGTGTATCTCTCTCTGTGTGTGTGTGTGTGTGTGCATGTGTGGCGTGTGTGTGTGTGTGTGTGTGTGTGTGTTTGCAGTGAGGGTCTAGCTGAGCAGGAGGTGAGGCGTGTCAGATGTCAGAGGACCATGTGTCCGGTGATGGCCAGAGATGGCTCCTGGCCCTGGCGGCAGACAGCAGGACCTCGCACCTGAGAATCCACAGGAGGTGTGTTTGTGTGTGTGTGTGTGTGTGTGTGCGTGTGTGTGTGTGAGTCATCCCAACAGCTTTGTGCTGTCCCCACAGCTGACATACCATCTCTTGGTCCCTCTTATATCCTGTCCAGCTATTTATCCACCACTGAAAAGCCTTGTGTGTGTGTGTGTGTTTTATATTTTCTGTAAAAAATATATATATATATAAAACACTACAGTGAATTGCTTCTGTCTTCATGGCTTGTGTGGAGTATAACTTCACAGTTGCTCTCTAAGCTGGTGGCATGTTAGAGCTGACAAGAGCACACTTATTATTGCAATTAAGAGTGGAGCACCACAACACATCCTTCATACCTGAGCAACAGGTCAGCTTGAGCCAGCAAGAAAAGAGTAAATACACATTATGGACTACTTTTTTCATTTGTGATTATGTGGGTACGTAACAAAAGCAAAAAGAGGACACTGTGTACAAAAGCAGGAAGGAGAAAAATGGTCTCTGCACTTAACACTACATTTGTTCGTTTAGGACCTCTGCTATACAAATAAATGTAATTTCTTTGCACTTACCTCTTAAAATTTGACAAAGATACTTTGTTTTGTAAAAACAATTCAATAAAACCCTGAAAAAACTTTGCTCAGAAACCACACAAAAGCAACACAATGCATCAAATTGCCACCTTTTGAGGTATGCTATGAGATAAACACCCCGGTCATTCCCACACACCATCCTGTGCATTATGTAGTTCTGTGGTTTGGGTACAAACACCCAGCGGAAATGACAGACAAGCCTTCACAACAAAATGGTGTCAACAAATTGCCAAAATACACCAGTTAGTATGTTAGCACGCTTTTATCAGTGCCAACTGAGCAATTGGTGGTGTGGTGTGTTCAAGAATCTCCATGCTTTTTCAAATAGCTCGCGTGTTACTTGAAGTGTTGCATGAAAACATTATAGTGCTTCTTAAACTGGAAACTAACCTTTACACAGCCACAACTATTTCATTGCACTCTTAAGACAAATGTGTTGAAAACAACACAACTTGAACACAGTTAGTGTTGTTTCCAACACATTCGTTTTAGAAGTGTGGTTGTTTATTTTTTACTCTTTTTACTCAGAGCTACAGCAGTTGTGCTGACCGTTAAAAAACCCAGAAACAGTCCGTATATTCAGCAATACACTCCTACAGCAGTGTCCATTTGTCATCACTGGTGGGCTGATTTGATACTAAAATGGGGACATTTAGCATGGACTGCCTATACATGAATATGAACAAGTCCAAGTCCTCTAAAAGTTTAGGCTTGGGTGAGTGGGTGACTAGATTATGTGTAGGAATTCCACCTTTCATCAGTTTTAAAGGTTACTCGTACTCAGTTAGCGTTAAGAGTATTATTATATTTCTCTAAAACTTACACAAGGGCTCCAATCTGTGCCATAGTGCCATGCCAGGTATTGCAGGTGGGCATCAGCAAGGCCAGACTCCATTCTCCATAAGTCAGTGTAGGATCAAAATGAGTTTGAAGCCAGTATTGTAAGGTAAAAGGAACTACACTATGTTGTTATAAATCACAGCTTAGGCTATGCACTAGAGTAATTTGTTTTTATCTTTGAAAATATTGCAGGTATTCTCTATGCAATCTGGCAGGCATTGATATGCTTTTAATCTTGTGCTCACTTGATAGCATCTCAAATTCCACTGAAAATTTTATATCTGAAAAGAACACAATTAACACTAAATGCTCATGATTAGATCAATGTTTTATGCTTTTTGAGTTTTTGCTCAAGAAAAATGACTACAGCCTGATCAGCAAACAAATAATAGGATATGGAATGCCCTCTGAATAATAATTCCATGATTTTGGAACTTTTAAAACACTCTCATTCAACATAGTTGAATTTGCCAATCACCTTAACCAACATAAGGTGTTGGAAATGTTTTTAAGATTGCTGAAAAAAGCACTTGCGCCACAGACGCACGCACACACACACAATATGTAAGTAAGTATAAGTATATGAGTATATATACTCTTTTGATCCCGTGGAAATTTGGTCTCTGCATTTATCCCAATCCGTGAATTAGTGAAACACACTCAGCACACAGTGAACACACAGTGAGGTGAAGCACACACTAATCCCGGCGCAGTGAGCTGCTGCCTGCAACAACAGCGGCGCTCGGGGATCAGTGAGGGGTTAGGTGGTGCCTCCCTCCGGTTACAGGTCCGAAGCACTAACCAGTAGGCCATGGCTGCCCCATGTAACTAATTACATCCCTTAAGGTTACAGTAATTTCCTGTGTATTAGCCACACTATGTTTATGCATGACAACAGCATAAAAACAAAATAAAATCAGGTATTGACCACACCCATGTACTAACCACAGTGCCCAATGGCAGATTGCACTTTAATCAGAATGGAGAATGAATAAGAGAATTGCATTCCTATGTATAGGCAGCTCCCGTGTTTACAAAAGCAATGTATAAACCTTGTTTAATAAGCAAATGATGGTACTAGAAAACACAATTATGTTTCCTTCATTACTGAATATTTCTTTGTTATGCAGGGAAATTGGCAGTACTAACTGTGACATCAGCTGGCTCATTATAATATTACTTACTTAATTACTTACTATTTTGTTTCCAGTCAAATATTATACTACTCATTCACAAAAGGAAACCCTGGTTCATGTCCTCTATCAGAAAATGAAAGGTTAGGTTGAACAACAAATTGTCAACCAGAGGCAAAAAATATGAATGAAGTCTAATCAGCGTGATAATCAGCAGTGTTTGGAAAAAGGAACATGTCCTTAAATGAACTGGCAGGTAATGAAGTGGTAGTCGGATGATTGCTCAGAGAAGTTGCCTCTGTGAATCATTAATGAAGTGGTTGAGTATCCCTCCAAAAAGAGCAGTGGAGAGGCTTTGAGAGTTACCAACCAATCAGACCCGTATTCAGGTCTTTCAACAAAAATTGGAGGTTGATGGAACTGAGTATTGGTGTTTCCCTGTAGTGCCACATCTAAACTATGACATCTGTTACTTAGTGACATTTGTAACTGAGCTCTTTTGTCTTAACAATAACATATCTTTGGTCAGTCTAGCTTAGTTTAGCATTCAAAGGGGTAGTGTGAAAGCCGGATATGTTGGGTGCTTATTTGCCCTCGCCCTGAGATAGCCTCTTTCCTGCTATGGCCAACCCTTCCCCTTTACCTTTTGTCCACTTCTCCCCCAGAGGACTAGATCTCTGTTTCCCGAGGTCACAGAGTACTAAAAAACTAAAAAAATAAATTGGTGCTACCTAGCTCGAGTTGCTGCAGCCAACAGCTAGAGCAGCCAGACAACTAGTGCTACACTCTGGGGGCATCTTTAAAAACATGCCCCAGAGTATTGCCATAGCCATAGCTAAGCTAACCCCACATCCTATTGTCTCCTATTCCTGGCATAAACTTGAAAACACACCTCACAATCTATGTCACTTCCTGTTGACCAAATAAAACATCAATCAATTTCTTCCCATTGTTGGGTAGCCATTTCTCTGAGCACTACACTGAGGGTGACTCAACACTGGAATAAACTCCAAAATCAACGACTTACCCTCTTCTGGTACTTCATACAAATTGGTGTTATTCAGCAATTACAAATTGGTGTTATTCAGCAATTCCATCAAGGTGAAAGAGGAAGGTGCTTAGGAGGGGGGCTGAGAGATTTGCTGTGTGTGTGTGTGTGTAAAGTCCAGCCAGGCTAAACTTCTGCCTGCCGAGATCTCAGAGTGCTCACCATGCTTGAATGATTACAAAAAGACAGCTTCCAAAGGTCCAAGGTGCTAAAATGGTGCCTTCAAGTGAGCGTTCACATGTTGGAAGATATCTAAATGACTGACATATTCTCTATTCACTGCTACGGACTGGGTGAAGGAAGTGAAGGCAATTGACCTGTCGCTAAGCCCCGCCCCCCATTGTTACCGTATGAAAACTCGGACAAACAAACCAGACTTGATTAGAAATACATTGTGGACAATGGCAGCTGACAGTATATGAAAGCAGGCTTTGAGGAAGTTTTGGTCGATAAAAGGATTTACTTTCCTCCAGAAGCTATCAAAAGGGACTTAATTATGCTATGGAGGGGTGTATTCAAAACTTTAGAATACATACAAGGTGACAAGCAGTTGTGGCGAGTAGCCGTGCAAATCCCACTGACGTTAATGTTAGCTAGCTAGCTAGTGGAAGATTGATACTAAGATATGTTAGGTTACGTTAATATTTGATGTAGTAAGAATATAGTAGTTGAAAATGAGCATTTTCATCTTGGGATTTAACAGGGAACCTGTGCCCACGTTGTTGGCTTAGTTGCCTACATTACGTCGAGCTGTTGCAAACGCGAGAGACGTCCGGTAGGCTACTTTTGATGAAAATATACCCCGTTTTCTAGCCTCTCGGGGTACCGGTGTTACATGGCAACTGGCTCCCATGTTAACTGGCTGCGTTGATGACGTTTCATGATTGATGACGAGTCTTTGCCAGATGTGGCCGCTTGCAGATTTGTCACTTTCTGATATAGGCCTACTAGCCTGGCCCTTACCGCCTGTGACTACGAATTCTCTTCGTCATACAGTCTGGAACAAAGTAATAATAATCTGTCTCCGTAATGGGCGGATGCTTATTTTGAGGTTTAAAATCATTGGAGTTCCCTTAACCAATCAGCAACGTTTGGTAATGATGTGTGCTGTGAGCCGGAGTTCAGGCTTTGACGCTTACCACTTCCGCTTCAGGCTCTTCTGCTCTCAGTAGTAAACAGACCGCTGGCTAGTATGCAGGCTACCTGACCGCTAGGGCAGTCTCTTCGTAGTGGATATATCTCTAACTTGCGCCAGCCACAGACCGAGAGTTGTATACCAAAAGCGTCACGTCGCCGAGATTATATCAGCTCTTGTCACACGCCAGTTTTCCCTGTTATCTCTTCTCGCCGCTTATCAGGCGATTGTTGTTCTACGCAGCCCGATGACTTCGTCGGAGCTTACTTTGTTCTCCACGGGCTGTTCAGACTACACTCTCGGATAAATTGGATTGTACTGACGACTTACGTGTTATTTAACCTGGAGCTTGCCTCGGCATAAAACAACGCAGCCTACCTTGAGCCACGCTCGGTGACTGGCTAACGTTACTGTCCACAAGCACGGTAGCCTCGCCTGGAGCCCAGCTCGGCCACAGGCTAGCCTCTGTCAAACACAAACACGGAGCGGTTTACCTTGAGCCCAGTTCAGTAACCGCTAGTCCCAGTCAAGCACAATCACAGCAGCCTTATCTTGAGCTCCGCTCGGTAACAGGCTAGCTCACGTCAAGACACACCGCCTCGCCTTGAGCCCCGCTCGGTAGGGTAGCTAACATTCCATTCCTTAAGTAGGCCTAGGCCTATGCCGCATTGATTTTGTTAAGGTAATTTGAGAGTAGGGGGGAGAATAACGAGCAGCAAACGTTTATTTGAAAACATGATAAGTAGTGATGCATGTAGTAGCCTACACTTGTGCGTTTAGGTTTAGCTATCACCATCTGATAAATCAAACTTTTCCCAAAGCCAGTTGGAAGGAGAGTTATAAGACGTCCTTGCCATTTATAAAATTGACAAGACAAGCCTCTTGTTCCTGCTTTAATTGCGTAATGCCCTCGAGAGTTGAGACAACTTCGTGGATAGCTTCTAGCGTCTCTTCCTCCGTCGCCATTGTTGCTATGCTGTTGAACTACAAGCTTCGCTGGACTACAAGCAACTCGGCAGGCAAGTTCCGCGTCATCACTCAACTGTTCGCTGATTGGCGCGGTCGTACGCGAACCGCATACTGTCGGTTGGGCCAGACTACGTGCAAGGCTGAAATCAAATTTTGGCCGGAAGTACGTAGGATGGTAACACCAGGCTATAGGCCTACTAGAGACACACACAAATATGCATGACATGTTTAAAAGTCAAAATTGTATGTAGTACTACCAGTGCTTAATTTGTAAAGTGGGAGGTGCCGGAGCGCATAGGGGGGGTGGATCCGGCGACTCAAAACGGGGATTTGAGGTTACGGACCAACAACAAAAAAAACCTGCGTACATAGCTCTGACTAAAAAAAACTAAACAACGCGGTGTGTACACCAGGGCAATGTTTATTAACTTCAGAACTTGCAACACTGCACTTCATGGGTGTAAAATGTAAAAAATTTAAATAAAAAAAACAGCAATTATCCATTATCAAATTATCGGAAAAAACTAGACAAACATTCTACGCATAGGCCGAAATAAAAACATATGGGCTATAGTATGCTATATATTGCAATGATGAAAACCCAGTAATCAATAATCAACTAGATACAGCGTGGAATGATTAATAATTTCTGATTGACACATCTGAATACCTATCTGAACCCCTATTCCCCCCCGGACACCTCCCCCCAATCAAAACACATCGAAACTGACACATAATATGACACAGAGAGGGAGCGGGAGACACAAACACTCACGCGCGCACACACAAGCGCGCACACAGACCGGGAAAACAGGAGATACAGGGGAACCAACAAAACAGTCCAACAAGGGGCTAATAGCCTCGGCGCTAAAGTATGCTATATATTGCAATCATGACCACCCACACCCAGTAGGCCTAATCAATGATCAACTAGATACAGCGTGGAAGCGCAATTTCTTCCTACTGTAGCCTAGGCCTACTTGTCCAAAATGGCCCATACAGCATCCAGACCCCCGGCCTCCATTACCCTGCTTCTTTCTCTACACCTATGTCCTTTAAAAATCCATGACCTCACGTAAGGAAGGGGGTTGAACCGGGCAAGCGGCGGGCCGACAAGGCAAATGGGGAGGAGATGGTAGAGGTGGTATTCCCTGAAAGCCCTGATGACATTCCGCGGGCTATCGATGCAAAACTGCTGGCAGAGCATCTCAACTTCTCTCTCCCCGAACAGCGCGTCACCCTCCTGTGGCCAATATTGTGGATAAAGCACTTTAGCACTCGATTAGCTTGTTGTATCCTGTTTGGTCTTTCCCCTATTTCTAAAGACTAATAAGAAAGATATTAACATTGAACACTACACAAACAGTAATTTATTTATTTTTCGTTTAGGCGAAAAAAGGTTCCGGATCCAACGTCGTACTACATGCACTGGACCATGAACATGCAACCCAAAAAACAAACACCTAAATAGCATAAATCAACTTCACATGGGCATTGAACCACGAATAATTAATTGACTTTGCTTGGTAATCAGACGTCTATCCACTTGCGCCACGAACCAGCTGACGGCACTCACAGAAATTGACTTCAGTTGTATGATTAAAAGAAGTCAGCTAACGTTGTTATACTTGTAACAAGTTAACATAGCTGTTCATGTTATCTGGCTACCATGTTATCATGCTACCGTTGCCCAAGCCATTAAGTAGGCCTTCAGAGTATCATGGTTAAGTTTTACAAACGTTTCACTGAGGTTAGGCTGTGGCCGCCCCTATCTGAAGTGTCTGTAGAGCCACATGAACGTCAGCAAATAAATCAAATAAAATGCGTTGCCTAATTGTGTATCCTTTTGCCCAGCCTATTCTTTTAAGAATTCAGTTCATGAAACAGGCATTGAAACGCACCCTGCAATGGTCAGGAGAAGTCTATAACGTGTCCATATTTTACACAAAATTTGCGCACAGGGAGAGTCAAAACTCTTAGGCTTATAGGCTATTAACGTTAATGTTACTGACATGTAAACATGGGTTTGATGTTTTTTTGATACTTTATTTCCTAATTCTCGCGTTGGGTGCTTCTCCTGTGGTGCAACAGGTTAATGCCTACATTGCTTTTTCACGCAGTCGACATGGGTTCAGTCCTCTCCATCACACGTTTTTTTTTAATTATTATTTATTTATTTTTAGACCAGCAACGCTTCCTTAATTTAGGCTACAGATACTAGGTGGCCACAGAGAGCATGACCAGCAGTCAGTGAAATGTTTGAAAACTTAACCATGGTACTTTGAAGACCTACTGGCTTGGGCAACTGCTGTAGCAAGACAACCCCATCAGCCGTGTTAACTTGCTACAATCATTACCTGACTTCTTCTAATTGTCTAAGTCAAGTAAATTGCACTATGACTTATCAGCTGGTTCGTGGCTCAAGTACGTAGATGAATGGTTATCATTTAAGAGGTTTCATTTAGGAAGCAGGTTCGATACCCACGTGGAGTTATTATTAGGCTGTTTAGGTATTAATTTTTTTGGTGGCATATTTATGGTCCAGTGCATGTAGCGTACTACAGACAATTTTGACATTTAAATATGTCATGCATAGTTGTATTTGTTCGTCTCCAGTTTTCACCAGAAAGTGACAAATCTGCAAGCGGCCACACCTGTCAAAGAAACGTCACCCACGCAGCCAGTTAACATGGGTGCCAGTTGCCATGTAACACCGGCTATCAGTATTACACGTCCCCAATGCAAAACGTTTGACCATGGTTATCCGTCGGGGTTTTTTGAGTTAATAAACTCCATAAATAACCAATAATTTGTCATTTTATGCCTGCCCCGTTGTTTCCTATTGAGTTATCCGAGCTGATGTCCGAGTCCCGTTGAGGCTGGACTGTCATTGGCTCATCAGCGTTCTAAGGGTGGCGCTTAGCGACAGGTCAATTGACCGATCCCAAGCCCCGCCCCCTTTTACTATGTCACAATGAGGACTTCGGAGGACCTCGGTCAACCTCGGTCAATTTTGAATTTTCTAGTGTCCGTTCTGTATGACAATACGCCAGTTATGCGAATGCTATAATGCTTCTTTTGCGAGTAACCTAAGTAACTAAATAACTAAAGAGCTCAAAAAGGTTCAAAGATAAGCCTGAGATACTTGTAGAAGTGACATCCGATATCCTGACCGTGTGAAACGTTAACACACATAGGCCTAACTTTGCATAACTTTGGATAGGCTGCTACTGTGAAATCTGTGTGTGTAGCCTACGAAAATGTTCCCTTTTCACAGGAACATTTCATGTTTTTGTTACACACAAAAACATAACTAAATCTGGTTTCCACTGATGAAACGACAACATAAGCCTACGCAAAAAAATATACCTACCTTGCAGGAACTGAACTCGCACATTCATACGATTGGAAGACGCGCAAAAGGCTACACCTTCAATCACGTATCGCATTACACACATCAAGAACATACTTTCAGCTTTGCTACATTGCCATGTTTAACTTGGGATAGAAGACTGTTGACAGAAATAGGCTAATGATCATTTTTTCAACAAACGCAATAATAGCCTACTGCGATGCATTATGATGGCTGAACGAGAGATAGACAATGTCTTCTAAAGATCGAATCATGTGCTGATTCAAAACTATGCCTTGCTATAGGCTATGCAGTCTCGAAATCGCCAATATTAGACCTAGCCTACTACATTGCCCACGTTTAAATTAATTATAGCATAATGATGAAGTCTAGTGCAAGACAAACCACGTCTGCAAACTGCAGATAACCTATGTCATGCGTGTATGGGTTTGAACTCGGAGTGGTTTCTTTTCAATACACTTGTATCATGTTTATTTGAACTCTTCCTTCTAAAGCAGCCATTCAAAATAATAAGTAGACTCTCGGCCTACCGAAGAGAAGCTATCTCTCCACCTCCCCAACATGAGCTGCTTAACAGGCTAGTCACTCTCCCAAGTTGCGTGAACTTGGATCTGCAGCACTTGGTCCCGTCTTACTAATCCTCGAAATATGGTTAGATTTTGTTATGGACACGTCAACACCATATGTTCGCACAGACCTGTTTATTGAATCAGAGTCACATCTGCAGCAAATAAGGTAACTACCTGCTCGGGATAACGTGCTGTTTATCCAGTTAACATGCAAGATCCACGACACCGGATTTTTTGTCCTTTGAAGTTTGTGGTGTTCCACCTCGTTGATGACAGCGGACATTGTGAATGTGTCCTTCTGCATACTGAAGGCCTTTCTGACCTCTGATTTTTGAATATATCAATATTACTTGACGCCCAGAAATCCAGCATACACTGTTGCACTAGGCTAAATGGGGGTGCTGCGTCCCCATGTTGAACACGCGTTCTCGCACACTTTCCTGCAAACTTGTCCGACTTAGCAACAGTAACTATGGGACTGACAATGGGAGGAGGGGCTTGGGATCGGTCAATTAAAGCTTGACAGCTTTAGGAAGTAGTTGAAGTAGTTGAAGCAGCCTTCCAGGCTCCAAAATGGTTGTTGAAGTTAAACACTTCTACTTATGTTAATGACGTAACGGAACATAGCAGTCAGGCAAAAGCAGACCTTGGCCACTATTTCACAGTTTTACAGTTAGAAAAGTGAAAATAAATTGCAACTGTAGGCTATCATGATTCGGAACCTGACCAAGCTTTGGATCTGAATGAGTGTTTAGGAGACAGACATTTTAGTGAGTGGTGACCTTCTACCCTAATTGACAATTTTAAATAAATTGGACTAGTCGTTTTAAGGTTAAGTGGGTGAGCGCACACTCACATATACTGTAGACATACGGAAAGGCAGACAAGAGATAGATAGTCTTTATTGTCCACAGGGTAAATTTGTTTTCACAGTCTTTACTGAGGCTCACACATATAAATGCACACACATTAACATCTTCACCCTAACACTCTATTATGCACACAATTACTACAAGTCATATTCTACCAGGCCCTTATCAGAGGTGTAAAAGTCCAATCATTCACTTAATCAGCTGATTCTCTAATTAGTACAACTCTTAAGGTAGATTAGCTAATTAGTGAAATCACCTGTGTTAAGTGCACATGTAGAACTAATTTATGGCAGGACTTTTAACTTCTGCCCCTTATACATATACTGTAGTAGCATACACAGCATACTCTCACACACGTAGCGGTCACCTCCTGGCAGCTTCATTTAGATGTGTTGTGCCTTATGCTATGGCAGAGGGCACAAAACGTCTGCCATAGCGCACCTGTTGCCTCTGGAGTTACATTTGTTCCACTTTTATGAGCGAGCAATAGCACAATTTGAGCGCAGAAAAATATTTTGAGCGAGCACACAAATTATATTTTGAGGAAAAATGAAACTCGAGCACAAAAAAACTTGTAGTTGAGCAAACAGGAATCTATGTTGTGCTCCACAAATGTCTTTGCCTGTTTGCTAATATCAATATGTATGTGCAACATCAGTCCCCTTTCTTTCAGTTTCACTGTACGTGCTCACATAAACTGTTCCTCCGCTAGCTCATGAGATCTCTGTCGCGCTCGCTCAACTTCGTCTGTGTGCTCGCTCAAAACTGTCGACAACGTTACATTGTTCCACATTGAATCAACCAATCAGAAAATTCAGGGGCTGAAGTCCAATTCTCATTGGCTGCTGAAGTCCACAACGCCTAGTGTCATTTACTAGTGTCAGTGGGAATCGGGAAAGATTGGACATTGGAGCACGCCACACGAAAATACATCTTTGGTAAGTATTTATCATATGGGCATTGTTGGATTTACAACACAGTTACAACGTCTACTTGACTTTATGCGTTGAAACTAAGACCAGCATTATTAACCTTTCCCGATTCCCACTGACACTAGTAAATGCTAAGGATTAATTGGCTCTGTGGTAGAACACATCAACCCTGTGTTGCCTCCACATGATCCAGCCGACCCAGTGATAACAATCTGTCCCAATGACAAGTCACCAATCCTTAACCTTGAAGATCCACACACTTCTCTAGGGCCACACAACATGCTGTAGCATCCAAGACATGGAGGCAGGTCTCCTCCCTTCCAATCAGAACAGCACACCTGCAGTACAACAACGCAGGGATTTGGGGAATGTAGACATCCTGTTGTGAAATGGGCAACCTTTGCATGAACAAAGGAGACAAATCCATCACTTCAGCTCTAGGGGAATGTTGGCTGACTTAGCTTGAGAGGCTTCTATTCTGGAGCTAAGCACAGTATTCTATCCTTGGCTTCTTCAAGACTGACACCACATGAAAGGAAACAGCAAACATAACATGAATCACAGCATGGGCAATATCACCTGTACAGTAGTCTCCTTCATACATATAGTACAAGGTCAATCAGGAATATTGCAATATTGTATAGAGTCATTTTTATCATCTTCAGCAGTATAATGTAGTTTTGTTATTTTTCATAACAACTGAAAAAAGCAAGCCATAGAAAAGCTAATGAACATAAATATGTTTATTTATGCAAACACAAAGCTAACAGGAAGACCTGCAGACACAACCTATACCTGACATTTTCAGGAAAACATGAATTCAGGAATCAGTTAATAGGGCCAATCTAGTAGGACTAATCTTGTGCAAACACAAATATGCTGGTTTTAATAGGTTATAGGGAACATGCACAGGGAACACACAATACTAAGCCTAGCCTAAGTGCTCCTATTTAACGGTAGACAGCAGGTTGGGGCGACGTAGGGGGCTTTTATCCACCTCCATGTGCGTCTGGTCAGGTGGCAAGTGAAGAAGCCAGTATCCTGTGATGCACATGACGGGAGGGTGCAGGCCCAGCTGGTACTGGCACCACTTCCTGGTCCGGGCTATGAGGAGCGGCACAAGATGCCAGTCCCGAGGTTCACGAGAAGCAGAGCACAACAAGACATTTCACTATAACCTCAAGCTGAATTGTTGGAAATGTGCAAGGTCTTGATGCTAGTCAAGATCAAAGATGAAAAATGACTGAGAGGGTCAGTAACACTGACAGGAATTCTTCTGGGTTGTGGGGGTCAGTGCCAACCGCGCCATCTTAGGCCTTACCCTACAGTCACATTAGCTACAAAAGACAGCGGCAACTCGACCAACTTGCCGCTGAGTGGGTGGTAAACAAGGCTGTGCTTTGTGGTGATTGATTTCAACATGCTAGTTGGCTGGCAGATAGATAGTACAAGGCCTCAGATGTATTTTTTGGTTACAAAACCAAATTTTGGTAGGAATGTTAAGAACAGCTTATGAAACATGTGGTGGAATCACCACTCTTGTTAGCTTTACTGCACACAGGAGTTTACATGTCATCGGACACATCCATATCTTCATATCTATTACTGAAACCTTCTTCAAGGCTGTTGTTGACTGCTGCAGCTGTTTTGACATGGCTTTATAAGGAGGATTACAACAACCAGATGTCTCTTTCAATTCGGAAAGGTTGATGAGGTTGACTGAGTAAATCCTTTGTGTATATTTCCCTAAGAATCAGAGCAAGGAATTTGCCATCTGTGTAATATGAAATAATAACAAATAGGCATTTCTGTTGCAGTAGGTCTGTAATATTTCTATTTTTTTTTTAATTAACTCTAATCTGGTCACATATTACCCAGTAACAAATTTATTTCCGTTTCTTTTATTTCACTGAATGAAGTTCAAGTGCTGCGAAGTGTCAACTTGAATGGTAATTATGATGCACTAATGATGTTCAATATTTCTGTTCAATATTTCCCAGGTATTTCTAGTTGGGCTATCACAAATGAACATGTATCATTTGAGATAAGAAGAACTTCAGGGCAAATTATAATATAATTCAGGGCAAATATAAGAGCAACCTTGTCACCAGTGGAGTCTGTCCACATCTTCATCTGGGCCCATCATCTTGACAAGCACTAAGCTGTAAAGTCAGAGTGGAGAATAAATGCATGGACCCGAGACTCTCTCAAGGACTTATATGGCAAGCTCATCAGTCTTCCCAGTTCAGGGGCTTCTATCCTTCAGATGCAGTCTGCAGAAAGGAGTCAGCACCCCATAAAACATGCCAGTGATTTGCATCTAGTCTTCCTGACAGAGGAAGCAGCTCCTGTTAGCTGCCTAGCACCCTGCCAAAAAAAAAGTCCTTACATCCTGGTGCTTTCTTAGAAGTAAAGTGCAGTGTCGCCGTCACATGGGACATCCTTCCTTCATTATCGACATTGATCTAGGGACACGGCAAGGCCCTGGACAGCAGGAGGTGACGGAGGCCCCAGGGAAATATAGGCTGAGTCCCCGCTGAACCGACATCACAGTCCTGCCAGTCAGCATCAGCATCCTGGGTGACCCTTCACAGCTGTGGAGCCGAATGAGAACGAGTTGCTGTTTGGAAAACGGGCATCACGCCATTACGTGCCCACGTCTGTGCCAAGAGAAGGGTAAGAGAGATGCTCGCGTTTAAAAGCACGCTTAACCGAACTCTGGCCCGCTGCTTTGTATGCTATTTTTGGCAGTCATTGTCACTTCCTTGAACTACGTTGGCCAAAAGGACAAAGATTTTGTTTCATATTCAGACTACGTGCCCTTTGTGGTTGCCAGGCTTTGTTTGAATGGTTTTTTTTTTTTTGAGCGGTAGTAACTCTTAATCTAAATCCAATAACAAAGTTTCTGGTATATAATATGATTTGAGGAGTATACTTGGAGTTTCCAAAGCAGTAGGTCATGATTCCATTATGCAATGAGCATTATTTTATTAAAAGCTAATCAATAAGAAGGCCTCAAGACCTACAATGACAGCATACATGTAGTTATTCTAGACTGATGAAAAGTCAATGTCAAAGATCAGAATATATTTTAAATTATTGCTACATGTAGGCCCCTGAAGAACAGGGATCCCCCACCCCACCCAACACACTCTTCAGATTTGTCAAAGCTCTGGTTCATTTGTTGAGAATTCTTGAAAATAGCTATTGTGTGTGCAACATTATATAGATGTAGAATTGAACAAGCTGTGGAAGGAAACATTCATGAAGAATACTACAGTAGTTTCATATTAGCACTGCATACAGATTAGCACTGCATAGTACAGTGAGTAGTGTTGGAGGATCATTGAGAGCCAGGGCAGATTTCATGGTTGAGTCTTTACTCCGGCCTAGATGTGCTAAGAATCACTGCCAAATTACTGCCTGCTTCTGACACTATTTGCACCTTAAACATGGCATCATACGTACAAACACACCACAGATGGATGATAGCACATTTTGCCTGCCACTGGAGCGCAGAATGGTGAACTTCGCTTTTCTTACTCATGCAGATGCATTTATGGGAAGGTCGAGGCAAAAGTGGGAGTATTGCACAAAAACATGGGAGGAGAAGTGTTAATAGTGAATGATCGATTGATTGACACACACACACACACACACACAGTCCACATTCAGTGATGTGTCAAGGGACCACATTCTTTGCTTTCATTGTGTTGGTGAGACATGTTGGATTCCAATTAAACAAGGGGTGTCTAGTCGATCCAAATCATATTGAGAGTGATTGGATCGGATCAGCTCATTGCCCTCTTCATGGACACTGAGGTCAAAACGGGTGCAAGGATAAGTAGAAACAATCAGTGAATTCAACTCTAACCCCAGTAAATAGAGGAGCTGAGATTAGGCAAAGCAGGTACAGGCACCGACTGATGGAATGTTTTCATTTGCATAGTGATTGATTCAGTTGTCAACATTTAACGCTGAGCAGTACTGAAATATTCTTGTAGTATTATAATATTCCTCTTCTTCTGCCATATTAGGGATGCTATTTAAGTTCACTGAGTTATCATAGAGAGTCTGATGAAATGGTTTAAGATGTAAGGACTACAGATATTTTTTTCAAAAAGAAATGTTCTGAACTTTGCCAGCTGTAAGTGTTTCCTTTTATGTCTCATTTTGATTCATGGGAATATACTGTATATATCTTCCTTCTGCTGACTTTAATCTTATGGCAGGCTCAGTACGGTACACTTTTACAGCTGAGGCTCAAACAGCATTGGTTGAGGAGGAATTGAGCATGAAATACAAAATATTTCTACCACCACAATATATTTTGCACATGTTGATCATTGTAAAATGTTATCATTATCTTGAAGTTGGACACCTTCGAAGATTAGGTTGTGTCAAATCACGTGTATTTTTTTTTTACCATAGACACAAATGATGAGCTCATAAAAGATGGCATAAGCAAACCATTAAACTAGTGTTCAGACTACCAAAGACTTACCTGCCAAAATGACTAGTTTTATCAACCAAAACTTGTGGCTTAGGCTTTGTAATTAGAATTGTGTAATACTAATGCAAGTCATAGTCTTTTCCGGTACGCTTTGGTCCCTTTCCATGAGAACCAGTTAAGTTTAAAGACTGTTGTGGTGCTACAACCACTATGTTTTGACCATTGATTAATTTTTACATTCCTGCATTTAGAGCATTTAGCAGGATATTTAGCAGCTTATGTTCAGGTGAGCTTGAGTGAACATGAGTGAGTATGCATTGATGAGTAAGACACTTCCGGGGAGACACTTGAAACAGGAGAACACATACATCTCAATCTGTACGTTGAAGTTAAAATAGGACCAACCTAATGGCTTTGCATAATTTCCTACATGTAAACAACCTGCAAATTGTCAACACACAGTAGAGTGGACATAAATTACCCTTCAGTACAGTCCTAATAAACCCCCCCCCACCCATTCCCCCCCTGCTTTGGCATTATTTGAAGCCTGATAAATGTACACTTCCTTACTATCCCTCATTCTGTTGGTGAGCAAAACAATTAACTGCATCTCCTAATGAGTTAGAGCTGCTGTTAATTCATTTTTGTAAAGAACAACAACAAGGCGCTGAATGAGGGAGATGCAGGGTGGTGGAGGGTCAGAACACACCAAGCAGATGCTCATAATTGACATTCTTTCCTGTGACAACGGAGCATGTTTTTCGTCAAGAAGATCTGCTATTTCTATTTCACACTATTTTTTTTTTTTTTTTCAATTTTCCCTTTCTCTCTTTGTCTTCTAGGCTCTGTCAGGCTTCGTTTTCATGTTTTTTTGAGAAGTAGTACCTCCTAATCAAAGTCAGACAGCAAAGGTTCTGGCAAATAATTGGATTTGAGGACTCCTTAGAGTTTCCAAAGGAGTAGGTCATGATTTCATTATGCAATAAGCATATTTTTAAGAAAATTTGAAGAACAATAATCAATAAAGATGCTTTAAGACCTACAATGTCAATATGCAAGACCTATGATTTTTTAATATATTTTTTTAATCTTCTCTACATCCTTAAGCCCTGGAAGAACAAGGATTTCAGAATTCAGAACTCAGATGCTCTCAAATGACATTTTTCCCTGTAACAACGGAACATGTCTTGTCAAGAAGTACTGTTCTTCACAGTTCCTTCTGCCAGTTCCCTCTTTCTTTTTTACACAAGGCATAGGCTGCCTTAGTAACTGTTGGCGTGCAATTAGGTGTTTTTGTTTTCTTGTGGTTCACCTCTCAAAATCATGGAAGTCTTTCATTTGCTGTTCAATTTTGGGAGAAAGCAGGCTACAGCTCTGCAACAGTTATAACAGTTAAATAAATAAAAAATAGAACATCTCTAAAGAGCTTAATAAGCTTATATCTACTATATGAAACTAACTGGTAGTCTGTTCACTAACACAAATGTTGCTAATAACATTTCATACCTTTCTTCATCCTCATATCATGTCATATAAACCCTTTCACGGTTCACGTCACAAAAAAAATGCGCGCACATATCGTGGTCAGAAAGCCTTCCATCCGATTGAATTGTGTGTGTGTGAATTGACTGAAATGTCCAGAGAAAAATGCCAGAGAAACGTAGAGAAAAATGCCTACTTGTACTACAGTAGATAGCCATAGATGGTAGGCCAATGAATCTCTGCCCACTTGCTAATGTCGTCTATCCATTGTGTTATCAGCTCAGGATCAGGCAATCATCATTAGCTAAGACTAATTTAATAAGGTATGGTTTTCGATCCTAGGACAGTGCGTCAGTTTTCTGACCCCATGCTGCCCGCACACCCAACCTAGGCTCTGGATGTTTGCAAACATTGAAGAGGTCTATACTACATACTTTTTTTCCAGATATACTTTATTTTCACTCCATTGTTTTCCTGTCTCTAGATGGGACACGGATGTTTAGTGAGCAATGGGCAAACAACATGTTTCAGGGGTAGATAGGGAGGGAGTGGCCACTGCCATCTTGGTGTCTTGTGAAGACATACTTTGGCACAACTCTGGTCATGATTGAATCTGTAAGTCAGCAGGGGAGAATCCTCTAATCCATCCAAACTGTACAAATAGACCATTCATGTCAGGTATTAAGAACCCTCCTGTTATCCTTGGGGTCAATTTGACCCCAAGCAATGTTAAACATCATGAAATATGTGGTTAACTTTTTTTTTTTGCTTCAAGTTTCATGACTTTTCCTCAATTGAAGGGTACAACTAACCTGACTCTCGCCAGATGAATTTCGTTACGCCTAGCTCCACTCACATCCAGCTGGGATCAGTTCCGTTGAGAGTGATTTCGGCACCAGATTGTATGGTAGAGCCAATCAGGATGCAGAGCGGGAGTTTCATAGATGTGACGTAGCGTAGAAGCGACTGTGAGACTGTTCTCAGCGTCACGGGTTGGCTTCGATGTGAGTGGTTGAAGTAGCACGTCAATAGATGACTTACAAGTGGCTTATCCAATCATATGCAAGGATTTTTTAATAAGGCCCAGCCTTCTGAAGCACCACCCCAATGGATCGATCCCAGGTGGATGAGTGGAACAAAATTCATCTGGCGAGAGTCAGGTTAGGGTACAACAGAGTTTTGTAGGGCTTTTGATGGTGGTTATTACACTCTTGTTAAGTACCTGTCACAAAAAACTGGGTAACAATATGAATTATAATCATTTTCTGAGGGTGTATTTAGCTGGGGTCAAATTGACCCCAAGGATAAAGCATGTCGGTAAGATTTGAGGGTAACACAAGGGTTAATTGCATACATGCTGAACAAATGAGCCTGTAATTATCAAACAATGAGGACATATAAGTGATCCAATTGTGAGGGTCTCACAGTCTTGTCTGCATGTGGTAAATGCAACCCTTTTCAACAGATCCATCAAGCAAACTGGCCTTCTAGAAAGAGCCATGTCTCATGCTGATTCTCCTCCTGACGTCCACCTGAAGATGGGCTTTTAGCCCAGTCGTCTGTGGGCAGGTGGCTACTCAAGGCCACCCATGCGTACGTGCAGCAGGTCTCTGTTCATTCTTGACACTAATGAGTCCATGAGCAAGGTAATTGACTTCCTTAGTTCCTGGCACATGTTATTACTGTGAGTTTGTGGGAGAAAGAGTAGAGAGGGAGATCAAAAAAAAAAAGAAAAAGAAGAAGAAGAGGAAGAAGGAGAGGGCACTGAGAGTTAAGAAATGTGTGGGGAGAAAGAGGGAGGGATTGGAAAAAAGGAAAGAAAAGGGAAAAAAAGGCAAGCCATGGCTGTAGCTACATAAAGACAAAAATGCAGATGCATGGGGTTAGGTGTCTAAGAAGACCAGGAGGCCATTAGCCAGACATATCCCTTAGTCTAGAAGAGCCTTTGTCCTCACACCCATATGTGTGTGTGTGTGTGTGTGCGTGTGTGCATGCGTGCGTGCAGGGGCATGGGGGTAGGTGTCTAAGAAGACCAGGAGGCCATTAGCCAGACATATCCCTTAGTCTAGAGCCTTTGTCCTCACACCCATGTGTGTGTGTGTGTGTGTGTGTGCATGCGTGCGTGCAGGGGCATGGGGGTAGGTGTCTAAGAAGACCAGGAGGCCATTAGCCAGACATATCCCTTAGTCTAGAGCCTTTGTCCTCACACCCATATATGTGTGTGTGTGTGTGTGCGTGTGTGCATGCGTGCAGGGGCGCCTTAATACCACCTGAGGCCCCTGGGCTACATGCCCCCCCCCCCCCCAAACCGCAAATATTAATTATGATATCCGGCCCGCGATCTGACCCGCCTATTTACATAACGTGCGCTTTTGGTTGATATAGCCTAACATGCAGTGTAGCCTATCATTATTGAGCCTATGTAAAACCTTTACATAAACAGGAACAGAAAGCCCTCCTTAATCACGTCAGCCTACCCATGACATCGTTTATCAAAAAGGCTAGCCTACTGCATGAAAACAACAGTGTTGAACTTTTACAACACTATAGGCTAACTTAAAAGATGGGTTACACATATGCAGTGTTGGTCAAGTTACTTGGAAAAAGTAATTAGTTACTGATTACTGATTACTTATCCAAGAAAGTAATCCAGTTACTTTACTGATTAGTTATTTTCAAAAGTAATTAGTTACTTTACTAATTACTTTACTTAGTTACTTTTCAAAAACACACTATAGCTATACACAACCTGAATACGCTTTTTTAAAACTTGGTTTATTAGTTTCAATCTTAACTTTTTGGTGTGTATACTCCTTCATTCGAATAGATGTAAATAAAATACAGCAATAAAATAATTAAAACCAAAGTCTCTATTAACATTTACATCTTTTAACAGTTGCAGTGCAGAGAGGAGTAATGCATTTACCAAAACAGAAAATGCTGTTGCATGCCACATTTAGGCTGTTCTACTTCTAATGTCAAAGAGTATGTGTTTGAACTGTATGTGCAGTGCCACTGCTGGCTATTTTGGTGCCCAAAGCACAAATAAAATGATATTGTAATCAGGGTTTCCGTTGTCCGGTAATTACCGGACATTGGCCGGAAAAAAAATGAAATGTCCGACAAAATTAAATCTCTCCGGTCAAATTGTCCGATTGAAATTGGCTAATAATCCCGTCCCCTAACGTAATCTGAATTTGAGAATAAGCCTTAATATGTAGGCCTAAACCTATATTATACGTCCTCTGGCTATGTTTTTAAATGAACAGGCTCTACCGTTTGAACGTTATTAAACAACACGCATAACCCATGCTGCATTTCAAATAGGAAGCGCACGCTTAAAACGTCCATGTTAAAGAAATGAGAGGCGGTTCAAACATGGCCAGGCCCAGGCAGACTAGCCTTAAACGTTTTTTCAGAGGCCAGACGCGATGGATGATGATAAATTGGTAACGTCTGAAGCCTCAGATGTCCGGTCAACTCCACCACCACCAGATAAAAAGCAGAAGTGTCTGGCGTACCTGTCGGAATCAGTGACATTGGAAGTGGAGTTGCGGGGGTTGCGGCCGCTCCAAGACACTGTCATTCTCCGTGTACATTGGACATGCAAAGCGTTCTTTACCCAAAGCATACAGTAGGTTTATGTTATTATTACGTTCTCTGTCTATGATCTGCAGGGTTAGGGCCTCCTCGACGAGGCGATTACTGGTCCGCGGATAATTTCTGGCACAATTAAACGGTATCATTGAACCGCGGCCGAAAGAAAAAGAAACTAAACATTTCCCAGAATAGGAAACATTTCTTAATTTATTGTTATCAAATAAACAGGCATAGCATTAGGGGGTAGTGGTGTGAGCGCTCATTCTTGTGCACATCTGTGCAAGTTAAACAGTCACCACTGAGATAACGTGGGTAGCAGCAACAAACAATGTAGCCTTTTTAAAACAACGAAGGAAGCGGACTCTTGCTGTCCATGAAAAGATACTGGCTAGATCTTGTTAGGCATGTTTAATTTAGTCTAATGAACATGTTGCATTCTATACAGATTATGTAATTCTTTAAACTACATAGCCTGTCTCCAGTTTTCCTCAGTTTGACTAATTAAGAACAGGGATAATAGGATATTTGACCGGCATATCATCAAAATGTCCGGAAAACGAAACCTCTGCCGGTCACTTTGACCGGCACCATTTTTTTCTTTAGCGGAAACTCTGATTGTAATATATATTATTTAAATGATAATAATGACAGTAATTTTAGTTGAACATATTTCTTAAGAAATACTAATTTGATGCAGTTTAACTCATTTAGAAATGGTGCGCTGTCACTTTAAGTGTGTCTACACAACTCTCATAATGATCAGCTCCATTCAAATATAAGCCATTGGCTAGTCCACAAACTCCACATTTAGCACAATATTAGCAATAATGATGACGATATTAAGTTGGTATAAACAGTTAGCTAGACATTTTCTGTTTGCAATTAAAAGTGATAGCTATATCTGAGTGGAATGTGTTTCAATCGGCATAGGCTATAGTACGGAGCCCTAGAGGTGTCATCCAAAATGTTTTGCATGTTGAGAGAATGTGCGCTCGTTTTACTACATTGTGCACTCGTTTTACTAAATTGTGCTCACGTTTAACTATATTGTGCACTCGTTTTAGTAAATCATACGCTCGTTTTAGTAAATCATACGCTCGTTTTACTAAATTGTGCGCTTGGTTTACTAAATCGTGTGCGTAATTTATTATATTGTGCTCTCGTTTTACTATAGTGTGCGCTCATTTTACTAAATTGATCTCTCGTTTTAAGCATAGTAAAACGAGGGCACAATTTATTAAACGAGTGCACCATTTACTAAAACGAGGGCACGATTTACTTAAACGAGGGCACGATTTATTAAAACGAGAGCACCATTTGTGAACATGGTTATAGAACATTGTGTGCACGATCTACTTAAACGTGGCCACAATTTGTAAAACGTGCACTCAATATAGACACATGTAAACATGAGCACGTTATAGTATATTCGAGATATCGATCTAGTAAAACGCACCCACGAATAATTAAAACGTGGGCTCGAAGAAATTAAATTGTGTGCTCAAAAATGTAGTGTGGTGTCAAGGGGTATCCCGGGAATGACGTCGGGAGGTGTGTCGCTTGTAGTGACATAGGGGGAATCTCATTGATTGCAGTGCACCTGGATATAGCCCTGTTAGGTAGGCTATAGGTGGGAGAGCAGATGATTGTGTGTGTTTGCACAAGCCCCTTGCCATCTTCGTCCAGCTGAATGTTTGCCGAAGTTTTGAGTGTTTGTTGAGGTCCAAGTTTATGCAGAGCTGTTGTGCTTTATCGCGAACGGTGTGAGCTGGGCTACATAGCCTGAGAAGCTGAGCATCGTGAACGCCACTGTTTATGTCTCCCGTTTCATAGTCCGTATCAAAGCTTACCTCGTTGTGTGCATCATATCGGTGTGCGGGTGGGTTATATGGTGAGGCCCATTGGGCGCTAGAGGGAACCTTATTGTATTGGGTGGGTATTAGGCTACTACTAATACGCAGTAGTCTTTGTACCAACAGCAGTAGGTCTACGTGTTGTAATTGTTTGGGAGCTTGTCGCTGTGTGTGCTTCGATTGCCTTCTAGACCTCACAGTTAACGTAGGCTTTAGTCAACAATCCAAGAGGTAGTGGAAACCAGTCATTAGGTACAACAGAGCCCGACCAGCCCATGTAGCCTAGTAGAATTTCCCCATTATGGATCTCCATAGCTGGCGGTTGACACCACAGGTGCCCCTGCTACAAAGAATTCCGCTATAAACCACCCTGACCACCTAAAGGCTTTAATTAGCTGCCTACGGTTATCACATTACCAATATGAACTGTCACAGACAGCTGTAGGCCTAGTCCATGCCAAGGTAACACGAAGTTGCCACCACAGCACAGCGAGCGGTGAGAAAATGTCGGGAATTACTAAATGTGAGCACGAAATACATATTTCGAGAGCTCAATTTAGGCCTACAACGGGGTCACGTTTTATTAATTCGAGGGCTCAATTAAAGGAAAACGTGCTCACGTTTTATTATTTCGAGGGCTCAATTAAAGGAAAACGTGCTCACAAATTATCACGACCAGAAAAAATATCACTTAAAAGTGAGCTCTCCCGGGCTCCTACTATAGTGCTTCATGTTTTGCTTAGTTTAAGGGAAACGAATTATTGAAGACTCACCAGCCCCATTACAAAACGGCAAAGACCACATTATATTTTTGTCCATTTTTCAAATCACAGTGATTGCAGCCAAAATATTATAATGCCCTGGCTCCTTTTATAATGGGCCAGTAGGCTACAGGGAACCGGCGACGTCCTCTTGAGTCTATTTTCACCTGTTGTGATCTGTCGGGATCTGGGGGTGTCTCAATGAGTTTCACATTCTTGTGCCGGTGTTATACGGTAACTGGCTTTCATGTTAACTGGCTCACTTTGCCTCTGGAGTTAACGTAACCGCCCCCTTCTTTTGCAGATGTGTTCAGCTGATGATTTAGCCTCCGATACCTGGCCGCAGATTCGTCTGTTTAACTGAAGTTCAAATAGACATGTTTGTGATGCTCCACTTTGTTGTTTAATAAAGCTTTACAACACAATGTGTCGGCGTTGGAAGTGTCAGGTTATCTGTAGTAGGCTAGGCTTCATGCGCTGGACCATGAATATGCCACCAAATAATTAAAACTAATTAAACTCCACGTGGGTCTCGAACCACTACTAAATTAAACTGCTTGCATGATAACCTGACACCAACCTGCTTGCGCCACTAACCAAGCTGACACAACCTAGAGAAATTGGCCATACTTATTTACTACAAGTAAAATAGGTCATCTATGTCAGTGTTTCTCAAACTTTTACAGACCAAGGACCACTTAACCATTAGAAAAACCTCACGGACCACCTAGCTAATAGACACAATAGGCCTACTCACTTAAACCACCTTGCTTATTGTCTTTGCACCTTGCTTATTGTGTCAGAGGATTCATTTGATTAAATGGAAAGATCTATGGGGCATGGAAGCTAGTAAGATCAGATTTATGTTAGGTGCTACATATGATGTGCTCCCATCTCCCAAGAATTTAAGTCAATGGTTTGGTGAGGATGATAAATGCATACTCTGCTCATGTGTGGGCAGTCTCCACCATATCCTATCAGGATGCAAGGTAAGTCTCACCCAGGGGCGGTATACGTGGCGTCATAACCAGGTATTGAAATGTGTGGCAGCGGCAATAGAGGATAAAAGAAGAGAAGTCAATTCATTAGCAGCTAGTAAAGGGGTAAGGCAAATTAACTTTGTACGTCAGGGGGATAAACCTTGTTCCGCGAAGGCCAGGTGCAAAACCGGCCAGTTGAAAAATGGGGCGGGCTGGGAAATGAAGGTTGATCTTGGCCAGCAGATGGCGGTACCTCCACATATAGTGAGTACTAAGCTACGTCCTGACGTAATTCTATGGTCGGATTCAGAGAAGATAGTTTACTTCATTGAACTCACTGTTCCTTGGGAAGACAGAGTGGAAGTGGCCAATGAGCTGAAGAGAGCTAAATATACTGAAATAGCAGAGGAGGCAGCTAAGCGAGGTTGGAGTGCACGATTAAGGCCTATTGAAATCGGTGCACGTGGGTTTGTGGCCAGATCTGCTATTGGCTTGCTGTCTGAGTTGGGCATTTGTGGTCGAAGTCTAAGGCAGGTGGTTAGTAACATGTCCTTAGCAGCAGAACGGGCAAGCGAATGGTTGTGGGTAAGGAAAAGTTACCCTTCCTGGGGCACAAGCTAAGGTAAGCTAACTGGCTCATTTGTTTTGGTCGTGGGTAAGGAGAAGTTACCCTTCCTGGGGCGCAAGCTAAGGTAAGCTAACTGGCTCATTTGTTTTGGTGGTGGGTAAGGAGAAGTTACCCTTCCTGGGGCGCAAGCTAAGGTAAGCTAACTGGCTCATTTGTTTTGTGTTTGTGATGGACTGTGCCTAGGTTGATGGTACTTGGCTAAGGTTCTTTATGGTTTATGGTTCAGTCCACATCAACGGGACGGACCGACCTAGCCAACTTCAACCATGCCTAGGTTGGTTAAGGGTATTTGGATGCTTGTTGTGGTAATATGGGGCAGCATGGGGCGTAAGCTAACTGCTAACTGCTGTCTAATTTGTTTTGTGTTTGGGATGGGGCCTAAGATAATGGGCTAAGCTAACTGGCTAATTTGTTTTGTGTTTGTGATGGGCTGTGCCTAGGGTGATGGTACTTGGCTAAGGTTCTTTATGGTTTATGGTTCAGTCCACATCAACGGGACGGACCGACCTAGCCAACTTAGACCATGCCTGGGCTGGTTAAGAGTATTTTGAGTATTGGATATTTCAATGTGGTAATATGGTGGTAGCATGGAGGGGAGTGTCTCCAGGATGCTGGTTTCACTGTTAAGCCTTCATGAGGTGTCGTGGGCCTAACTTAACGAAACATCGGTGAATGAGGGTGCCCACTTGATAACCCCAATGACATGCCGCATACTATATAGGCTACTGCTGTTGGATAGGCCATTTGCATTGTGCTTGTGACCATTTGTTGGCGGATTTGTGGGTAGTGTGCTTTTTAAAGTTAAACTTGAGCAGGGGCTTCTGAATGTGTTTTTACCTTGGATTTTGGCACAAGGGATTTTAACATCTAATCCTGTGTATTAATGTAAATTGGCATAGCTTACATAGGCAGTGTTGCAGAACTGTTTGGATTTACATACAAGTTGGTTCAATATTGCAAACAACTCATCTATATTATTTTTTACAACGTCTGCTCGCGGACCACTTGTGATAGCTAGCGGACCACCAGTGGTCCCCGGACCACACTTTGAGAAACACTGATCTATGTTATTGTGTTTGTAGCAGGTTAACACAGTGGATCATGGTGCATCACAAACATGTCTGAACTTGAACTTCAGTTAAACAGACGAATCTGCAGCCAGGTATCGGAGGCTAAATCATCAGCTGAACACACCTGCAAGAGAAGGGGGCGGTTACGTTAACTCCAGAGGCAAAGTAAACAGTCCAGCCAGTTAACATGAAAGCCAGTTACCGTATAACACCGGCTTGCTAGGTGCTTGCTCAGATTTGAGGTGGAATTTTTCGCTGTATACAACATTTTTCTTCCCACGCAGAGTGTACAGCGTTAATGTTTTTTTTCGTAATGTCTGAACTGCAATGAATGAAATGCTCCATGTTCGTGCTCTCTCCCGCACTCCATGTCTTGCACACGTGTGTCTGTTGTTTACATCTATGTCGCGCAGCTACGTCATTGTCACGAGTTAGTCTCACAAAGCAAAATCCATACAGCAAAATCCCAAATTCTTTTACTGTCTAGGGCAAAATCACTTTAGTAACGCAGTAACGCAGGCTGCTTGCAGGAAAGTAAAGTAATCTCATTACTGTTTTTGCAATTGTAATCCCTTACTTTACTCGTTATTTGAAAAAAGTAATGTAATTACAGTAACGCGTTACTTCTAACGCGTTACTGCCCATCACTGCACATATGGACGTTTCAAGCTTTTCAAAAGTGCATGTGTTTGTCGTGTCGGGGGGTTCCCCAGGAGGTTTTTTGAAATGCTGTCTACTTAACACACCATTCTAACGCAGATTGGGAGGGACAGAAATACTTTTAGCCTACAGAACAAGCAGCTGGCTCATGTGACGTGAACATTGGCTACCTTATGCATTATCACTACACTGCCCAACATGGAGACATATCTCACGTTAACAATCAGAAAACATAACATAGGATATTATTTGTGCAAATGGGTTAGCACAAACGTAGCTTTTGGTGAACGGAGATGCAGATCACTAATTCATTTATTTGCGCAACAGCCCATGTTCTGCGTTCACTCCAGTGAGACAAGTGAAATAGGCCTACATGTTTTTAAAGCCGTTTCATTGCCAGGCTATTTGCTACGATTTACCTGCTATGCCTTCTGTTTTCATAGACAGTTACAGGAATCCACGTCATTTGTTTATCGTTGCTTCAATCCAACCCACGTTATCTCCAGAGTTTGTACGTTTGTCAGTCAGTTTCAGCCTCTCCTCTAGCTCCTCTACTACACCCGTATTGGGATTTATTAAGTTTTGTTACATTTTGTTACACTTTAGAAGAAAAGACAAAAGGGGGCCTCTGCATCGATGTCATTGTAGAGCATAGATATATACACTAGATGTCGCCTTCTGCTTCTCAGCATGCGTCAACACCGCCGCCATCTTGGAACAGGGATCTGCAGCGCTAAACTAGTTCTCCTGTATTGTCAGCGTTACCTATTTAGCGACGTTTGGCCATCCCCAGCGATAGAAAACCTTTTTAGCGATTAGCGACAAATTTGGGAACTTCTCACAATGATGGCAGATCGGCTTCTTTGTTGTTGAAACGTAAGAAAATCACCTTTCTCATGGCTTTGTCATTTATGAATTCAGCTACATCTCGTTTGCCCATGGCACTGACCCATGATTATAAAAGTAACGACTGGCGTAGCCTATGTAGTAGCAGAGGTAAATGTTCTACAGATCTACAGCAACTTCTGGTGAGATTACAACTTACATGAGTAAACGAGACGAGGGGTATGTGGCCTCAACCAGAGCCTGTCTACGAAGAGCCTGTTTACTTTCATTGTATCGAACCTGGTTGCAGTTTACTCATTGTTCCTCTAGGGGCCGCCGCTAGCTAGTGCAGAATGAATGGGAGTCTATTCGCCTTATTCACCCGGCGGCCATTACGAGTCTGAGGGGTACACTTGTCATTACACCTCAGTCCAGCAGATGGTGGTGACACCACCATCTGCTGGACTGAGGTGTAATGGCAAGTGTACCCCTCAGCCTCGTTATCGCAGCCGGGTGAATAAGGCGAATGGGGCTAGACAGGTAAAATGTATCTTTATTATTGTCTTAAGCTTAGTTTTCTCTAGACTCAACCATAAATACATGCCTGTCAGTTGGAACAACCCAAAAAACTAGATAATTGCTTGAGATTTTGACGATTTATGGTGATTTTATTTTCGCTAGATCTTTGCAGATTGACGCTAATGCATTATAGAGTGGATCACTGAAGCAAGATGGCGTCTCGATTGACGCATTTGTTCCAATGAACAGCAGTAGTCAAGGCGACATCTAGTGTATATATCTATGATTGTAGAGCAGTGCGATGTGCTCAATTATGTAGGCTAGCTCCAGAGTAAGCTAATGACTGACGCCGCGAATACGGACACGACCGTTTATTATTATTGATTATCATTATTATTATTAGGAGGCCCCTCATTGGTCGAGGCCCCTGGGCTGAAGCCCAGGTAAGCCCCTGCATTAAGGCGCCAGTACGTGCGTGCGTGTGTGTGTGTGTAGTTACAGGCTTTAATAAAGTCTCAATTTAAAGTAGACCTACCATCCACTCGTCTTTGTGAACAAGCCTGCTCAGATTTCAGCTGATGTCAACCACACCTCAGTGGTGCCTGTAGTGGCTCTGTTAAACAATTACCTGGTATGTTACTGATGGATCGCTTGTTATACTAGTATTTAGGGGAAAAGAAGTAATTATACAACATAATCCTTCAGTAATTATTGTAATGAGGCAAAGATGAACTGGGTTGCTGGCCTCAATTCTTTAAGAGTTTAATGGGTTTCGAGGGGCCTTTACAAATAAGCTCTGAGGTAATAAGAATTGATCAACAACTAAACCAGTCACAACAAAGGCTGCTTTCAAATCACAGCTCTCAGTGCTTGTGTTCTGTCTTTTAAAGGTGCTCTAAGCGATTTCTAAGCTAAAACATTTTTTTCACATACAGTGAACATCACCTCACCATCCGCTAGCTGCTTGTGCCCTGAATACACTGTAAAAAAATGTGGTCTCTGTGGACAGCCCAGGCTCCAAAAACGGCAACATAAACAACTTGGTCCAGCCTGGACCATAAAAAACATAACAAATTGTTGCAGCAAATCACTTAGTTTCAATTGCACAGGAGGGAGGGGGAGGGAGTAGCGAGCTAGCTCTCTGTTTTGTTTGAACGTCAACAGAAGTGACGTTACCCAACATCGCTTAGAGCACCTTTAACAGTACAATCGGATGGCACATTAGAGTGTCTCTGATCCTTCTTTACCAAACAACAAACAGTAGAAAATGTACCTCCTCCCCGAGGCCAAAATATGTTTCATTGCAACTGAAAGGAAGAGCTTTGTGGTGCAAGTGATGGATGTAGCATACACTGAAAAGTCCACCTGCTATTTCAAGAACAATGGTAATGCTCATGTGTGTTTACAGTGGACTCTACAGCTTGTCCCATTAAGGTGCTTTTTATGTGTTTGAGAGAGGCTGTGGAGGATGAGATATGGACGGCCATTATTGATATGCCCTCCTTCCTGTACACAAAGACACGTCCTTTTATGTTTCCAAATTGAATCCATTTTTGAGCTGCTGTAGGGCTACATGAGTATATAACCATCAATTAGCCCACCAGGACTAGCAAACCATCTCAGCCCAGACCCCAACAGGTGCACAGAGGAAATTAGTTAGAGTTATTTATAGATACCTTTAAATGTAAGTAAAAGAGAACAGAGAAAATGATCGCACAGTGTTTGATACATTTGCATTTTTCATTTTTGCAATCAGGGTGAAGTTAATTGCCAGGTCCTACAGATATATTATATTATGAAGAAAAATGTTTAATGCCATATTGTTATAATCTACATAACAACGCCTTCACTGTATATGATATTTTGGAGATCATGCTAGCCCATGTACTTATGAGCTTAGAGCTGTCAGACTCAATGCTTTCTAAAGTTAGGAATGTGGATTTTGGGCACATTTTCTTGATCTTCAAACCCTTCTGACCATTTTAGGTACATTTTTTACAATTTCGAGCATTCTAGAGAATCAACCTTATATCAGGAGTGCGCTGCTATTGGCCGGTTGCTACGTATGCCCATCAATACGTCAATGACGCCTCTTTATGCAGACAGGACTCGATCCCCATTTCGCACCTTTTCTGGATGGCTTTCTGGATGGCGTCCATGTTTTCCTCATGGGAGGAGAGGTATTAATAGCGACTAATTAGATATGCTGCATATGTACGAAAACAGCACACGTCTGTTTTGCAGTGAAACATTTCTTTTAAAAGCAATGTTGTACTTGATTGACTTCATTCAACTGTGCTTGTGATTGAACTATATTGTTTAGTTGTGAGCACTAAAGATCACAATTGGGGGGTAGAGACGAGCACCCCCACCCTGACTTCCCACTTCCCTATAGTGGAAATTCTCATGCCTCCGGTTACTCTGCGATGGCACCAGCCATTGCTAATGAAATACATGCTTCAGAAAAACCCTACATTATGGAGCTATATAATACACGAAAGCTCTGCACGAAGTGTAACACTAAGATATGTTTAGTGACCCCCCTGGGGGTCCCGAACCCCAGTTTGAGAATCACTGGTGTAGTCTACATTATATGCAGGACTACACAGTATACCCACTTAAAAAGTATCACCATCTCAGTATACCCACTTAAAGGAGAATTCCGGTGTGATATTGACCTAAAGTGTGTTGAAACATCAGATTTCAAAAATAATTCTGTGGAAATGCATGGATTCCAGTTGCTTGGAATCCATGCATTTCCACAGAATTATTTTTGGAATCTGATCCCTTATCATACCTGTTCATTCCTACTCGTCGCTCGACTTATCGTGACTAAATTCAAGATGGCGGCGAACGGTAAACTTTGTGAAGGTACTGTCTGTATAAATCGTCTTGTAAATAAACTACCAGTGCTTTTTTAAAGTTCTCAATGTCTCGTTTTAAATGTCAAGGCCCTCAGAAGTCTACCAATGAAGTGTGGAGCTACTTTGAGCCTCGTAAATGGTGTAAAACAGTGATTTATTTGCATGGCTAGGCCGATGCCCGAGGCACCCCCATCGAAAAACTGTTGGTAGCATCGGCTAACTAGCGCCAGATTTCTGAGTGCAGGGGACAAGCCGAGATGAGCTATGAGACATATGTTCACACTCGGTATCATGTTTCAACACACTTTAGGTCAATATCACACCAGAATTCTCCTTTAAAATAGGCAAGGATAGGTATTAACATTTGGGGTTGATCACAGTATACCCACTACTGCTAACTAGACTACATCACCACTGCTCCGAAGTACTCTATCAAAGTAGACATCATAGCCTCATGTCTTTCTGCTTATTTTCCTTTCCCCAGCAAATGAAATCACATTCATTTAAGTGAAGGGCTGCTTTGCAGACTCTTGCATTTTATTCACAAAATAGGTCAATAAATGGAAATGAGGTTGTAGGAACAGGATCATACTATTGTGATATCTTCTCAGACTCTCCCTTTTGTACTGTTTGTATTTGATCAATATTTGTCTCCATTTACATCAGAAGATTACACAGTGACAGTGTTGACATCAGTTAGTGTTGACAGGCATCGACAGCATTTGGTAGATTAGACCTGCTGTTTCAGTTCATTGTTTTGTAATGCTGAATGCACTAGATAGGGGTGGCTGTGCTGTTTATAGAGCCTACATATATACTTGTATTGGTCCAGAGTGTGTATATAGTGTTTTATCTGAGTAACTAAATAAACCTAGAAATAGTTGACGCAAAAAAAGTATAGTATGTGACGTGGAGACCTGAAGTTGTATCCTGACAGTAGCACAGCAAGGGATGTTAGCCACATATAAAATGGAAAGATACAATTGCTATGAGTCAACAATACCATATATTTCCTGCTGAAGGCATGAATTCCCTCTGAGGAAAGATACTGTAGAAGTCATTCTTTGTTCCCATGCTTGCTAACCTGCACAGACTTAAATATGTTTAATGTCTTTATAATGACAAATGAAATGAAAGCTCAGAAAGTTTATGCAGGGCCACAATGCGTCACAAATGGAAATGCTGAATTTTGCTTTGATCTCTAAGTGCCTTCCTGGCAATTGTGATACATTTCATGAATACCATCTTTCCGTGATTAAAGACCTTATGATTTGATTATCAAAGAACAAGCCCTCTACTCTCCCAGAAAATCTCGTTTGAGCATCAGTACTCTCACTCCAGTCCTCCCAGCTTTGATAGTGCTATAAGAGATGTCTAACTAGCGCTAATGAGCAGGATCTTTCCCTTCAGTCTTCACAATGTTTTACAGCCTTTTGCATCATCTTTAACACAGGTAGCTTGGACTAAAAAATACTTTTTTTCAACATAGTATAGAATACTAATGGAGGTCTTGATTTTTGTTCTGCCTTTTTGACTGCCATTAAACAGCCAGTTCACTTTTACTTGTATAAGTAATGTTTAATGTTTATATATTTCACAGCTATTTTATTTTCAGGTCAAATGATAACATATGATTATTAATCATTAAACTGTTATTGAAGAGATTGCAAAACATGTTATGCAGGACATGTTATATTGACCTTTACTTGGACCAACCCATTTTGGCGTGATGCTCACAGAGTGTCAGAATTTATCATGTGACCCAACCCCCCACTTACACACACACATACACACACACACCTCTTTTGCTTTTCGCCCACACCTCTGTCTCTGTATTGATGTAGGTTGTCATCACTTCCTTACAATTTATTCGGGCAGATGCTACAGCCAGAGCTGGAGGTGGTGCTGGACTGGGCCTTGGGCGTGGTGCGGTGTGGAGGCTAATGTGGGAAGTGGTGGTTTCTCCGGTGATGAACGGCTCGGGAACTGATCCCATTATTTGCAGGCCTGCGTCTGGCAGAGGCCGTAAAAGACATAAACTCCTGGTGCTTAATCCTGTTAGTGGAGAGGGCCTGACACTGCTTATTGGCTCCGTGGCAGCGTGACAACATTAAGCAAAGAACATTTTGCCCTCTAAATATACTGGATAATATTCCTGTGCACCGGATGATTATTTAATTCATTATTTACCCCTCTTCGACCCCCCCCCCCCACACACACACAGCTTTTAATTAGCTATGGAGGCGCTAGCTGAAATCACCACAACAGTGTCAGCGGTGATGATGGTTGACACACTGAACTAGAGATAATGGTGTCATTTTCAAAAAGAAGGCCCTTACCCCTTACAGTTATCTCCCCTTACCCACTGTTAGAGGAGGTGGGTTGCATATGGTGACAATTTTGCCACAATTTCCCTTGTTGAGAAGGAGGGTTGTTTTGAAAGTTGCGGCGAGGCAGGAGATGGAGAGGGTTTGGCACTGCTGTGATGTCTGCCAAGTTCTTGTTAGGTCGGGGGATCTGAGTAGGAGGATGGAGTGGGGGCGGAGGAGGGGTAGAGGGAGGGAGGGAGGGAACGCCTTGGGGAGGAAGCTAGGACCATGGGGGCAGGCAGGCGAGGCGAAGGGGAGGAAAGAGGGGAGAACGGGACTATTATCCCAGCTGAGCTCAGAGGACGGTGGCTGCTGCTGGGCTGCTAAGCCTGATGTTTGGCCTTGGACAGGGGGTCTGCCGGCGGTCACTCCGTCTCCCCTGTCCACCTCTGCCGCTGGACCTGAAGCAGTCGGGTATCGATGCTATTAGTTTTAGCCTTGCCAACTATCAGCAATCCTATTATAAGTTACAAACATGGATTGAAAGCTGGCGGAAGAGAGAAAGAGGCTACATGAGGGCAATACCTTTGGGCTGAACAGCAATAGTGGGAGTTACTACATGCAAAGCACATACATATACAGAGAGTTGTAAAAGTAAGTGAAAAGTAAGAGGTTATTCTAGTTCAGAATTAAGAAATCAGTTTGCAAGAATTATCACAGCTTTGTTTACCAGAAAGTCCAGTCCTACCAGAAAGATGGTGCAGCATGTCACCGACATGGTAAGCCAACAGCAATTAAAACTGCAAAAAAACATATTCATGTTCTTTAACAAACATACAAAATCACCCGCAGCGTATGTGTGCATGTTTCTGTACTTGTAGCTCATCAGTATCTAATATCCATAACAACCAATACGCAATGAATGGTTGAGGTCTATTAAGTTAGTGGCCAATTAAAATCAATGTATAACAAACTAGAGCCACTGACATTGAGTTTTATAGAAGTTACTCCTGTTAGATTTTGCAGTAATTGACAAATTGCACACATCTATGGCTTATACATAACACATAATTATATGCATCTAGGCTCTTCAGAATGCTGCAGAAAGTTCCATTATATGAACGGACCTTCTCAACGTTCAGATGTCAGATATTCCTGTATAAATTACTGGCGACTGCCAATAGCGATGGAACTTAATTGAAAGTTAAAGTCAGTAATACAGTACGTTGTTATGCAACACATAAAACTTTGTATTTCATTAACTTTTATTTCTATGGCAAACTATTTGTTTCACAGCAGAAGCCACAAAACAAAAACAAAATAATTTTAAAAGACATAAGACATTTATTTTCTTGTTTTGGCAAGTATACAAGCGGGATAATGTATTGTCTGCTGGTCAATGTCAGAAAAGAAGTCCCTTCAGGGTGAAGCAAGAAGACCCATTTTCTTCACATTGGGGTCTTGTTTGCCCTGCTGGGACTTATTTTTTTAATTTTGACCGGCAGACAATACATTATCCCGTGCATATTTCAAACAAAGGCGGTTCTCCAACACATTCCAATTTTCACTCACCTCCAAAAGCTCCCACTGCATGTCCAGGAGGCCCTGTCCATTAAAGGTGAATGAGTTTCAATGTTCCATCATAAATATTTCAGCTTTGACATGCAGCCAGCACAGGCTCCTTTTTCATAAAAAGGAAAAAAAAAAACTCCTTGGCGTCCACCACTGTCACCACTTCTCTCATTAAAATGAGATTTAACAGGGGTTTTCATTTGCTGTTACAAATGTATTCACAGCCAAGTCATCAGTCATTGTCAGAAGTAATCACATTTCCTTCAAGCGAGCTGGACAGCAGACACAGGAGGGGATAGTAGTCATATCAGTTATGTTATGTTATTTATTTATATATTTATTTACATA